>NW_006198801.1:361684-402412 GCF_000334495.1 Tupaia belangeri chinensis
GGGCAGGGGCGGGCAAGGAGCGGGGGGCGGGTTCGCCGGCACCAAGGAGTTGCTGGGACCCGCTGCGTGCCTTGCCAAGCTCGTGTGTGTGTGTGTGTGTGTGTGTGTGTGTGTGTGTGTGGGAGAGAGAGAGAGACAGACAGACAGACACACACGCACAACGTCGAACGCACTGGGAGTGTGTGGCAGGGTGTATGGTTGTGTGCATTTTTGTGCTGCAGGGTGTGAGGTGATTTGTACCTGAAGCTGCGTGGTAATAGCATTTTTAAAAATTATTTATTTAATTTTATTTTTATTAATTCATTTATTTTAATTTGACCAGAGAGAGAGAGGGAGAGAAAATGAAAAAGCAAGTCACCAGGCCTGGGACTCAAATTGTTGTCGGCCATGTGGGAGAGTCAGTGCCTTAACCACTCCACCACCTGCTAGTCCCAATAGAATTTTTGATACAGGATTTGTCTGATACAATAAGAAACCTCTGCTCTTGTGGTTTGTTTGTGAAGGATCTCTGTATTTCCGGATTTGTATCCGTAACTTGAGTAACTGGTGATGGTATGTGTTATGTGACCGTACATTTCTTGTGCTTGTATTTCAGAGTATAAGGGTTTGACTGGCAAATGACCCTGTGTGTGATCGTGTGTAGCAGTGACAAAATGATGGTCAAGTAATTATATTTCTTCTTTGAGTACTAATTTGATGAATCTGACAAGTAATTTAGACCTTTTTTTTCTGTTTATTTTTTTGCTACAGGGTGCATACACTTGCCAAAGAGACAGAGAGAAAGTGAAAGTTTACCCCTTATGCTCCCCAGGGAGGATGGCTACACCACAATTCCTTCTTCTCCTCTGTTTTCCTCTCAGGATTTTGGGCATGCACACGTGCCCAGTGTGATTCTCAAGCCACAGGATCTGGGACACCAACTACAAAGATGAGCATATGGAATTCAATACCTTAACCTCCAGGCCACCTGCTGGCCCCTTCATGATTTTTTCAAAATAATTTCAAAGCCAATTCTTATGTAAATGTTTTTTCATCTGCTGTAGTATTCCCAAAGTAGACAGCCATTATTTTCTGTTATTAGAGGGACATTACTGGGTATGGTCGAGAGAGTATCAATTGATGAAATAATATAATAACTGTATACATAAGAATTAATTTTAGCAGAGTTCAGCATTAGTTGTATTTCTTGAATTCTATAGCAAACCCTCTTCTCATTTTCTGACAAGCAAACCTTGGCTTTCACAGAGAACATAACTTTAAGGCTGCACAGTCTATTGGTAAGTCTGAATTTGTTTTCACTGGACAACCTTGGGGTTTTTTTTGTTTGTTTTTCAAAGAATTATTTATTATGATGATTCTTTTTCTTAGGAAAGATTTTTACTATAGAGTGTGCACTCGCTGGAAAGACAGAGAGAGAGACAGAAAGCAAGAAATCACCCCCCACCCCGGGGAGAATGTCTATGTGGCAATCTCTTCTCCTCCATTCTCTTCTTGAGATTGGCATGCACACAGGCACTCAGTGTGAGTTTTAAGTCACTAGCTCCAGGACTCAAAGCTCGATCAACTAGTGGATGTCCAACAACATAACCATTATACCATCTGCTGGTCCCATTATAATTATTTTTCTTTAATTTGACCAGAGAGAGAAAGAGAGGAAAAGTAAGAAAGCAAGCTGCTAGGTCCAGAACTTGAACCCTGATTGGCCATGTGGGAATCCAGTGCCTTTAACCACAATGCCATATGCGGCCTCAGTTGATTGTGACTTCCAGCACAGAGAAGACAACGCTGTAATTTCACTACTACTTCAGGGGAAAAAATTAATAAGACTTGTTCTTTCAAATATTTTTATCTCTTCCCAGTATGTGATGAGGGAATGGAGTTTGGTGACCAGGATGGTTAACTGAATCAGTCTTTCTGCATCATTAGGAATAGCTATGTGAAATAGAGGTAGTAAAAATGCACTGACCTAGAGTGAGTCAAAGTAGAGCAAGAATTATGCCAGAGTATATTTGGGAGATGTAGATTGATGTTTTGCTGTTTTGTTTTTGTTTTTAGAGGTGACACATTCTGGTTTCAAATTGAACAGCATGGGGGACCAGTAGGTGGCATGGTGGTTAAGGCGCTGGAAACTCCCACATGGCCGACCAAAGTTCGAATCCCGGACCTGGTGGCTTGCTTTCTCACTTTCTCTCTCTCTCTCTGATCAAATTATAGTAAAAGAATGAATAAATAAAATTAAATAAATCATTTTAAAAAACAAGTTGAACAGCATAAATCAATCTCAAGTCATATCTGTGTGATTCTGAGTTCTCTCTTTTGGGTTTTCAACAGTTGTTATGAACACTTACAAGAAAAAGAAAGCTATTGTTTAGAAGAGGAAAGCAAGAATTGCTAACCAGAGATGAATAGATTTTATGCAGATGGGCTTCCTGTTGTATATTAAAGCTGTGACATTTTAAAGGTGTTGATATGTGATTTTTTTTTCAAATTATTTATTTTATTTGTTACTATTAAGTAATCATAATAAGTTTAAGTTTGCTATAAGGCACATGTGCTCACTGGAGCAAGAGCATGCAAGTGAGAGAGTGCAAGAAAAGGAGAGGAAAAGTGAAAACGCAAGCCAGCAGCTCCAGGACTTGAACTGCAGTCAGCCATGTGGGAATCCGGCATGTTAACCATCATACCACCTGCTGGTTCATGGTGTGATATTTTTTAAATAATGAAAGTATAGGAGTCAGCAGGTGGCATGGTGGTTCAGGCACTAGATTCCCATTTCCCTGACTGAGGTTCAATTCCCAGACCTGGTGACTTGAAACACGCCAGGCGTGTGTGTGTGTGTGTGTGTGTGTGTGTGTGCCCCAAATCCCAAGAGAATGGAGAAGAAAGGATTTGCTTTCTGTGTGTGTGTGTGTGTGTGTGTGTGTGTGTGTCCAGTGAGCACATGTGCCTTATAATAAAAATCTCTAAAAAAAAGAAGAAAAAAGGTATAGGGGAGTTTATCAGATTCTCAGAGATATTATACCCCAAAAAGGTTAAGGCCATTATAAATACAGATTGCAAGAACTGAGTGGATTTTTTTTTTAGCACACTAGATGAATAATTAGTATAAAATAGTGTATATTTTATAGAAGGCTATATCTCATACTCCTGTTAATGGTGAACTTTGGGATGAGAAGGGAGAACTTAGGATGAAGAAGAAGTAAATGTCAAAAGCAACTTAAGCATTATTAATAATTTCTCAGTAAGAAAAATCATGTATTTAAATTTTTATTTTAAAATTCAAAAGAAAATGGAGATGTTGAAGATTTTGGAGCAAGAAATTGAGCCAAGGAACCTGGACTATAGAAGCAGGAAAAAAATGCAGAAAAACTTACCTGCAGAGGAAAAGGAATACTTAGGCAAAAGATTTTCATAGACCTGAAATGCATTTGTTTATGTGTGAGTCCAGTGTCTTAAGCACCACACCAGCTGCTGCCACATTTGTTTATATGAAATTATCAGTTTGAGATGTATGTCCTTATGACTCATATTGATTTGCACACCTTTAAGAATTAGTTGTCTCTTCAATCTAGCAATGGATCAGTTCTGTGGTAGTTGGTGCCCCTAAACAGCACTGGTAAGTGTGTTCTCCTTCCTAGCACTAGATTGTTTTCTTTCAGAGTCGTTGTCAATATTGTCACATGATTTTGACCTTTTTCCAACAGATTAGTTTCATACAGGTACATATGAGTCAAGCATCTTGTGATCCTGGGAAAACATTTGAAGCACTTTGGTAATTTATTTTAGAGAGATTTTTGCTATAGGGCAAGTACACTTACTAGAGACAGAGAGAGAGAAAGTGAAAAAGCCACTTTCCTGGGGGAGGGGGGGTGGCCATGCCACAATCCCTTCTCCTCCATTCTCCTCTCGGGATTTTGGGCATGCATTCATATGCACTTGGCATGAATTTCAAGTTGCTGAACCCAGGACTCAAAGCACAGTAGGCCATGTGGGAGTCCAATGCCTTAACCACTATACAACCTGCTGGCCTCAGCACTTTGGTATTTTCATAATTATTTTTCCCTATATGTTTATTTTGGAAAATGTTAAAGCTATTGGAAAATTAAAAGAATAGTATAATGATGTACATTGTTTATACTTCACCTAGAATAACCAGGTTTTATTTTGAAAAATTATTTTATTTAACTTTACTTATTATTATTATTTTTAAAAATTTTGACTAGGGAACCAGCAGTTAGCGTAATGACTATGTCGCTAGACTCCCATGTAGTCAACCGCGGTTCACATCCCGGACCTGGTGGCTTAAAACTCACGCCGGGCGCGTGTGCGTGCATGCCCAAGATCTCGAGAGGAGAATGGAGGAGAAGGGATTGCAGCGTGACCATCCCCCCTGGGGGGGGTGATTTCTCGCTTTCTGTCTCTATGTCTCTCTCTGTCTGTCTGGCGAGCGCATGCACCCTATAGTGAAAAACCTCTCAAAAAAATTTTTTTTGACTAGACAGAGAGAGAGAAAAAAAAAAACGAGAAAGCAAGCCACCAGGTCCAGGACTCAAATTGTGGTTGGCCATGTAAAAGTCCAGCGCCTTTAACCATCATGCCACCTTCTAGCCCCAGAATTACCATTTTTAACATTTCGCACCATTTGTTTAATCCCTATGTGTATTTATTTATTTGTAAGAGTTGTTTTTTATTTAACTTAGTTGATTTATTTCAATTTGACCAGAGAAGAACAAAGTGAGAGAAAGAGAGGGAAAGTGAGAAAGCAAGTCGCCACATCTGAGACTTGATGACCAAAGTCAGCCACGTGGGAGTCCAGTGACCTTAACCACCACGCCACCTGCCAGCCCCCCATGTGTATTTATGTATTTTCATTTTTTCTCAACATTTATGAGTAAGCTGCAGTCACCATATACTTCATCACTAAGTATTTGAACATGCATCTGTAAGAACAGGTTGTTCTCCTACATCACCTCAAAACATGAATACACACATACACACACACAACACCCCAATAATTCATAATATTTAATATGTAATCCATATTTAAGTCTCCCCAGTTATTTCTCAAATGTTCTATTTGTATAATTTAAAAATTGACCAACAATCCCAATCAAGGTCACATATTTTACTGGATGGGCTTATTTTTTTCATTTCTAGAAAAGTATTCTCTTTACCTGTTTTTGTGTTTCACAACCACATTTTTGAAGAGTTGAACCTAGAATATTTGTCTTGTAGAATGTCTAACATTCTGGATTTAGGTGTTCTATCATAATTAGGTTAAGTTTCAATCTATTTGGCAAGAATTCTAGGGTTACTTATGTGTTCTTCCTATCATATCACATCAAGAAACACATAATTTGGCACCAGCAGTTAGTGTAATGGCTATGTTGCTGGACTCCCATGTAGTCAAACGCGGATCGAGTCCCAGACCTGGTGGCTTAAACTCACACCAGGTGCGTATGAGTGCATGCCCAAGATCCCAAGAGGAAAATGGAGGAGAAGGGATTGCAGCGTGGCCATCCCTCCTGGGGGCGTGATTTCTTGCTTTCTATCTCTCTGTCTCTGTCTGTCTTTCTGGCGAGCGCACATGCTGTATAGCAAAAACCTCTCAAAAAAAAAAAAAAAAAAAAAGAAAGAAAGAAACACATAATTTCAGTTTGACATTATTGGTGATACAAAATTTGATCACTTTGGTTCAAGTAGAATGTAAATGTGATTTGTCCATGGTAAAAGATACCTTTTTTCTTTGTAGTCAAAGAGTAATCTGGTGGAAATACTTTTCAGATAATTTTAGATATAACTGATTACCTAAATGTTTTTGTATTGTTGATAATCCTTGCCTAAATCAGTTACTAAATTAGAGGTAACAAAATGGTGTTTGTAACTTTATCATTTCCTTCCTTTTTATAAAAGAGCTTTGGCATTACCACCATTTCCTTCTCTACCCCTATATTTTTTTCTCTTTTGAGTACTGCTATGACTCAGATTAAGAATTATTATTATTATTATTTAAATCTAAAATGCTTTAGCCTCCAAACAGAATAACCAAACAGATTTTTCTCAGCATTTTTTAAAAAATTTTGCTAGAGGGAATGTGTACTCACTGGAGACAGAGAGTGATGGAAAATGAGAAAGCATCTTCTTTGGGGGGTAGCCATGCCACAATCTATTCCCTCCTGTTTCTCCTTTCAGGATTTTGGGCATGTATGCACATGTGCCTGGAGTGTTTTTCAAGCTGCTGGGTCCAGGACCTGAACTGTAGAGTTGGCCATGTGAGACCCAGCCACCTTAACCAGCATGCTACAGCTGGCCATATGTTTTGCCTTTTCATGGGTCTTGTTTCCCCATAAGGTGATCGACCTTATCTACTGGGAGATTTGTAGTCTGACTAGTCTAGAACTAACTAAACAAATGTAGTTTTTCACGGCTTATTTTTTCACTCATTCCCCAGTGTGGCCATCTCAGGATCCTGCTGTCTCCTGAGAAGAAGAAGAAATGGCAAAGTCCCACGTGAGTTTTAAATGATATGTTTATTTTACTATATTATTCTGCAATGCAGATAAAAATTACAATAATCTCAACAATAATATGAAGAAAGCCTAAATAGATGAAAATCAGTGAGGAAAAAATATAAATTATTAATACTAGGAGAAAATTACTATTACAATATATAGAAATAAGTTCATTTAGCAATGTTTCAAATTTAAGTCTGACCTTCATAGGAAAAATAAGTTGCAATATAAAATTAGCAAAATTCATTACATAGTTTGTACTGTCATGATAAAGTCTATTAATTTAGACATTTTTGTGAAGAGTTGGAGATGAAGTGGTTATAAACCACATTTCCTACCTCCAGCAGCAGTCGACTTCTCTGTCTAGAACCCAGGAGTGAGAGATTCAGAATCGAATCTCTTTTCCCTCTCCTTTCTTGTAACAGTTTTTTGATCTTCAGCTACACTTTTTGGTTTTGTGAGGAATCTTACCATCAAATACAATGTCTAGCAATGTTACCAACAAGACAGATCCTCACTTCATGAACTCCTGTGTATTCATTGGGAATCTCAGTACTCTTGTGGTCAAGAAGTCTGATGTGGAGGCTATTTTCTCAAAGTATGGCAAAATTGTGGGTTGCTCTGTTCATAAGGGCTTTGCCTTTGTTCTGTATGTTAACGAGAGGCATGCCTGGGCTGCTGTGGCAGGAGAGGATGGCAGAATGATTGCTGGCCAGGTTTTAGATATTAATCTGCTGCAGAACCAAAAGTGAACCAAGGAAAAGCAGGTGTGAAATGATCTGCAGCAGAAAGATACTGCTTATCTTTTGACTTTGACTATGACTTTCAATGGGATGTAGTTACCCAGCACGTGTTTCACCACCACCTCCTATTACTCATGCTATAGTGCCCTTGAAATGCCAGCGTGTATCAGGAAACACTTCACGAAGGGGCAAAAGCTCCACTTCTAAGAGTGGACAACAAGGTTCCTCTTCCAAGTCTAGAAAGTTGAAAGGAGATGACATTCAGGTCATTAAGAAGGAGTTGACCCAGATAAAACAAAAAGTGGATTCTCTTCTGGAAGACCTGGAAAAAATCGAAAAGGAACAAAGCAAGCAAACAGGAGAGGACCAGGAAGCATCGCTAACGACATGTGGTCTGGCAGACTGAAGGAGTTGGCCACATACTCTTTCCTGTGACAGTTGATTTTTTTTTTTTTTGTGGAGAGATTTTTGCTATAGGGCGTGTGCGCTCGCCAGAAAGACAGAGAGAGAGAGATAGAAAGTGAGAAATCACCCCCCAGGGGAGATGGCCATGCCACAATCCTTTCTCCTCCATTCTCTTCTCGGGATCTCGGGCACACATGCACATGTGCCCAGCATGAGTTTAAGCCACGGAGTCTGGGACTTGAACTGCAGTCAGCTACATGGGAGTTCAGCGACATAGCCATTATGCTAACTACTGGTGCCAGACAGTTGATTTTTTTTTTATAACCTGAGGAAAATTTAGCTGCACCAACGTCAACTGAGTTTTCAATTTCTGCACCCTAGTTCAGATCACCTCAACCAAGAAAATGAATTTGGAAGCATCCAAGAAAAGCTACCCTGATAACTCAAAGAAACCAGTTGAAAATAGTAAACAAATACAGTATAGAAAAGTGAGTAATCCAGGGGCTGGCAGGTGGTATGGTGGTTAAGGATGCTGGACTCCCACATGGCTGACCATGGTTTGAGTCCCAGACCTAGCAGCTTGCTTTCTCACTCTCTCTCTCCTCGCTCACTCTGTCTCTCCCTGGTCAAATTAAAATAAATAAATAAAATTAAATAAAAAAAAGGAAAGTGAGTGATCCATAAATGAGTTACATATAATAGTATAGGCTACTAAGTATGTTTAAATGGCTTCACTTTCCCCTATCAGTGGTGTACCTCACAGAAATCAGCAATAATTTATACTGCAGTTTTCAATCTGTTAAGGAACACTGTTTTAGTGAATTTTAGTATTTGGAAGGACCATGGGATAAAGTGAAAATATGGCCAGTTAAACAGCAGAGGAAAAGATGAACATTGATTATTTGCCTGGCTAGGATTAAGGTTTTTCAAGTGTTTAAGATCAAAGACTAAATTCAGGGGTGTTCGAAAGTTCCAGCTTTTATTATTTTTTTAATCAAATCTGTTTTAAGGAATTAAAGTATGTCAAGAGGCAGCCTTAATACATAATAGATCCTTGCATTAGTAACTGAAGGTAATAGGAATTATTTTAAAATCTCAGTCATAAAACGTAGGCTTGCTTAAGGAGTGTGGAGTGAGACCAGCAGAGGGCATAATGATTACATCGCTGGACTTCCATGTAGTCAACCATGGTTTGAGTCCCGGATCCGGTAGCTTAAACTCAAACCGGGAGCATGTGTGTGCCTGCCCAAGATCCCGAGAGGAGAATAGAGGAGAAGGGATTGAGGCGTGGCCATCCACCCTGGGGGGTTGATTTCTTGCTTTTCATTTCTCTGTGTCTCTCTGTCTTTCTGGCAAGCGCACTTGCCCTATAGCAAAAAAACTCTCCAAAAAAAAAAAAAAAAGGTGTGGAGTTACAGCCCTGTTGTGTATTATTGTGAGACTCCCACCACTTAAGTTAGAACTACAAAGCATAATGAGAAGATCATGTAATAGGGTAAACAATAAAGACAAAATAGTTGATAGAAAGGATTTGACGCCCAGGATAAACGGAGGTAAAGGCATAATGTACATTGGTCTCATTTCCACTTCTGTGCATGTTAGGTTATTGTTTCAAGTGGCACATAGGAATTATGTCCTATTCTGAGAGATTTGTAAAAATAACTTCTACAAGCCTTATCACAAATACAGAAAATTTGTAATTACAACAGTTGTCAAACATTTTTTTTTGGAGAGGTTTTTTGTTTTGTTTTGTTTTGTTTTTTTGTTATAGGGCATGTGCGCTCACCAGAAAGAGAGAGACAGAGAGATAGAAAGCAAGAAATTACCCCCCAGTGAGGATGGCCATGCCACAATCCCTTCTCCTCCATTCTCCTCTCGGGATCTTGGGCACACACACACATGCGCCAGGCGTGAGTTTAAGCCACCGGGTCCAGGGCTCGAACTGCGGTCGACTACTTGGGAGTTCAGCGACATAGCCATTACACTAATTGCTGGTCCCACAGTTGTCAAACTTTAAAGTTAATGATTCCTAACCAAGTACAGTAGCTTTTTAAGTCCTGATATACAGTTGTGCATGCCAGACTGGTAAAATATCTGTTTGGGAACCATATTTCTGATGTTGGGGTGATTGAAATTCAGTACCAAGATAGAGGACTGAGGCATAAAACTACCCATTGTATGAGAAAGGGAGTGGAACACATTAGCTGGGAAAACCTTCTAAGAGTGTAAGGGTGACTGGCTCATAATGAAGTTAGTAACAGGATGCCTATGCATATCATTTTGAGAGTTCATTCAGTACAATAAAAGGGTTATTAGGAAGCTATAAAAAAGTAGCTGAAAGGATCAAATTGAAGTATGTGCCTGAATTGAAGAACGTGCACCAAAGTATAGAAAGCACCTGTAGCAGCATCTGGTAGAGGTCAAAGGTAGGAAAACTAGAGTAGTGGGAGACAAAATTCTTTATTACCTGAGACTCAAGCAAATCATGTTTATGTAAGCCAAATTATCATATTTGGCTACCACACTGAAAACTAGAACTCTCAACAAAATTTTGTGGTGATAGGAAAGAAGAAAAAAGAAAAAGCCTATTAATTTCTTGAAGGAAAATAAAATATTTTCATTAGAGAAAAGTAAAATGCTTTGATAAAAGATGGCGTTATGTCTACATCACTGGACTCCCATGTAGTGGACAGTAGCTTGAGTCCTGGGCTCAGTGGCTTAAACTCATGCCGGGCACGTATGCATATGTGCCCAAGATCCTGAGAGAAGAATGGAGGAGAAGGGATTGCAGCATGGCCATCCCACAGGGTGATTTCTCACTTTCTGTCGCTCTGTCTCTCTCTGGCTTTCTGGGGAGCACACGTGCCTGATAGCGAAAACCTCTCCAAAAAAAAGAAAAAATGTTTTTCCATGGGCCAGGAAGTGGCACAAAGGTTAAGGCTGGATCCTTCATGGCCAGCTGCATGGTTTGAGTCCCAGGTCCATTGGTTTGAGAAGCACATCAGGAGTGTGTGTATGTGTGTCCAAAATCACAAGAGAAAAATGGAGGGAAGAGATTGCAGCATGGCCTTAACCCCAGGGAGATGATTTCTCACTTCCCATCCCCCATCCCACCCATGAGTACACACATGCTAAAGCCAAACTAAAAAAAGTGTTTTCAGGATGGCCCTGTGACCTGGTGGTTGAGACAGCCAGACCTACAGAACTGACCAGGTGGTTTTAATCCCAGCCCTGGTAGCTTGAAAAACACACCAGGCATGTGTACATGCATGCCCCAAATTCCAACAGGACAGAGAAATGCAGAAGGAATTGTGGCATGACCACACACATGGAGAGTGCTTTCTCCCTCTCTGTCTCTCTCTCTTCTGGCAAATACACACATCCTCTGGCAGTAAATAATAATAATATTGCATGTTCTGTTTTTGATCCCATCTTCTAGAACCTTTCTCCATTATAAGTTAATACTCAAATATATTCAATAGTTCTTTGCCATGACTCACACAGCTGAATGCATTTTCTGAGTGGGGGAAGAGGGCTATGGATTAGAAATAAACATAAAAGTAAACATACAAATACATACAAGTAAAGAAAAGTGGGGATCAGGTGGTCTCAACTTCTCTGATGGAGATAACTGCAGTCCTAAACTGGTTCCAGGTTTATTGTTTTAAAGGGCAAAAAATAGGGGAAGGGGAAGTGGAATGCAAGCCAGTTGTTTTCAGATGTTAATCTGCTGAATATACTAAGACACCTGGTGACATGTAGTTCTGTGTAAGTTTTTCCTAATCTTTTTGGGCAAATTCTGTTGAAACACTGTGATTTCCTTTAGACCAATACTGCTCTGCAGTTTTAGTAACAACAGGTAACTAGAGTACTCACATGTCAATGGCATTCATGGTCCTGCAAATGACTGCTCATGGAACCGTGTTTCTGCATGTGTCTAAAGGTCACCATGTTTGCACAGATTGGCCAGTCTCCATAGTTCTTTATTGCCTTATTCCCCTTTCTTTACTCTCTTCATTTTCCACATGCAAGGAGAAAACAAACAGAAACTGTTGTTTTGTCTATATGTTCTCACTAGTTACTTACAATGTAGATGTTAAGAGCACAGACATTGGAAGTAAAGAGATGTAGATTTAAAAAAAAAAAAAAAAAAAAAAGAGATGTAGATTTCAATCCTGGCTCCACCACTTTCTAATTGAGGCAAAATTTGAGCCGATGGGTGACATGGAGGTTTAAAGTACTGGATTCCATAGGGCTGACTGCATGGACCTGGCAATTTGAAAATGATGCCCAGGTATATGAGCACGCGTGCCCAAAATCCAGAGAAGAAAATGTAAGAGAAGGGATTGTGGTGTGGCCATACCCCCAGCAGTGGTTTCTCACTTTCCCTCTCTCTGTCTCTCTTTGGTGAGCTCACACACCCTATACCAAAAAAGAAACAATAAACAAAAAAAAAAAAAAAGAGAGAGAGAGACAAAATCCTTAGATGGTGGGGGTTTTTTGAGCATTAATGAGTTTTTTTGTTTGTATTTTTTTTTTGTAAGTTGCTTAGAGCTATTGTTGGTACTTGTAAGTGATCAATTAATTATCTACCTCATATTTTTTTCAGAAATAGGAGGTCTGGTGATTAAGGCACTGGATTTCCACATGGCCAACTGAGGTTTGAGTGCCAGACATTTCTCTTTACCTTTCTTTCTCTGTCTGTCTCTCTCTAGTCAAATTAAATAATAATAATAATAGCAAATGGAATTAAATAAATAAATAATTGTTTTTTTTAATTAAGAAAGAAACCATTCTTATGACTCAGATATTAGCAATTTCTTTTTATCTCATTCTGTTTGTATTATTTCTGTAAGAAAGTCCTCAAAGTATGGGATATTTGAAAGTGTAGAATTATCAATATAAATAAAGTTTTTTTTTCTGATTTCCACATTCTTTTGGAAATCAAGTTTTTGGGTTCTTTTTTAAAAAAAATTGCTTTCCTGAGCATATGTGTGGTCACCAGGGAGAGACAGAGTGAGAGAAAAAATGAAAAAGCACCCCCAATGGGGTGTGGTCATTCCATCATAATCCCTTTTCTTTCCTCTCTCCTTCCTTTTAAGATTTTGGGCACACACATACATGTACCCAGCATATTTCTCAAGTCACCTGATAAGGTTTAAAGCTACCCAGTTGGCCATGTGGGATCTGAAAGGGTTAAATGTTCCCCAAGCACCTTAGGAATGAAAAAGGTTCTTTTCTGTACTTTTCTCTTTTGAGTTTGTGAATTCCTTCACAGCCCACAATCAAGGCCACTCTAACATATTGCAGAGATCACCAGAATAGGATCTCACTGCCATGGGCTATCTATCCACCAGGCCATGGACTGACCCAAGTTTGGGGGTGGGGAGTTGTTGGTTTGTTTTATGAGAAAGGAAGTCAAAATCTGGTTTTCATTACTTCTTTTTTAAAAAGACATCTGAAATATTTTCCTTGGCTTCATCATATTATTTTATCTTGATGCTGGTTAAACTCATCTAATAATGTAACATCAGTTTTCCATTAATGAATTAATTTTTAAAAGAATTGTTTTATTTAACTTTATTATTATTTTCCAGTTTTGAATAGAGAAACAAAGGAAGAGAGAGAGGAAAAGTGAGAAAGCAAGCCACCAGATTCAGGATTTGAACCGTGGTCAGCCATGTGGGAGTCTAGTGCTTTTAACCACCATGCCACCTGCCAGCCTCCATAATTAATTATTTTTATTTTTAAAATATTGTATAGTACCTTTTTTTAAATTAAAAAAGTACTTATTTCTTCCATGGACAAGAGGAACAGCATCCCCACCAGGGTTTTGACACTACAATCTACCCACAGTTTCAGCCATCTCTGGACCATAAACACACATTTGCCCAGAGTACTCAGGGAGGTCTCTAGACACAAAATCATGTGAGTCAGTGTTGCAGAGTTTGTATTTTACTGCTGCACCAGTATACCTCTGTCTAGCATCAATGAATCCTTTTTCTTTGCTTGCTTGTTTTTTTGTTTTTTGTTTGTTTGTTTGTTTTGTTTTTTTAAGAGAGAGATTTTTGCTATAGGGCTCATGGATTCTCCAGACAGAGAGAGAAAGAAAACAAGAAATCACCCCTGCCCCCCCCCAGGGGGCGGGGAGATGGCCATGCTGCAATCCCTTCTCCTCCATTCTCCTCTTGGGGATCTTGGGCATGCACACACACGTGCCCAGTGTGAGTTTCAGCCACCGGGTCTGGGACTCAAACTGTAGTCAATTATGTAGGAGTCCAACAACATAACTATTACACCATCTGCTGACCTCTGTTTATTTTTATGTTTTTGCTGTAGGACATGTGTACTCACCAGAGAGAGACAAAGAGGGAAAGTAAGAAATCACTCCCTAAAGGGGATATCCACACCACAATCTCTTCTCCATTTTCCTCTTAGGACTTTGGGCGCACACAGTGTGATTTTCAAGCTGCTGTGTTCAGGACTTTAACCACAGTTGCTCATGTGAGAGTCAAACACCTTAACCATCACACCACCTGCTGTCCCCTCCTTGCTTGTTTCTTAAGTGGGTGTTTGTCCTTGTAATTCTATTGGAAACCTCTTTCTCATTCCATTCTCCTTAGTAGCCTCAATAAATTATCACATTCTATGGTGATGGCTTTACCTACTATACCTTTGTAGATAACTGATTATCAAATTACTCATTTCCTTTCTAATCCCTATTCAAGTTTGGTTGTTGTTTGTTTTTGTATTTGCTATAGGGCACATGTGCTCACCAGAGAGAGAGGGGAAAATTTAGAAATCAGCCCTCAGTAGGAATGGCCATGCCGCAATCCCTTCTCCTCCCTTCTCCTCTCAGGATTTTGGGCACATACATGTGTCTGGCCTGATTTTTAAGCTGCTGGGTCCAGGACATGAACTGCTGTTGGCCATGTAGAAGTTCAGCATCTTAACTAGCACGCTACCAGCTGGCCTCTTGTTTGAGGTTTTGATTAACAGACTGATGGATATGTGTACCTGGTTATTCTACAGAAAACTTAAATTTTATATGTCCAAAATTTCACTCTCACCTGATTTATCACCCTCTGCCTTCAACATCCTTTACCAGATCCTCTGTCTCAATGGATCACATAACCATCTCCTCTACACTTCCATCCCTATTATATCCCAGTGTAAGGTCTCCTTTATATGTAGTAGATGATGAACCTTTAAGTTAACTGAAGCAATGAAAAAGTTTATACTTAAAGAAAATATTCTATATGACAGTCTCACCTAGAATGCAGAATGAAACTAGATAAATATTGGGTACATATATAGATTTTTTATGAATTCTGACACCTGAATGCTTTCAGAATATGTCATCCAGTGCTCTATATTGTTACAGGGAGTAGTAACATTCAAAGATGTGGCTGTTGACTTTACACAGGAGGAATGGCAACAATTGAAACCTACTCAGAGGAATTTGTATAGGGACGTGATGCTGGAGAACTATAAAAACCTATTAACAGTAGGTAAGGATGATCTCTCTGTGAAAATCAGATTCTGTCTCTCGGAATTATGGGAAGTCAATACATGGCATAATGAGTACAACCTTGAATTGTTGAATTAAAAGATTCTTACTTCCATTATTCACATGATATGTATTTCCAGAAGACCCTTCATTGTATATCCCTAGAACCTAACACCATCCTTCATGAGAAATTCTGACCCTCCAGAGATTCAACTTAAATTCTAGGATGGTCCTTTGTCCCTAGCATTAATACGCAAGTCATATCTTTTGATAAACAGGCTACCAACTCACCAAACCAGATATCATTTCCAAGTTGGAACAGGAAGAAGAGCCATGGGTTGTAGAAGAAGCAATGTTAAGGAGATACTCAGGTGAGTAAACAAAGACACGTGTGGATGGTGCTAAGTCACATGACATTTTGTCAGAGGATGACACCTCTGAAATGTTTTTTAAGATGATTTTCTTAAAAATCCTGTCTTTTGAATGACAGTTATTAGAACTTCCTTAGAAACCTAAATGACACTCCCAGGTATTTCCTTTTTGAGAGTTTTTTGTTGTTTGTTTGTTTGTTTGTTTTAGTTTGTTTGCTTTAGGGCATGTGTGCTCACTAGAAAGACAGAGACAGAAAGTGAGAAATCAACTCCCAGAGGGGATAACCATGCAGTAGTCCTTCCCTTCCACACTCCTCTCAGGATTTGGGGTATGCATACACACATGCCTTGTATGAGTTTCAAGCCACTGTGTCTGGGACTCACCTGCAGTTGGCCATGTGGAAGTCCAACACCTCAACCACCATGCCACTTGCTGGTCACCTTCCAGTTATTCTTATGTATCAGAGCTCTCTCTATTTTTTTCCATTATATTTTGAGAATTAGCCTTCCCTAAATTCTGGATGCCAAATCTTTTTTTAAAATACTTTTTAAATTTAACTTTATTTACTTATTTTGAATTTGACCAGAGAGGGACAGAGTAAGAAAGAGAGAGAGAGAGAAAATGAGAGAGCAAGCAGCCAGGTCCAGGACTTGAACCATGGTTGGCCATGTGGGAGACCAGCATTCCCAACCACCAGGCCACTTGCCAGCCCCTGGATGCTAGATCTTAATGCTTCCTATTATCTTGTTTTCATTATATTTGCCCTTTCACTTGTATCCACATTCTTCTCCTCCACTGAATACACTTATTTACTTACGTGTTCAGGCTTTCAAAGGTACCCAGTCTTGGGGCCAGCAGGTGGCACGGTGGTTAAAGTACTGGACTCCCACATGACCAACCGCAGTTCAGGTCCTGGACCTGGAGGCTTGCTTTCTCACTTTCCCTCTCTCTCTGGTGAACACACATCCTTAGAGGAAATTTTTAAAATAATAATAATAAATAAAATTAAATAAATAATTCATTTTAAAAAATATATACAGTCTTTCCAAAATTCTGACATTTTAGGTTCATTTTTTTCATTTTCTGGAGTCCCAGACCCAATGACTTGAAAAACACAAGAACAGAATGGATAAGGAATTAAGGCATGGCCATCCCCTTGAGGGGTTATTTATCACTTTCTGTCTTTCTGTCTCTGTTTGTCCAGTGAGTATACATACCCTACTGCAAAAAAAATCTTAAAAAAAAAAAAAAACATAGCCTATATACTTTGGTACTTTCTCTAATTATTTGTCCTTGTGTATGTGTGTGTGTGTTATTTTAGTGGAATTTTGGGAGCAAATGTACAAATGCATGTTGTTCAGTCAATTATGTTTAATTGCATGATTCACCTGATCACTTTACTCTCTGTAGTCATCTAGATGGATTCTTCTGATTATACTTTTACCTTTCTATCTTGTCACTTGTCACTTTTCTAACCCATTTCCTTGATTACTGTACTGTACAAAGTCACATTTAAAGTATTCATTGGGACCAGCAGTTGGTGTAATGGCTATGTCACTGGATTCCCATCTAGTTGACCACGATTCAAGTCCCAGACCTGGTGACTTAAACTCATGCTGGGTGTGTGTGCATGCATGCCCAAGATCCTGAGATGAGAATGGAGGAGAAGGGATTGTGGTGTGGCCATCCCCCCCCCCGGGGGGGTGATTTCTTACTTTCTGTCTCTCTGTATCTCTTTGTCTTTCTGGTGAGAGTATATGCCCTATAGGAAAAAAACTCTCCAAAATAAATAAATAAATAAAGTATTTATTAATCCTTATATTCATAAGTGTTAGTTTTTCTCCTCTTAAACTTTTAAGTTTTCCTTCTGAAACCAAGATGATACCGACTGTTTATATTTTTGATTCCTTTCATTTTGGGAGCTAAGTCCTGAAACCAAAAACTGATTCTACATTAGGTTATATCTGAATTATAACAATATAATTCTGGACATTTGTAAAAGATAGTTTTTATTCCTTTTTAGAAAAAGACTGGGAAGTTGGTGAACAGATGGAAGCAGAACAGCAAAGATTTGTCAAAAGAATGACAACCACACTAAAGAAAATCTTGACTAAGGAAAAAGGCAGTGACTTTAAAAACATTGGAAAAATGTCTCCTATGACTTCTGATATTAATTTTATGAGGAAATCCCTCTGTCAGTATGATTCTTTTGGGACAAGACTGAAACATAATTTAGACTTACCTACAAATGAGAGAAGCCATGTGACAAAGAAACATAATGAATGTAATAAGCCTGGAAAATCCTACCTTAAGTCATCCTCTATCACAGTAGACCCCTTTAAGTGTGCTCAGTGTAGAAAAGGCTTCATTCAGGAGTTGGATCTCATCAGACATCTGCGAATTCATACTGCGGAGAAACCTTATGAGTGTTACGAATGTGGAAAAGCTTTTAGTCGGAAGAGAAATCTCAGTTCTCATCAGAAAATTCATACAGGAGAGAAACCTTATAAATGTAATGAATGTGGAAAAACTTTCATTCACACATCAAATCTCATTAGACACTACAGAACTCACACAGGAGAAAAACCCTATGGATGTAAGGAATGTTTGAAAGCTTTCAGCCAGAAATCAAATCTCATTGAGCATGAGAAAATTCATACTGGAGAAAAACCATATGGATGCAATGACTGTGGAAAAACTTTCAGCCAGAAGAGAAACCTTAGTGAACATGAGAAAATTCATACTGGTGAGAAACCTTATGAATGTAATGAATGTGGGAAAGGCTTCTCTCGAATATCATCCCTTACTCTGCACATGAGAAGTCACACAGGGGAGAAACCCTATAAATGTAATATATGTGGAAAGGCTTTCTCTCAGTGCTCATTATTCATTATACATATGAGAAGTCATACAGGTGAGAAACCTTATAAATGTAATGAATGTAAGAAAGCCTTCTCCCGAAGGTCATCTCTTACTGTACATTTGAGAAATCATACAGGCGAAAAACCTTATGAATGTAATGATTGTGGGAAAGCTTTCAGTCAAAAAGAAAACCTCATTACACATCAGAAAATTCACACTGGGTATTCATTATACATACGAGAAGTCATACAGGTGAGAAACCTTATAAATGTAATGAATGTAAGAAAGCCTTCTCCCGAAGGTCATCTCTTACTGTACATTTGAGAAATCATACAGGCGAAAAACCTTATGAATGTAATGATTGTGGGAAAGCTTTCAGTCAAAAAGAAAACCTCATTACACATCAGAAAATTCACACTGGAGAGAAACCTTTTGAATGTGATAAATGTGGAAAAGCTTTTATTCAGTTGTCAAACCTTATCAGACACCAAAGAATTCATACTGGAGAAAAACCTTATACATGTAAGCAATGTGGGAAAGCATTTAGTCACAAATCTAATCTCACTGAGCATGAGAAAATTCATACTGGAGAGAAACCTTATGAATGTACTAAGTGTGAAAAAGCCTTTAGGCATAAGCAAAACTTCATTGAGCATGAGAAAATTCATACTGGAGAGAAACCTTATGAATGTAATGAATGCATGAAAGCCTTCTCTCGAATCTCGTCTCTGAATCTTCATCTGAAAAGTCATACAGAGGAGAAATCCTGTAAGTGTAACAAATGTGGGCTAGCATTCTCACAAGCCTCCTTACTTATACATATAAGATGTCATAGAAGTGAGAAATCATTAAATGTAAAGAATGTGTGGAGGCTTTTTCTCAGAAAACATTTGTTACTGTATATGCAAAAAGTCTGGGTCAGAAGGACAGTAAGTGTAATGAATGTGGAAACCCTTCTCTCAGATTTCAGCCCTTGCTTTACATGTGAGAACACATGCAGGTGAGAAGCCCTATTAGGGTAATGATTGTGGGTAAGCTTTCATCTAGAATTCATACCTCATTAGACATCAATGAATTCATAGTTGGTATAAACAAATTGAATCAGAAAAATTTCAGTAGGGATTCATATCTCATAGCTTATGTAAAAATTCATTCTGGGGGACCAGCAGATGGCATAATGGTTATGCCACTGGACTCTCACATGGTCAACTATGGTTCAAGTTTCGGACCTGGTGGCTTGAAACTCACACTAGGCATGTGTGGATGCATGCCCAAAATCCCAAGAGGAGAATGGAGGAGAAGGGATTGTGGCATGGCCATCCTCCCTGGGGGTGATTTCTCACTGTATCTCTGTCTCTCTCTGACAACTGCATGCATCCTATAGCAACAATATCTCTCAAAAAAAATAATTTCCTTCTGTACCAAAATGTTATGAAGGTAAAAAAACCTTCAACAAAAATTTAAAAACCCATATAGATTCACACTCAGGAAAAAAGACTGTTGGTATAGTGGAAAGCCTGTAGCCAACAAAAAGCTGCAGCAAACTTTGTACTTAACAGTGATATTCAGAAATATGACCATTAATGTTGTTGCAGAAAACAGACCACCAAAAAAACAAGTGCCACTAAGAGTAGGAGAACTCAGGTTTGTTACTCCGGCAGAACCAGAGGAGCTCATACTCCTAAATCTGGGCCTCAACTTATGAAAGTTACAGGAGTTATATAGTCAGAATCAGAGGTGCTACAGACAAAGAAAACTAGAAATGCTGCAAAATAGCTGTGTACCTTTCCCAGTTCCTATAGAGACTCACAATGTGTTGAAGTAGGCAGTTTACAAAAGAGGAACAGGTGTCAGTACTTTCCATTTGCAGGCATATTTTAGAAGTAGAGGTAGATAGCAAACAGGATCCATATCAGTGTCAGAAACAAGATATGAATGCCTGCTATAGCTACTGGGTCATAGGAAAAGTCATGATGTATTTTTCTATGTTTTTCTATGCAAAAAATGCGTCATGACCTTTCAGACAACCCAATGTTATTTATTAATAGTTGTACTGGATGAACTTGTCAATGAAATAATATGAGGAAAAGAAATACATTACACACATTTAAAAGAAAACAAAGGTTAAGATCATGACTTGAATCTTGGCTCTGCCACTTTCTGTGTGACTTTTCATTAAGCTACTTAACCTATCAGTAAAATGGGGATAATAGTGCCCACCTAATATTAACCCTATTATAATAGGGTTCTCTTTTTTTTAAGTTTTTGTTTTTTGTTTGTTTGTTTGTTTTGTTTCTTTGTTTTTGCAATAGGACACGTGCATTCACCGGAGAGACAGAGAGAGACAGACAGAAAGTGAGAAATCCACCCTTCCCCAGGGGGATGGCCACACCACAATCCCTTCTCCTCCATTCTCCTCTTGGGATTTTGAGCATGCATGCCCAGGAACCCAGGGTAAGTTTTAAGCTGCTGGATCCAGGATTCAAACTGTCAACTGTGGGAATTCAGTGACATAACCTTTATGCCACCTGCTAGTCCCTCTAATGTGTTCTTTTTGGGGTTTTTTGGAGAGGTTTTTGCCATAGGGTGCGTGCGCTCACCAGACAGACAGACAGAGAGAGACAGAGAGACAGAAAGTAAGAAATCACCCCCTGGGGAGATGGCCATGAAGCAATCCCTTCTCCTCCATTCTCCTCTTGGGATTTTGAGCATGCATGCCCAGGAACCCAGGGTAAGTTTTAAGCTGCTGGATCCAGGATTCAAACTGTCAACTGTGGGAATTCAGTGACATAACCTTTATGCCACCTGCTGGTCCCCCTCTAATGGATTCTTATACGAGTTGTTTTGTTTTGTTTTCTTAAGAAAGATTTTTTGCTATATGGCACATGTGTTCACCAGAAAGAGAGAAAGAGACAGAGAGACCGAAAGAGAGAAATCACTCCTTAGGGGAATGCCCATGCTGCAATTCCTTCTCTATTCTTCTCTCAGGGTTTTGGGCATGCACACACACACACACACACACACACACACACACACACAGCCAGCGTGAGTTTTAAGCTGCCGAATCCAGTACTCAAACCATGGTTGACTACATGGGAGTCCAGTGACGTAACTATTATGCCATCTGCTGGTCCCAAGTAATTATACATTATTTAATAGTTTCAAGTATGTGATATTATTTAATTGTCCTTTAATTATTAGCCATGAATATCATTATATACAAATGACATGGACATGTATAGAAAACCCAATCAACAAATTCCTAATAAGAAAAGATTAACATACAAAAATCAGTAGAATTTTATTATCCCAGGAATATCCAATTAAAAATATAATCTAGGGACTGGCAGGTGGCATGGTGGTTAAAGGCATTGGACTCCCACATGGCTGACCATGGTTCGAGTCCAGACCTGGTGGCTTGCTTTCTCACTTTCTCTCTCTCTGTGTGTGTTGCTATGGTAATATTTTAAAAAATAATAATAATGAAAAATAAAGGAAATAATTATTTTAAAATATATATAATCTAAAATAAAACTTGAGCATGTGTATGAATATATATATTCATGTATAAAATTGTAAAATATCATTGAAGAACATAAAAGAAATCTGAGTAATACAGTAATAGACAATGTTATAAAGGTGTAAATTTTCCTTCAAACAGTTTGTAAATTTATTGAGACAAATTAAAATTTTGAAATTGACATACTGATTTTAAAATGTATAGGAAAAGATACTTGAATAATAGGAATTTTTTTTTTAAGAACAAATTAGAGAAGATACCTCTTACAAGATGTATACTGGTAACAAAAATGCCATATACTGGCTGCCTCCTTCCACATGTGGCATTGCTGCTGCTCCCTCCTGCTCGCCCAGACCCTGATCCTGTACCTGCAGCAATGGGTCCCAGTCAGCCTGCTGTATTTAGTGTTTCTGACAAAACCAGCCTTTTGGAATTCACCAGAAGCCTAGCTTCTCTTGGTTTGAAACTCATCGCTTCTGGACTGCAAAATCTCTCAAAATCTCTTTTGACTAGTCTGACAGTCAAAAATGTCTCTGGGTTAACAGGATTTCCTGAAATGTTGAGAGGCCATTTGAAAACCTTGCATCCTGCAGTCCATTCTGGCTTGTAATATCCCAGAAGATAATGTTGACATGACCAGACTTGACTTTAGTCTTAAAAGAGTTGCTGTCTAATCTGTATCCCTTTGTGAAGCAGTGGCTTCTCTAGATGTAATGTGGAGGAGGGTGTTGAGCAGATTGACATTGGCAGAGTGACTTTGCTGAGAGCCACAGTCAAAAACCATGCTCGAGTGACAGTAGTGTGTGAACCAGAGGACTATTTGGCAGTGTCCACAGAGTTGAAGAGCTCTGATAATAAAGACACTTCCTTGGAGACTAGATGCTGGTTAGCCTTGAAGGCATTTATGCATATGGCATAACATGATGAAGCAATTTTAGGATACTTCAGGAAATAGTACAATAAAGGGATATCGCAGCTACCCTTGAGGTATGGAATGAACCCTCATCACACTCCTGACCAGATGTATACACTGAGGCCCAAGCTTCCCATCACAGTTCTAAATGGAACTCCTGGATTTATAAACTTGTATGATGCCCTGAGAATGCCTGGCAACTGGTGAAATAACTCAAGGAAGCTGTAGACATTCCAGCCACTGCTTCTTTCAGATATGTCAGCCCAGCAGGTGCTGCTATTGGAATTCCACTTAGTGAAGATGAAGCCAAAGTCTGCATGGCTTCAAATAGTTCATAGATGAGATAAATTAGATAGAGTCTATAATCTCTATCAGTCTCTTACACCCATATCAACTGCATATGCAAGAGCAAGAGGGGCTGATAGATGTCTTTTTCTGGTGATTTTATCATATTACTGATGCTCATGATGTCCCAATTGTGAAAATTATCCCCGGAGAAGATATCTTATGGTATTGTTGCTCCAGGATATGAAGAAGAAGCCCTAAAAATACTTTCTAAAAAGAAAAGTGGAAGCTACTGTGTTCTTCAGATGGCCCCATGATACAAAGCAAATGAAAATAAAGTCTGAACTCTCTTTGGTCTTTGTTTAAGCCAGAAAAGAAATAATGGTGTCACTGATAAATCAGTATTTAGCAATGTTGTTACCAAGAATAAAGATTTGCCAGTCTGCCCTCAAGACCTCACTGTAGCCACCATCACTGTCAAATATACACAGTCTAACTTGTGTGCTATGCCAAGAATAGGCAGATCATTGGCACTGAAATAGAACAGCAGTCTCAGATACATGGTACATGCCTTGGAGAGGATAAGGCCAACTATTGGTGGCTTAGACACCATCCACAGTGAAGAAAGCAGAAATCTCCAATGCCACTGATCAATATGTGACTGGAACCATTGGCAAGGATGAATATATGGTGAAGTAAAAGCATTGTTTGAGGAAAGCCCCTGAATTTTTGAGAGACACAGATGAAGGACTGGGTTGACAGACTCAGTGAGGTTTCTGTCAGTTCTGATGCATTCTTCCCATTCAGGGATAGCGTAGACTGAGCTAAAAGGAATGGTGTGGCATATATTGCTGCTCCTTCTGATTCTGCTGCTGACAAAGTTGTGATTGAGGCTTGTGATGAGCTGGGGATAACCTTCGTCCATAGGAATCCTCAACTCTTCCACCACTGACTTTATTACATGTTATTTTATGGTTTGCTTATTTGTAGGTGAAAAATCATGTGTGAAATTTTGAAACAAAATATCCTTTAAGAAAAATAAAACATCACCTCTAAAAATAATCCATATACCATGTTCAAATCTCATATTTCTCCTTCTCTGTGTCGAAGATCTCACCTTCCTGGTGTCTGGGCTTCCACAGTTTCTTTTTCTTGAAGTAAGCATCGGTAAGGTGCTTTGGGATTTTTACTTTGTTAATATCAATTTTCATGGAGGTGGCAATGACAAATTTCTGGTGTGTTTTATGCAGTGGAACTCGATTGAGAACTAGCGGTCCAGTTACAAGTAGCAAGCCACTGCTCAGCTGCTTCAGGAAAACCACTCTCTTGCCTCTGTGGCGTCCAGTGAGGATGATCAGAATGGTCCCAGGAGTGATGCTGGCTCACAGTTTTCTCACAGGCTGACTGAAGGTTTTTTATTTTTGTTTGTTTGTTTTGTTTTGTTTTGTTTTGTTTTGTTTTGCCATGGCTCAACGGCTTTCAAGGCACATCTTCAGTAGGATAATACCTAGGCATTTTGCACAGCTTAACCACCCGGGTACCACCATTCTTGTCTCCACCAACTGGTTTTGTGACAGTTGCAAGAACCTTCTCCTTTTTCTTTTTGATCCTGGATTTAGTGGCTGAGTATTTCCTCTTGTGGATGGCCTTCCTGGAATACATGGCAGACTGGAAGTATCTGCCATTGCCCCAGAGTAGGATGGGGTTTCGGCTGCAGTGGGGCTTCCCCTTCTTGGGCTTTTTAGTCTTGGGGTCACCCTTTTTAACTTTGCCGCTAGCATCAGCATTCTTGGCTTCAGGTTTCTTCTCCTTAGTATTCTGCTTCGCAGCTTTTTCACCTGCCATCTTGTATAGTGGGAAAGACCCCTTTTTTCTTTTTTTAGAGAGAGATTTTTTGCTACAGGGCATGTGTACTTGCTGGAGAGGAGAGACAGAAAGCGAGAAAGCACCCCCCCACACCAGGGAGGATGACCACATTGCAGTCCCTTCTGCTCTGTTGTCCTCTCAGGATTTGGGGCCCACACATACACGTGCCCAGCATGAGTTTTCAGCTGCCGAGGCCCAGGACTCAGACCACAGTTGACTACATGGGATCCAGCAGCGTAACCATTATGCCATCTACTGGTCCCACCCCTTTCCTTTTCTATCACCCTTTCCCTTTCATAATTGGGCTCTGATCTTGGAGAGGTCAGAATCTAATTAACAAGCTGGTAATGAGTAAAAGTGCTGTTAAAAGAGTGTTATTTCTACCACATCCCTTCTCTAGTGGTATGCTACTCACCTGCAACAGGCTGAAATGGAATTAAGTAAATATCTCAATAAAGTTTAAAGTTTCTTTATGCTACATTTACCTAAGAATGATCAAACACTCAGGTGACTTCCTAGGTTTTCATTTACTGAAAGAACCAAGCTCAGTGAGTTCACAGAAAAATGGTCACAAAGTGACAAACATAGTTGCCAATGGGCCAGCAGGTGGCCTGGTGGTAGGAACACTGGACTCCCATATGGCCAGTCATGGTTCGAGTCCCAGACCTGGCAGCTTGATTTCTCACTTTCCCTCTCTCTTTCTGTCTCTCTCTCTCTCTTTCTTTTTGGTGAGCACACATGTCCTAAAGCAAATTTAAAATAATAATAATACATAAAATTAAGTAATTATTTAAAAAAATAGTTGCCAAGGGTTGTGACTGTTTGACCTAATAATTACATATGATAGAGAGACAGAACAAAGTGGTTAAGTGTACAGACTTGAACCTAACTACTTCAAATTGTGCTATAAAAGATTCTATTTGGTCAGATCCAGCAGCACTCTACCTCACATGGACAGTGTTACTAGTGGCTTTGTGCTTCATTGGGTAAATAGAGAACAGAGAGGAGCTGCTACTGCCCCATGTGGACGTCATCCTTTTAGTAAGTATCTCCACTTTGGTTTGAATACTGGCTATGCCTCTGAAGCTATGCAACTTTGACTAAGGAAACCCTGCCTCAGTTTCCTCATATAAAATGAGCACAGTAACAGTTTCTGTGCATAGTAGTGCTGTGAAGATTCAATGAGTTTATGTATAAAGGGTAGGCAGAAACGTTCTAAAGAACATTGTCTGGGGGACCAGTAGGTGGAGTGGTAGTTAAGGCACTAGACTCCCACATGGTCGACTGTGGTTTGAGTTCTGGACCCGGTGGCTTGAAATTCACGCCGGGTGTGTGTGAATGCACATGCCCAAAATCCTGAGAGAAGAATGGAAGAGAAGGGATTGTGGCATGGCCATCTCCCTCAAGGGGGTGGTTTCTCACTTTCTCTGTCTCTCTGTGTGTCTTCAGCAACTGCACATGCCCTATAGCAAAAGAAACCCTCTTAAAAAAAAAAAATCTGGTACATAGGAAAGCATTCTATAGATCATAGAAATACACTTCACAAAATCTCTTAGCAGCAAGCAATCCATACATGATCTCATTTTGACCAAGCACATAAATGCTTTTAAGCACACACACACACACATAATTTTCTGGACATGCATTTTCTAAATATTGTGATGACTTACAAAAAAATTTACCCCAATTCCTCATTTAGATAAAAACAAACCAACAACAACAACAAAAATATTCACTAAGGAATTTCTACTCCTGCACCATGGGAAAAGTTTAAATTAAAGATAGTCTGGGCAAGGATGTAGAGAGTATCTTATCATATCTCAGCTAACCTCAATATTTGTTTTAACTTTCTTCCATTGTTTTATTTTTTAAATTTGTCAGAGGGTGTATGTACTTGCCAGAGAGAAATGCAGAGGCAGGGATGGAGAAGGAGAAAGCACCCCTCCATAGAGTGTGGTCACACTGCAGTCCTCTCTCCTCCATTTCTCCTTTCTTTCAGGATTTCAGGCACCCACACACACATACCTGTCATGGTTTTCAAGCTGTGGGATGAGAACAAAATTCCAACGGTGGAATCGGCCAAGTATGAGCTGGCTCCTCCAACTGACCACAGAGTTGATCCCTGATTCCATTGTTTAAACATGCTATGTATTATCTCAATAATTTCTCCAAGAATTCTGCAAGGTGCCAGTAGCACTAAACAAACTTTGTTTTAGAGATTATCTTCCACATAGCATTTACTTGTTAGTTTCATTACAGAACATGTCCTCCTATATTACAAAAGAAAAACATTTGTTGAGTTTTTTTGGCCAAATTACTGTACAAAGTTTTAAATGCTTTATGTAATGTAGAACTCTTGAGTGGATTATTTTATAGGTACTCAAGAATATTTTACAGGCATTGAGGAAACAAAAAATTGGGGATAAAGTAGATAAACAATATCAATTAAATAATGAAAATAGGTTTCACCTGACTAAAGATTAGCCCTCCAACACATTTACAAAAAATACACTAGAGCTGATTTTGACCACTGAAGATTCTCTGCCCAGACTTCACACTACTGCTCCCCAGTCTGGCCAGGAGCCAGGATAAGCCGATCAGCTGCCATCTATATTTGAGCTACAAGTGGCCCCGGTCAGGGATTTTGACCACCAAAGACCCTCTGCTCAAACTTCACTCTCCTGCTCCTCAGTCTAGCCAGGAGGCAGGAGGTCATCCATTAGATGACCAGAAACCACTGCAGAGGCACAAGAAATATAAGAAACAATGGGAACCAGCAGTTAGCATAATGGCTATGTTGCTGGACTCCCACGTAGTCGACCGTGGTTCGCGTCCTGGACCAGGTGGCTTAAAACTCACGCCGGGCACGTGTGTGTGTGTGCCCAAGATCCCAAGAGGAGAATGGAGGAGAAGGGACTGCGGCATGACCATCCCCCCTAGGGGGTGATTTCTCACTTTCTGTCTCTATTTCTCTCTCTGGCGAGCGCACACGCCCTAAAGTGAAAATCTCTCCAAAAAAAATATCTCTCCTCTAATGGAAAAGAATAACTCCTTATCCTCCATAAAAAATACAAGGGAACTCAAGGAAACGTCAGATAAAGAATTTAAAATATTCTTAGTGACAAAGCTAACAAAGCTGCAAGAGAATAGAGACAACAAATTCCAGAAGATGCAGGAGAAAAGAGAAACCAAGTTCCAGGAGGTGAAGAAGTTCTTGCATGATCTGAAAGAGGAGAGCCACATCATGAAAAAGAAACAGAATTGTTAGAGATGAAGGCCGTAATATAGGAAATCAAAATTTCCATTGAAAAATATCAAAAGCAAATTAGATCATGCAGAAGATCAAATCTCAGATGTAGAAGATAGAACTTCTGACCTAGAAAAATTTACCAAAAAAACTGAGGAAATAACCCCCAAAATGCAAATAACATAGGAGTAATACTAGACACCATTAAACACCCAAACATCCATCATTAGTATCCCGGAAAGTGAAGAAACTAGTAAGGGCATTGATAATCTATTCCATGAAATTCTGCAAGAAAACTTTCCAAACCTAGAGAGGCATTCGAAGATCCAGTCCCAAGAAATACATAAGACCCCATATAGAATCAACCCAAGAAGATCTTACCTGAGACATGTCATAGCCAGATTGAATGAAACCACAGAGACAAGATACTAAAATTGGCAAGAGATAAATGTCAAGTTACATTCAAAGGATATCCCATAAGACTAATGTTAGACCTCTCATTGGAAATAATGCAAGCAAGGAAAGAATGAGAAAATATATTCAAAGAATTAAGTGAAAAACAATTTCAACCAGGAAATTGTGGCTCTCCTCTTTCAGATCATGCAAGAACTTCCTCACCTCCTGGAACTCAGTTTCTCTTTTCTCCTGCATCTTCTGGAATTTGTTGTCTCTATTCTCTTGCAGGACCAGCAGTTGGCATAATGGCTATCTCACTGGATTCCCCTGTAGTCAACCATGGTTTGAGTCCTGGACCCAGTGACTTAAATTCACACCAAATGCATGTCCATGCGTGCCCAAGATCCTGAGAAGACAATGGAGGAGAAGGTATTGTGGCATATGTTCATCCTCCGGGCGGTGATTTCTCACTTTCTGTCTTTCTGGCGAGTGCACATGCCCTATAGCAAAAACCTCTCAAAAAAAATTTTTTTTCAACCAAGAATACTATTCCCAGCAAGATTGCCTTTCACATGGGAAAAAAAGACAAAAATATTCACAGATAAACAAAAACTGAAAGAATTTAACAGTACCAGACCAAAAAGTGCTGAAGGGAGTCCTATACCAAGAAAACTAAAGTTGGACATAGGAATAAGAGTAAAAGAAACAACCAAGAGAATGGCCAGCCTAATGATAGGGACAAGTCTGGAGTTGAATGTTAATTTCCAGAGTTTAAATAGAAAGATCAGACTACAGTTTCACTGCAAAATCAATAGAAGGAGAGATTAATTACATGAGTCTGAGCTAATGAAATAGGATATTTTTACTTTAGACTAAAACATTCCTGATTTTCTTTGATGCTTTAATTTCCATATTTAAGGATTTTTGTCGTCTTTTGAACTGTTGATAGGTTCATCTACCTACTATTTGAACTGAATCCTAAGCTTTTTTCTGGCTTTAAGTTTTAAGCAAATTTCTCTTAACATTTTTTAATTTTGATCTATTAAAATTAAAACATTTTACGAAATTAACATTAAAAATATCTATTAATTCCGGACCCGGTGGCTTAAACTCACGCCTGGCGCATGTGCATGCGTGCCCAAGATCCCGAGAGGAGAATGAAGGAGAAGGGATTGCAGCGTGGCCATCCCCCCTGGGAGGTGATTTCTCGCTTTCTATCTCTCTGTCTCTCTCTGTCTGTCTGGCGAGCGCACACACCCTATAGCAAAAACCTCTCCAAAAAAAAAAAAATCTATTAATACCAACATGTGGGATGTGGTTTGGTTTCATAATTCTTAAGAAACAATGGTATAGACTTATAGAGCCAATTAATTTTAAATAACAATAAGGCAAATTTAGAGATAAGATTATAATTTACCTCTTTGAGAACCATTTTGGGATATGAGGCTGGGGGAAATTACAGCATGAAGAACTTACGAGGGGTGCCTATCTTTCTGTCTCTCTTATAGAAGAAATAAAAAAAATTAAAAAGATCGGACTAGCAGATGGTGCAATAGTCACTGGACTCCTACATAGTCGACTGTGGTTCAAGTCCTAGACCTATTGGCTTGAACCTCATGCTAGATGTGTGTGTGTGTGCATGCCCAAGATCCCAAAGGAGAATTAAAGAGGAGGGATTGCAGCGTGACCATCCCTTCTGGAGGGGTGATTTCTTACTTTCTGTCTCTCTCTCTCTCTCTGTCTCACTGGTAAACACACACACACCCTATAGCAAAAATCTCTCTCTTAAAAAAAAAAAAAAGAAAAGATGACCAAAAAAAGAGTTTTTTATTTTATTTTAAGAGAGATTTTCTTTGCTATAGGGCACATGTGCTCACAGGAGAGACAGAGAGAAATCACACCCCCAAGGGATGGCCACTCTGAAATCTCTTCTCCTCCATTCTGTCAGGAATTTGGCCACTCACACACACATGCATGGTGTGAATTTTACGTCACCCAGTCTGGGACTCGAACCGCAGTCAACTACATGGGAGTCCAGCAACTAAACATTATGCCATCTCCTGCTCTGAAGAGTTTTTTTTTTTTTTTGGTTTTGTTTTTTAAAGAAACAAAATTGACAAGCTCTTTATTTTTGTTTGGAGAGGTTTTTGCTATAGGGTGCGAGCGTGAGAAATACAGAGAGACAGAAAGCGAGAAATCACCCCACGGGGGGATGGCCACGCTGCCATATCTTCTCCATTCGCCCCTTGGGATCCTGGGCACGCATGCACACGCACCTGGCGAGAGTTTAAGCCACCGGGTCCAAGACTTGAATCGTGGTGGACCACGTGGGAGTCCAGTGACATAGCCATTACACTAACTGCTGGTCCCAAAAATTGACAAGCTCTTAAAACCTAGATTAACAGGACTGGATGGTGGGCTGTGACGGGGTTCGCTGACTGGGCCTCTGTGGTCTGAGGAGAGGAAGGCCTTTTCCTGAGGGTTGCGCTTCAGGATCTCCAGAAGTTAAGAGGGAGACCTTGGTTAGAAACAGCATCCTCACTTCACAGCACACAGGAGGCTCAAGCAGTGCCAGGAGTCCAGAGCCATGGCAGACACTCCATGGAGCCAATCTGATGAGGGCTCCAGCAGTGAAGATCAGGGGCCGCGCATCAGGCAGGATCCGGCAGGCCATGTGTCCTTGCTTAGAAGAGCACTATATAAGAAGATGGTTGATTTGGTGCTTTTCCTGCTCCACAAGTATCAAGTAAAGGAACCAATCACAGAGGAAGAATTGCTGAACAGTGTCATCCAGGATTACCAGGACTACTTCCTTGTGATCTTCAATGAAGCCTCTGAATACCTGCAGCTGATATTTGGCATTGAGGTGAAGGAAGTAGACCCCACTAGCCACTCCTATGTCCTTGTCACCATCCTAGGCCTCACCTATGATGGGATGCTGAGTGACAACCAGACCATGCCTAAGACTGGGCTCCTGGCCATCATACTGGGTGTGATCTTCATGGAGGGCAATCCTACCCCTGAGGAGGAGATCTGGGAAGCATTGAATATGATGGGGATATATACCGGGAGGGAGCACTTTATCTTTGGGGAGCCCAGGAAGCTCCTCACTGAAGAGTGGGTACAGGAAAATTACCTGGAGTAAAGGCAGGTTCCTGGTAGTGATCCTGCTCGCTACGAGTTCCTGTGGGGTCCAAGGGCCCACGCTGAAACCAGCAAGATGAAAGTCCTAGAGTATGTGTCCAAGGTCAATGGGAGTGATCCCAGATCTTTCCCATCCCAGTATGAAGAGGCTTTACAAGATGAGGAAGAGAGAGCCCGAGTAAGAATTGCACCCCGAGCTAGAGGGAGGACCAGGGGGAAGTCCAGGTTCCAAGACCCCATCTAGGAGATTGTTCTGCCCTGGTAATTAAGTCTGTTTCTTTTTACTCTGTTTAAAGAGGACAGCCAGTATTTCACTAGCAGAGGGCCTAGGGGGTTGAGGGACAGAGTGCGTTCTATCTTTGTCATCTTCCTGTTTATTGTTGGTGGCTTGGAGATTCGTTATTGCTTAATTTTGGTAATTTTCAAATAATGTTCCATTTAATGGAAGGTTGTATTAGCTTCAGAATCAAAGTTTAGGAATTACAGTAATCACATGTGTAGCTATTTATGTAGTTTAGAAGCAGTAGATTTGCTACCTGCTCAAATTGGAAAACCCATCTCATTTTGTGATCAGGAGTAAAATAGCAGGGCAATGGAATAGGAATATTGGAAATCTGAAAATAGTTTGCATTAAAAGAGATGTGGTTGTGCAATAGAGAAACAGTAAAAGATAATTCTTGCCTTCAATTATCCCTTTTCTCCTGTCATTGCATAAAACTAAAATATATATGTAGACCTTGATTTGCTTGAGTTCTTAAAGAATGTTAAAGGAGTTTAATGTCAATAAAGAATGTCCCCTAAAAAAAAAAAAAGCTAGATTAACAGAGTCCAGCAGGTGGCTTGGTGGTTAAGGTGCTGAACTCCCACATGGCTGACTGTGGTTCGAGCCCTAGGCCTGGCAGCTTACTTTCTCACTTTCTCTCTCTCCTCTGTCCACCAATGGTCAAATTAAAAATAAGTAAATAAAGTTAAATTTATTACACAAGTGTTCATACACAAATGTTCATAAGCAGCATTATTTTTAATAGTGAAAGATTTTTTTCCTTAGGGTTTCTTTCTAGGAACAGATATGAGCTCACATTCATTCTATTAGAACATTTTGTTCCAAAATGATTTATCTGACGCTTAGTATAAGATAAACAATGATGAAAGAGTTAAGTACTATACTTGTAAAACTTTCCTCTCATTTGAATTCCACAATCGTTTACCAAAATATAAATAATGTTGACAATAATTATTTGTTAAGCATAAAATATTACATATTGTCCTAAAGATTTACATGTATTTACTTTCACTTTGCAAAACACTATGATGAGCTATATATAGTTTTGTAAACGAGGAAACTGAAACAAACAGGGGTTAAATAACTTTCATAAAGGTACACACAGGTAGTAATTGGTAGGGCTCAGATAATGCTGTACAGAAGAATGTACCTTAGCTAGGTAAGGTAATGTTGTAGCTCCCACATTCTATATAACATAGGGTTGGGTAGCAGTATAAATTCATTCATTTTTAACATGGTTTGAAATGTGATGTCACTGCATTTATATTAACTTATTAATCTAGCCTTTCTTCACTGTCAATTATCTGAATGTAAATAACCAGTTAGCCAAAGTAAACAAGGATTCCCACATTCATCATAATTTCTAGATATTCCATAGCTGAGTGTCATTGGCAGGCAGAAAGAGTATTGCCTAAATTATCATTTTCATACAGTTTTTCTCCATTATGAAGTTTCTGATGTTGAGTAAGGTGTGAATGACGTCTAAAGTTTTTACCACATTTATTACATTTATAAGGTTTCTCACCAGAATGAATTCTCTGGTGTTGAGTAAGCTGTGAGCCACGATTAAAGGCCTTCCCACATTCATTACATTTGTATGGTTTCTCACCAGTGTGAATTCTCTGATGCTGTGTCAGGTGTGAGCCACGAATAAAAGCTTTTCCACATTCATTACATTCATAGGGCTTCTCACCAGTGTGAACTCTCTGATGGTAAGTTAGCTGTGAACAACGAATAAAACTCTTACCACATTCCTTACATTCAAATGGTTTCCTACCAGTGTGAAAAATCTGATGCAGGGTAAGTTGTGAGGCACGAATAAAGATTTTCCCACACTGTTTACATTCATATGGATTCTCATTTATATGAGTTCTCCGATGTTGAGTTAGCTGTGAGCCATAAATAAAGGTCTTCCCACACTCTTTACATTCATAGGGTTTTTCACCAGTATGAATCCTTTGATGCTGAGTAAGATGTGATCCACGTATAAAGGCTTTTCCACACTCCTTACATTCAAAGGGTTTTTCACCAGTATGAATTTTCTGATGTTCAGTAAGTTGTGAGCCACGAATAAATGATCTCCCACATTCCTGACAATCATAGAGTTTCTCACCAGTATGAATCCTCTGATGTCGAATGAGCTGTGAGCTATAGTTAAAGGCCTTTCCACATTGCTTACATTCATGTGGTTTCCTACCCGTATGGATCCTCTGATGTTCAGTAAGTTGTGAACCACGAATAAAGGACATTTCACAATCTTTACACTTATAAGGTTTTTCACCGGTATGAAGTCTATTATGGAGAGTAAGTTGTGAGCCATATCTAAAGGCTTTCCCGCATTTCTTACATTCATAGGGTTTCTCACCTGTGTGAATTCTTTGATGTTCAGTAAGTTGAGAGCCACGAATAAAAGCTTTCCCACATTCTTCACACTGATAGGGTTTATCTGCAGTATGAACTCTCTGATGGTAAGTAAGCTGTGAGCCACGACAAAAGGCCTTCCCACATTCACGACATTCATAGGGTCTTTCCCCAGTATGAATTCGTTGATGTTGAGTAAGATGAGAGCCACGAATAAAGGCCTTTCCACACTCTTTACACTTATAAGGTTTCTCCCCAGTGTGAACTCTTTGGTGATAAATAAGTTGTGAGGCACAAATAAAGGCTTTTCCACACTCCTTGCATTCATAGGGTTTCTCAGCAACATGGACCTTCTGGTGGTAAGTAAGTTGTGAACTCCGAATAAAGGTCTTTCCACATTCTGCACATTTATAACGTTTGTCATGGGAATGAATTTTCTGGTGTTCAGTCAGTTGGAAGCCATGGATAAAGCATTTCCTGCATGCTTTGCATTTATAGGGTTTCTCAGTAGAATGAGTTCTCTTTTGTAATGTAAGAGATGTAGTCTGGCTAAAGGTGGGAATTTCTTCACAGGGGATTACTACTTGCCTGCCAAGTCCCTCTTTATTTCCCAACTGGCTTTTACACTGATCTCTGCCTTCCCTATCATCTTGAAGATCTTTGCACTCTTTGTTATGGCTTGTAAGTTGTTCCCATTGTGATGACTCTGTTTCATAATTTTTTCTTTTTGAAGATAGCTTCTTGACCTGACACTTGGATCCCCCATCTGTAAAAAGATAAGGAAGTCAACAAGTGCAATTTTCATATTCCTGGAAAAATGAAACTTCCTTTTATAAGAAGTTTATAGTAATCAAGACTGTGATATTGGTGAAAGAATAGATAAACATAAATTCAACTGAGTAGAGAAACCATAATATACCTACACCCATATATTCAACTGAACTTTTTAATTTTTTGGGGGGTTAGGCCATGAGATTCTAGATAGAACACTAAATATATGATTCAGTGTAGGAAGCAGCCCAGTCACAGCAATTCAAGAGCAAAAAAAAAAAAAAAAGTTTTAATTGGACTTTAATAAAATACTTCTGTGTGAGTTGCTGTCAAGATGATGAAAAAACAAGCCATCGTTGGGAGAAAATATTTGCAAACAAGTACTTTATACTTTTTATTTTAAGGTTTTTGTCATAAATGGTATATGCTCACCAGAGAGAGAGAGAAGAGTGAGAGGGAGAGTAAGAAATGACAACCCCCCCACCCCCACCAAGATGGATGGCCATGCTACAATCCCTTCTCCTCTATTCTTCTCTCGAGGTTTTAAGCATACAGACACATGTGCCTGGTGTGATTTTCAAGCCTCCAGGCCCAAGACTTGAACCGCAATTGGCCATGTGGGAGTCTAGAGCCTTAACTACTATGCCATGTGCTAGCCCCAACAAGTACTTTATAAATCCAAAATATTTAGGGAAGTCACAAAACTCAAAAATAAAATAACAATCAAACTGATTAAAATGTGGGCTAGTTCCATGGGCTAGCGGTTAAGGGAGCTGGATCCCATATGGAAAACTACACAGTTTGAATCCAGGACCTAGTGGCTTAAAAACATGCCAAGCACATGTGCATGAATACCCAAAATCATGGAAGGAGGGAGAGATGGACGAGAAGCAATTGCAGCATGACTACTTCCCATGGGAAGGGTAGGCAGGGAGAGGCGCTTTCTCCTCTGTAGATTGCATGTACTTTCTAGCAAAAAAAAAAAAAAAAATTGGGCAAGAGACCAGCTATGATGGTATAGTGGTAAAGTAATATGTTATAATGCTGAGACTAGAGTTTGAGTTCTGACCCATTATTTTCAGGTTAGGTGCATGTATATGTAGCCAGAATCCTGTCAGGATAGAGAACTGAAGGAAAAAGTATTGCAGCATGACCAGAGGGTTGATCTCTCGTGTATAAATGTACATGTACACATAAACCTTATGGCATAAACAAAAATGAAAACATAAAATGTATCTAGTAACAAATATAGAAGATGTATAAGAATAGTTTAATACTTTATGAAGAGGGGCCAGCAGTGGCTTAGTGGTTAAGGTACTGGACTCTCACATAGCCAACTGTGGTTCGAGTCTGGACCTAGATGCCTGAAACTCATGTCAGGCACATATGCATGCATGCCCAAAATCTCAGGAAGAAAATGGAGGAGAAGGGATTGGGACATGGCCATCTCCCCAGGGGATGATTTCTCGTTTTCTCTCTCTGTCTGTCCAGCAAGGGCATGCACCCTATAGCAAATCTCTCTCTCTCAAAATAAACTTTATAAAGAAACATAAACAAAATCTGTATCAATGGAGAGAGATTCTATCTTTATGAAACAGAATTGATAAAACATATAAAAACCTTGAAAAATATGAGAAAGCTAAATATATAAACATGTTGATTCTCTCCCAAAGTGATTGGTAGATTCAACATAATCCCAATGAAAATCCCAACACATTTGGGAGATGAGATTTGTCAAGCTAATCAGAAAGACATAAGACCATGAATAGTCATGACTGTCTTAAGAAAAAGGAGATGGGCCAGCAGGTGGTGTGGTAGGTAAGGTACTGGACTCCCACATGGTCGATTGTGGTTCAGATCCTGAATCTAGACGCTTAAAAATCACACTGAGTGTGTGTGCATACATGCCTAAAATCCCAGGAGAAGAACGAAGAAGGGATTGCAGCATGCCATTCCCACTAGGGAATGATTTCTCACTTGCTTTCTCACTGTCTCTCTCCAGTGAGCACACATGCCCTCTGGCAAAAACTTTAAAAAAAAAAAAAAAAAAAAGAAAAGAAAAAGGAGAAAGTAAGGAGAATATTTTCTCCACTAGGCCACAAGATGTATTATAAAACAATTATAATTAAGACAATGTGTTATAAACACAGGGGGCTAAAATATAGGTGAACAGAAGGAAGTCCATAAACATACCCATATAAAATGGAAATCATATTTGATAGAAGAAGCCCTTTAGATCAGTGGGGAGAAAATAGGCTTTACAATTACTCTTGCCAAGACAACTAGAAAAAAACTGGATCCCCTATTCATACATCATAACGGAAATCAACTTTAGGTGGAATAAAAATATAAATGTGAGAAGCAAAATTTTAAAGTATTTTTGGGGGACCAGCAGGTGGTGTGGTAGTTGAGACACTGGACTTCCACATGGCTGGCCATGGTCTGAGTCCTGGAACTGGCAGCTTGTTTTCTCACTTTCCCTCTCTGATCAAATTAAAATAATAATAATAATAATAATAAATAAAATGAAATTAAATATTCTGAAAAAAGTTTTTATAAAATACTAATACATTGGGTTGCTGGAAAAGTTATGACATATTTTCTTCTATGTTTTTCTATGCAAAAATTCGTCATGACACTCCCGACAACTCAGTAGACTATATTCACAAATTCAAGACAAGGATGGATATTTTTTAACAGGTTACAAAAAATATCCAACAAAAAGGAAAAGAATGACAAATTCCACTACATTAAAATTAAGAACTTTTGGGACCAGCAGTTGGTGTAATGGCTATGTCGCTGGACTCTCATGTAGCCGACCGCAATTAGAGGCCTGGACCCATGGCTTAAACTCACACCGGACACATGTGCCTGCGTGCCCAAGATCCCAAGAGGAGAATGGAGTAGAAGGGATCATGGCGTGGCCAACCTCCCGGGGGGGTGGGGATTTCTTGCTTTCTGTCTCTCTGTCTCTCTCTTTCTGGTGAGCGCATGCACCCTATAACAAAAAAAAAAACTCTCCAAAGATAAACAAAACAAAAATAAAATAAAGAACTTTTGGGACCAGTAGGTGGTACAGTGTTTAAGGTGCTGGACTCCCACATGGCCAACTGCAGTTTAAGTCCCTCTCTCTCTCTGTCTCTCTCTGGTCACATTAATAATAATACTTAAAATTAAATAAATAATTCTTTTTTTAGAAAAAATTAAGAACTCTTGGGGCCAGTTGGTAGTGTGGTTGTTAAGGGTGCTGGACTCTCCTGTGGCTGACCAGGGTTCAAGTCCTGGACCTGGTGATTTGCTTTCCCACTTTCCCTAGTAGTTAAGGAAGCCAGATCTTATATGGCCTGGAGGCTTGAAAAACGTACCCAGGCATGTACATGCATGATGAAAATCTGAACAGAATAGAGAAGTGAAGAAGGAATTGTGGCATGATCATACCCCATTATGGGGTGCTTTCTCTCTTTCTCTCTCTCTCTCTCTCCATTTCTGACAAGTGCACATGTGCTCTGGCAATTAAAAATAAGAGTAGGGGATAGCAGGTGACATGATTATTATTAAGGGTGCTAGACTCGCACACGGCCAACTGCAGTTCAAGTCCCGGACCTGGTGGGTTGCTTTCTCACTTTCCCTCTCTCCCTCCCTCTCTCTCTCTCTGTGTGTCTCTCTCTCTGTCTCTCTGGTGAGCACATGTGCCCCGTAGCAAATTAAAAAATAATAATAATGATAAATAAAATGAAATACACAATTTAAAAAAAAAGTGAGAAGTCAAGCAATAGAGAGGGACAAAATATTTGAAACACAAATAACTAAGAAAGAATTTGTGTCTATAATACATAAAAAAACCTATCTAGTCAATAAAAAAGATTACTATCCAACAGAAAAATAAGTCAAAGACTTGAATAGGTATCTAACAAAGTACTATTCCAAATGACCAATAAATACATGGGCGAGTTCAATTTCATTAGTAATCATGGAAATGCAAATAGAATTCCAAAGACAAATTTATACCCACTAAATTAGCAAAAATTAGAAAGTCTGAAAATCTTATATGTGGACAAGGATGTGGAACAACTGGATTCTCCTACACTGCTGAAGTGAGTGTACACTGCTCAACCATTCTGTAACACATTTTGGCATCACCTAGTAAATGTAAGCCTTGGAAAATTGAGGAAATTCCTCAATTGGATAACAGCCCGCTAACGGCCTGGTGAAAGGATGCCAAATCCGGCAAGATGAAGAAAAATAAGGATAATGTGAAGTTTAAAGTTCGATGAAGCAGATCCCTTTACAACTTGGTCATCACAGACAAAGAGAAGGCGGAGAAGCTTTGGTGGTAAAGGAGCTAAAATGAACCAGACACTGTTTGAACTGCATTAAACATTTTTTAAATTAAAAGAAGTATCTACTATGTATAGAGTCAAGAGTGAAGCTATACATATCTTCTGATCCAGCAGTTTTATCCTCAGGTAGATAGCCTAGAGAACATCATGGTCAGGTATACCAGTAACCATGTATTATAATACTCGTAGCATTTTTATTTATAATATCCAAAGTTAAAAATGACGCAAATATTAACCAAGGGTAGACTGGAGTTAAAAAACAAGAATTAATTTTCATATATTCAAACAATGGAATTTTTATATAAATGAATGAACTAGAGTTACACCCCAATAAGGATGACTCTCAAAAATACTGAGTGAAGGGAACCAGCAGTTAGCATAATGGCTATGTCACTGGACTCCCACGTAGCCGACCGCGGTTCTTGTCCTGGACCCGGTGGCTTAAAACTCACGCCGGGCACGTGTGCGTGTGTGCCCAAGATCCCGAGAGGAGAATGGAGGAGAAGGGACTGCGGCATGGCCATTCCCCCTGGGGGGTGATTTCTCGCCTTCTGTCTCTCTGTCTCTGTCTGTCTGGTAAGTGCACGCGCCCTATAGCAAAAACCTCTCCAAATTAAAAAAAAAAAAAAGAATGGATTTTATTTAGTTAGTTAATTAGTTAGTTAGCTAGTTATTTTAACTATTTTATTTAACTTTATTTATTTATTTGTTTTAATTTGACTCGAGAGGGACTGAATAAGAAGAGAGAGAGAGAGCGCTGCCAGGTCCAGGACTTGAATCACGGTCAACCATGTGGGAGTCCAAGACCCCCAACCACCACACCACCTGCCAGCCCCAAGGATGGATTTTATTATTATTTGCTCTGATTTGTATTTCTAAAACACAGCTCCTGTGTTATCCATGGAAGATATGTTCCAAAACACCCAGTGAATGCCCTGAACTGTGGATAGTACTGAACTCTCATTTTCTATTATTCCTATTCTCCCTCATTTACCCTAGCCATACTTGCTTATCCTCAAAAATATCACTCAGGGGGACCAGCAGTTAGTATAATGGCTATGTCGCTGGACTCCCATGTAGTAGACCATGGTTCAAGTCTCAGACCTGGCGGCTTAAACTCATGCCAGGTGTGTGTGCATGCATGCCCAAAATCCCAAGAGGAGAATGAAGGAGAAGGGATTGTGGCGTGGCCATCTCC
>NW_006198801.1:402459-412344 GCF_000334495.1 Tupaia belangeri chinensis
TCTCTCTCTGGCTTTCTGGTGAGCACATGCGCCCTATAGCAAAAACCTCTCAAAAAAAAAAAATCATTCAGGGCCAGCCAGTGGTGTGGTGTTAAGGCAACTGAATACCATGTGGCTGTCTCAGTGGTTCTAGTCCCGAACCCAGGAGGCAGCTTGAAAAAACACACTGGGTGTGCTTACACGTGTGCCCAAAATCCTGAGAAGAGAATAGAGGAAGAAGGGACTTACGCCCAGCCTCCTTGGGGGATGATTTCTTACTTTTCCTTTCTCTCCCTCTCTCTCTATGAAGCACATGCATCCTGTAGCAAAAACCTAAAAAGCCTTCCCCAAGGGGCCGGCAGGGTGGTTGGGGCTGCTGGACTCCCACATGGCTGACTGTGGTACAAGTCTTGGACCTGGCGGCTTACTTTCTCACTGTTTCTCTCTTTCTCTCTCACCCTCTTATCAAATTAAAATAAAAATAAATAAAATAAAATAATTATAAATAAAATTTTTAAAAGCCCCCCCAAAAAACAAAAAATCTCATTTATTTTACAATTGCTAGTCCCTCAGTCTTAAATGTTCTTCTCTCAGAATTTTCATGACTTATTCCAAGAATTTATGCCTCTACTCAGATGTCATACCTCAGAGTCATCCCTGATTACCCTCTCTCTAAGACCACCTCCTACTATGCTTTTTATTTTGCTTTATAGTACTTATCATTCCTTGCATGTTCTCGTTTGTTACTGTCTCATCTGTTAGCAAAGATCCTGAATATAAGAAAACTTTTCTTGTTCAATGTTATGCTTCAATACTTAAAACATAGAGAGAATGGTAAAAATATTTGTTATATAAAAATTTTTGAGAGATTTTTGGCATAGACCATGTGAGGTTGCCAGAAAGATAAAAAGTGAGAAATCAACCCACAGAGGGGATAGCCACGCTGCAATCCCTCCTCCTCCATTTTCTTCTTGGAATTTTGAGCATACACACACATACACACACACACACACACACACACACCTAGTGTGAGTTTTTTTTTTTTTCTTTTAATTTTAATAATTATTTTATTTTGGGACAAGCAGTTGGCGTAATGGCTATGTCGCTGGACTCCCATGTAGTCAAGTCCCGGACCTGGTAGCTTAAACTCATGCTGGGGATGTGTGCATGTGTGCCCAAGATCCCGAGGGGAGACTGGAGGAGAAGGGATTACAGTGAGGCCATCCCCCCTGCAGGGGTGATTTCTTGCTTTCTTTCCCTCTGTCTGTCTTTCTGGCAAACACATGCACCCTATAGCAAAAACCTCTCCAAAAATAATAATTATTATTATTTTATTTTAACTTTATTTATTTATTCATTTATTTTAATTCAACCGGAGTGGGACAGAGAGTGAGAAAGAGAAACAGAGAAAGCGAGAAAGCAAGCCGCCTGGTCCAGGACCTGAACCTTGGTTGGTCATGTGGGAGTCTAGTGCCCTTGTGTCTAATGCCTTAATCACTATGCCATCTGCTGGCCCCAGATAAACTTTTTTAACTTATTTTTTTAATTGCTAGAGGGCATATGCACTTGGCAGAAAAAGATGGGGGTGGGGAGAGAGAGAAAGCAACCCCAGTGAGGTGTGGTTATGCTATAATCCCTTTTCCTCCATAAATCTATCCTGTCCAAATTTTGGACATGCACATACACAGACTTGGAGAGTTTTTTCAAGCTGCCAGGTCTAGGATTCAAACTGCAGTCAACCATGTGGGATCTGGCTCCCTTAACCACTAGGCTACAAAGACAGCCCTGGTAAAGATTTTCATTCAAATGCATAACCTCAAAAATATAAGTGAAGGGACCAGCAGTTAGCATAATGGCTATGTTGCTGGACTCCCATGTAGTCGACCGCGGTTTGCATCCTGGACCCGGTGGCTTAAAATTCACGCTGGGCGCGTGTGCATGCGTCCCCAAGACCCCAAGAGGAGAATGGAGGAGAAGGGATTGCAGCGTGGCCATCCCCCCGGGGGGTGATTTCTCACTTTCTGTCTCTCTGTCTCTGTCTGTCTGGCGAGCGCATGCGCCCTACAGCAAAAACCTCTCCAAAAAAAAATATATATAAGTGAAATATTTGTCACTAGAAAAGTGGAGGAGTGCTCTGTTTTAAAAATACAGAAAAGAAATGAAAGAAAAAACAATGAAATGAAATAAATGAAATGAAAAAGTGGGTTCCTTTGGCAACTCACTCTGAAACAGTTTTGTTCTCTAGGCCTGAAGCTTTTTCTCCACATGTTTTGATTGAGTCTTTGAGGAGAGCTCAGTTATCTCCAAGGTATGACCAACTTATTATGCAATTTGACTCTTACTTACCTGGGCTCTGACCTCTTGTTAGATCCCGCACAACCTTCCAGAGCTCTTTCTCTTGTGCCAATAACGAGAGCACTTCTGGCTTAGAAATGGAAAATCCTGTTACAAGAATGGACAAAGATATGGTTATGCTCTGCTCACCAAATATTATTATTTAGTCTTGTTCATCAAACAAGAAGGTCAATTACAGAAAGATTTAGAACAGGACATCTGAATAATAGAGACAGTGCAAGTATTCAATGGAGCTTTCCATTTCAAAACCTGTAAGGCACAAATAATTTATTTGGGACTAGAGTTCTGAAATTCAGCTAAGCATTTGAAAAATTTCCCAAAGCTCAAAAATAAAGAAAGAAAGAAAGAAAGAAAGAAAGAAAGAAAGAAAGACAGACAAATTACTGGGAACAGACAGACTTACCTAGTGAAACCAGGTTGCTATAGTTCTCCAGCATCACGTCTCTGTACAAATCCTTCTGTTCTATATCCAAACATTCCCATTCATCCTGAGAAAAGTCTATGGCCACATCCTTGAACACCAGCCTCTAAAATGATAAAACCAAGTGCTAATGGTAAAACAAAGGGAACACTTCTTTTTTAGAGAGATTTTTGCAGAAGGGCACATGTGCTGATCCGAGACAGAGAGACAGAAAGCAAGAAATCACCCCCTCGGGTGGGCTAGCTACACTGCAATTCCTTCTCCTCTGTTCTCCACTCAGGATTTTGGGCATGCATGCACATATGTCCAGCATGAGTTTTAAGCTGCCAAGTCCAGAACTCAAACCACAGTAGACTACATGGGAATCCAGCAACATAACTATTACCCATCTTCTGGTCCCAAAATAGAGGAAATAGTTCTTAGAAGTAATGAGAGGAGAAAAGTATTACACAAAGAGGTTGAGACAGTGAGCAAATTTGATAAAGTAAAAAGCTTGCAAGTTAGGTTAGTAATGGAAAGGAACTGAGTGAAATAGATATAGAAGACCTAAATAGTTCCTGAACATTTCTATTACCCTATAACAGATTCTTGGAAACAGCTACGGATACAAATGAAAGTCAAGTACGTGTAGTTTCCAATAAAATAAAATAATGTATGCAAATACATAGCATATGCAGATTCTCAAATAAAATGCAACTTCATCCCTCCACTTCCCCTTTAAACAACAACAATAATAGATAAAAAAGAAAGGAGAGAAAAGAGGGGAAAAAAGAAATTAAAAGAAAAAAAACTTGGGACCAGCAGGTGGTGTGGTGGTTAGGTGCTGGACTCCCACAGGACAGACCATGGTTTGAGTCTGGGACCTGGCAGCTTGCTTTCTCACTTTCCCTTTTTCTCCCTGGTCAAAATTTTAGAAATATAATAAATATAATAAATAAAAATAAAATAGTTTAAAAAAACTTAATGAGTACATACTCAAATGTATTTTAAAATGGTTGTCTTCAAAAGTAAAATTTATGGGACCACTAGATGGCATAATGGTTACATCACTGAACTCCCACAGAGTCGATCCCAGTTCAAGTCCCAAACCGGGCAGCTTAAAATTCACACCAGGCACAAGTGTGTTCATGCCCAAAATCCTTAGACGAGAATGAAGGAGAAGAAATTGCAACATGGCCATTCCTACTGGGGGTGATTTCTTGCTTTCTATCTCTCTGTCTCTCTCTGTCTCTCTGGTGAGCATGCATGCCCTATAGCAAAAATCTCTCTCAAAAGAAAAAGAAAGTAAAATTTACTGGGACAGGAGATGGCATAGTAGTTACATTACTGGACTCTCATATGGCTGACCATGGTTTGAGTCTCAGACCTAGTGGCTTAAAAATCATACAAGGCACGTTTACATGCATGCCCAAAATTCCAGGAGGAGAATGGAGAAGAGATTGCAGTGTGGCCATTCCCCTTGGGGGGTGATTTCTCACTTTCCCTCTCACTGTCTCTGTCTCTCTGTCTCTGTCAAGCACACATGACCTAAGGCAAAAATCTCTTAAAAGAAAGTAAGATTTACATAACATTTAAGAATTTCTTTCCAATTCAAGTCTCAGAATAAGTTAGCAAAAATCTTTACCCTGGTAAGCCCTTTCATAGACATCATTTTTATATGATACATAAAATTCCATTTTATAAGTGTAATCGTTTTTTAATCTGTGGTATTTAGTTTGTATTCCTTCTCTAAAGACTTTCATAGCTCTCTCTAAAATTCTCAACCACTGAATCATCTAGCTGATTATTCTAACAATCATTGTTGTTCACTGCATACTTTTGCTCGTTTTGAGCAACAAAAAGCTAATAAAAGATGCACTACACTCAAATAGATGTAGACCTTGACCAAAATATGGAATTCAAATTCAAAATGGACCTTGCAAGTGGTCCATCTCTGAGACATTCTTGACATGATTTCTCTGGTCTCAGTCCTACAGGATCATATTTCTTTTTCTTTTTTTTCTTTTTTTGGAGAGATTTTTGCTATAGGGCACATGCGCTCACCAGACAGAGACAGACAGAGAGACAGAAAGCAAGAAATCACCCCCTGAGGGGGGATGGCCACGCCACAATCCCTTCTCCTCCATTCTCCTCTCGGGGTCTTGGGCACGCACGTACATGCGCCCGGAGTGAGTTTAAGCCACCAGGTCCCGGACTTGAACCTCGGTCGACAACGTGGGAGTCCAGCGACATAGCCATTACGCTAACTGCTGGTCCCCAGGATCATATTTCTTTTTTTTTTTTGAGAGATTTTCACTATAGGGTGCGTGCGCTTGCCAGACAGACAGACAGAGACATAGAAACAGAAAGCGAGAAATCACCCCCCAGGGGGGATGGTCACACCGCAATCCCTTCTCCTCCATTATCCTCTCAGGATCTTGGGCACGCACGCACACGCGCCCGGTGTGAGTTTTAAGCCACTGGGTCCGGGACACAAACCGCAGTTGACTACATGGGAGTCCAGCAACATAGCCATTATGCTAACTGCTGATTCCCCCTAGGATCATATTTCTGAACTTAAAAGCTTCACAGAGCAAGAGAGCTTACCATATTGTGAAATCAACATTAATTTCACTTAATCAACCAGATAATTTAGGTCTCTGAGAAAGATAAAATTTTGCATGTAGTGGGACTCTGAGTCCCACTTCACACCTTACATTCTTTTTTATTTTTAATTATTTTATTTAACTTTATTTATTAATATTATTATTATTTTCACATGAGTTTTGCCAGAGAAAGACTGAGAGAGAGAGAGAGAGAGAGAGAAAGGAAGCCGCCAGGTCCGGGACTCGAACTACGGTCAGCCATGTGGGAATTCCAGCACCTTAACCACCACACTACTTGCTGGCCCCACACCTTACATTCTAACAGTAGAGATTCTACTCTCCTTCAAATGCATTTCCTAATTTACAGAATGGATCTTAAAATATGGTTAAGGAGGGACTAGAAGATGGCGTAGCAGTTATGTCACTGGACTCCCACATAGCCAACCACCAGGCTGGGCACATGTTCATGCATGCACAAAATCCCCAAAGGAGAATGGAGGAGAAGGAACTGTGGTGTGGTCATCTCCTCTGGGGGTGATTTCTCATTTTCTGTCTGTCTTTCTGAGTCTCTCTGGTGAGTACATGTGCCTCTCTGGCGAATGCACACACCCTATAACAAAAATCTCTCTCAAAAAAAAAAATATGGCTAAGGAAGAGAAAAGCAGCTGAGAAATGCTTGGGTCTTTCTCATCATTCACTGGAATGGGAGTGAGTGGGGGAACAAGTAGTGCTTAAATAGGACTTAGTGAAGCAGAAAGTCTAGGAATGAGGATATTCAAGTCATAATCCTAGAAAACAATGATAAATGAAAGGAAGAAGAAACATGAACTCACATGAGGCATGGCTTAGAAGTGCAATTTATAAACCCTCCTTTGGCTTCTTTTTGTAGAAAAATGCAGAGTCCTGAAAAGACAGAGTCAGAGAAGAAAAATAAAGCCATGAAAATAGGCCTGTTTCTACCTGACTAAATTAGGATAAATATTTTATTTATTTTCTTGGCAACTAGCTCCCTCTGTACCCCAACATATACACTGAAAAGATCTAAAGAAGTCCAAACAATCCCTCAATCCCAAAAAATACAGGTGTGGGAGAACTAGTTTATGCTAAAGCAATACCCATTTTCCGTGATACTATTAAGGTTCTATGGCCTGTCATGATTGGTTCATCTTTACAGCCTGATGACCTTGACCCAAATTTATCCAAGTGGTACTCATCTTAAGGACATTAATAGGACCCTCAGGCCTGGAAAAACTCTGTACCTACGTAAGCCAAATCCTGGAACAAATGTTTCCCACACCAAGATCTGTCCTTCCCCCAGGCTCAACACACTAAATATCTCAGGTGTGTGTCTGGTTTGCTCCTGTATTCCATTCCAAGAAGCAGTTGCAAAGTCCAAAGCATGGATTTCAACCAGGCAACACGAAGTCATATCAAACTCATCAAGTAAACATGAAGCATGTCCAAAGCATCCTCCAAAAGGAAGCAACTGCCTGGTGCTTTGAATTACGGCCTCAAATGAATTCAGGATCTCCGAATATAGCACCTCCTTCTATCCTGCCAATCATTCTGCTTCTGCATATAAAGATAAGGATGACTCAAGAAAGAGGCTGTACAGAATTAACTCCCACAGAGCATACACTATGTGCTACATGCTTCTCACACATTAACACTTGATCAGCACACAGTCCTATGAATTTAACTCCTACCACCTCTTAAGATCCACTGACTATAGCATCCTCTTTATATTTCTCTTTATAATAGCTATATTTATATATAGCTTACATTCCATAAATTCATCCTTTTAAAGGTATGATTATGTGGAGCCAGCAGGTGGCCTGGTGATTAAGGTGCTGGACTCCCACAGGGTCAACCACAACTGGAGTTCTGAACCGGTGGCTTTAGCATCATACCCAGTGCATGTGTGTGTCCCATATCCCCAGACAAGACTAGAGAAGGGACTGCAGAGTGGCCATCCTCCCTGGGAGGTGATTTCTTATTTTCCCTCTCTCTGTCTCTCTCCAACAAGCACACATACCACATAGCAAAAAAAAAAAAAAAAAAAAAAAAAAAAAAGTTACAATTAAGTTTAAAATAAATCCATGTTTCTCTGCTTATTTCCTTCTAGAAAATTAAAATTAGCGCTCCAAGGCAATTCCCATAGACAGTGTGGACTACCAAAGAGGAAGAGAGAAAACTCCACTTAGTAAAGGAAAATCATGGGTGGCCTTTGCCTAGTGCTTATGGAAACCAGATTCCACATGGCAGACTATGTTATTTGAATCCTGGCCCCAGCAGCTTGAAAAAACATACCAGGTACATAAGTGTCCAAAATCCTGACAGGACGAAGAAATGGAAAAGGGATCGTGACGTGACCAGGCCCCTTCCGGGGTGCTTTCCCTTGTCTGTCTCACTCTCTGGTAAGAACACATGTACTCTGGCAATTAAAAAAAAAAGGAATGTGGGACCAGCAAATGGCATAATGTAACATTGCTGGATTCCCATCTGGCTGACCACAGTTCAAGTCCTGGGCCTGGTGGCTTGAAACACATTCTGGGCACAAGTGCTTGTGTGCTCAAAATCCTGAGAGGTGAATGGAGGAGAAAGAATTGCAGTATGGCCATTCCCCCGCCCCCCCGGGGGGTGATTTCTCACTTTCTCTCCCACTGTCTCTGTCTCTCTCTCCAGCAAGCACATGTGGCCTAAGGGGAAAAAAAACTCTTAAAAACAAAAGAAACAAAGATTAACTACCATCAAGTGGGGCTTTAATTACATCAATTGTGTCCCAAATCTTTGATCTACCTAAGGCAACATCAAACACGCCAGCAACACGTTTGCTAACTATGTAAACAAAGTTCCTTCAATTAAGAAGTATCTGTAAATTAGGACCCCCACATTGCATCAAGTTTTACAAATGACCCAAAACCAATTTACCAGTGAAACATCTAGGCCTTGGCTTTTCTATGTTGGAAGTTTCTTGATTAATAAGTCAATCTGTTATAGGTCTACTTATTTCTTCTGAGTCAGAAGCTGCAGTAATGTGTTTTTTTCTAGAATCAGTCGATTCATCTAAGTTATCAAATTTATTAGCGTATAGATGTTGATAGTATTTCCTTGTATTACTTTTTATCTAATTAGATTGGTCCTCTCTTTCATTCCCGCTGCTAGAAATTCATTCTTCTTTTTTCTTTTTCAATTTAGGTAAAGTTTGTCAATCTGGTTGAGCTTTTCAAACAACCAATTTTTGGTTTTCTTGATTTTATCATGCTCATTTTTATTGATATCAAATTATTTCCTAAACATGTCTAATTTCTGTATATTTGTGAATTTTAGAAATTTCCTGATGTTAACTTCTCATTTAATTTCATTGTGGTCAGAGAACACACTTTTATGATTTCAATTCTTATAAATCCTTTGAAGCCAGTTTATGGTCTATTTTAGAGAAAGTTTCATCTATACTTAACAAGAATGTATATTCTGCAATTTTAGATAAAATGTTCTACAGACATCTGTTAGCTCTAGATAGTTTATTGTTTGAGTTCTTTGCATCCTTTATTTTTTGCCTAGTTACCTCAACTATTGAAAGTGAGGTTATGTAGCCTGGTTATGTAGTCTCCGACTATTGTCCAATCATCTATCCTCCCTAATATGTCCACTTTTGAAGTTCTGTTTTTAGGTGTGTTATCTCTTTTTTTTTAAGCCTACTTATTTATTTCACGTGAGAGAGAGATCCCCCTCAAGTTCCAGAAGAGATTAGAGTCTTACTGCCTGTCTTCCTCTCCTCAACCACAAAACTGGGGGTTCTGCTGCTTCTGGCTGTAAATTTAATATGGTGAGATCAGGTCTGCAGTTCAGAGAAACATTTCTATAACTGGAAACTTTAGATGCAGATTCACTTTTCTATTTTCCCACAGGAAGGGACTGTTTCCAGGGAATTTGGGCCCCATGGCTGCAAAGAAAGAGAACAGTCAGCCACAGAGACCCACCCCCCCAAACCACTGACTTCTAGAAATCCTTAAGTCCACAAGTGACTTCAGTGTGGGCATTTCTCACCCTAGTCAGCTGCTTGTCCTCTATCAGCTCCCAGCCAGGCACAGCTGAAAACAGGATCAAGACACGGGCCAGCCTTGTAGCCTAGCCGCTAAAGGGAGATGGATCCCACACTGCCCACCCGGTTCAAATCCAGCCCTGCAGCTTGAAAAGCACACAAGGTGCAGGTACAAACAAGTCCCAAATCCAAAAAGGATGGAGAAACGGAAGAGAAAGCACTGCGACAAGACCCAGCCCCGAAGCGAGGTGCTTTCTCCCCTCTCCCTCACCTCACTGTCTCTGTCCAACGCACCCTCCAGCAAAAAAAAAAAAAAAAAAAAAAAAAAAAAGAAAAAAAAAAAATATTGATCCAGAAGAGCTCTCTGTGGTCAAACGCACAGCTTTACAAAACCATTGTATAATAAAAAAAAAATTATGACTGTAGTCGTAATTAACCATTCTCCTGTGGTCACACCAACACCACAACATCACGTCACACACACACACACACACACACAC
>NW_006198801.1:412389-415779 GCF_000334495.1 Tupaia belangeri chinensis
CCCGGCCACGTCCGGGGGCTCTGACACTGTCACCTTCAGCTTCCCCGGCGTCCTCTCCGGGTTTAGTCTGTCCAGAGCCAAGCCACAGGCCGCTCTCCCCTCGTCGCGGGGCGCGCTGCGGCTCGTTCCAGCACAGCCGCGCTGACAGCCGGGGCGGAAGTGACGTCACAGCAGAGGCCTCGGAAAACGTGGCGCAGAGCCCCGAACACCTGCGCCTCTGCGCCGGGTCGGTACCGCAGTCCTCGCTCGGCGCGCCGCGGCGACTCGGGCGATTCTCCCGAGCGCGGAGGTCCCGTCCGCGCCTCGGAGCGCCCTCGTCTCGTGTTCTCGCAGGACGTTCGTCTCCGCCGCGGGGACTTCTGGGACACGTAGTGTGGCAGGCGACCCCCCGGGCCGTGCGGGCCATTAGCATCTGTAAACCCAGCTTGGGCCCGGCTGCTGGGAACGCCCCCGCCACTCTGTGAGCCCGCGGCTCCGCGGGCCCGGAGGGCCCCAGGAACCCCCAGGGGCCCTCTGCGGCCGGGCCAGGGGGTCTAGAGGACGGAGACAACGACGCCTGAACTCCAACGGCAGTGCTCCCTGCCGGGTGTGGTTGTGCTGCTGGGCCCGGGACGGCCTTTTCCATTTAAAAACAAACACACACCAATTGCCCGAGGGATCTCTTGCCAGAGACCTCGGAAAACCTTCCCAGGTGGGGGTTGGTCGTGCAATCCCTTATCCATTTCTCCATCCCATGGGGATTTGGGGCCCACAAGACCTGCAACCTGTCCCCACCCCCAACCCCACCCCCAACCCCAACCCCGTGTTTTCAAGCCGGTGGTGGAATTTAAATCCTAGCGGTTCATGTATGATCCAGTTCTCTTAACCACTGGGTTACAGGGCTGCCGGATTTTTTTTTAATAATTGATGTTTCTTAAGTATGAGTTTTAAGGTAACTAGATAAAAGTATACAAATTATTAAAGCTCCATAAATTTTCATATATTGTCCAATCCTGTAACGAAACAGCACCCCAACTGCCCCCCACCAGTCTCCCTTAAAGATAACCACCATCTGGGAGGGACCAGCAGTTAGTGAAATGGCTATGTCGTTGGACTCCCACGTAGTCGACCACAATTCGAGTCCCGCCGGCGCGTGTGCGTGCGTGCCCAAGATCCCGAGAGGAGAATGGATTTCTCACTTTCTGTCTGTGTGCCTCTCTGTCTAAAAAAATAATAATAATAACCACCATCTGGGGACTAGCAGATGGTGTGATAGTAATGTCGCTAGATTCCCACGCAGTGGACCCAGTTCCAGTCACTGGCTGGGAGTTTAAAACTCATAACCACCATCTGGGGACTAGCAGATGGTGTGATAGTAATGTTGCTACATTCCCACGTAGTGGACCCCAGTTCCAGTAATTGACTGGGAGTTTAAAACTCACGTTGAGGGTGCCGGCAGCACATGGAGGACTGCGGTTCGAGTCCTGGACCTGGCAGTTTGCTTTCTCTCTCTCTCTCTCTCTCCCCCAATTAAATAAGTAAATAAATAAATAAATATAAAACAACTCACGTTGGGGGCATATGCCTTCATGCCCAAGATCCCAAGAGGAGAATGGGAAAGGGATTGCAGTGTGGCTGTTCCCCCCCGCCCCTCCAGATTCCCCAGTGATTTCTTGCTCTCTGTGTCTCTCCAGCAAGTGCGTGGACATTATAAGCAAAAATCTCTCAAAAAAGAAAAACAAAATCTCATGTCCAGTCGTGTGGGTGCATACCCAAGATCCTGAGAGGAGAATGGAAGAAAAAGTATTGTGGAATGTCCATCACCCCTGAGGGGTGATTTCTTGCTTTTTGTCTGTCTCTCCTGCAAGCCCTTCTCCTCCATCCTCCTCTTGGGATTTTGAGCACACATACACATACATCCAGTGTAAGTTTCAAGCCTCCAGGTCCAGGACTCAAACCATGGTTAGCTATGTGGGAGTCCAATGCCTCAACCACCACGCCACTTGCTGCCCCTTCCATTAACTTATTGAAGACTCTTTATATAGACTTCCTTTCCTACGTTCTGACTTCTTTCACCAAATATTGTTTATAAAACTAATTGATGTTATACCTGCAGTTTATTCTTATTGTTTATGGATATTTAACTTTTCAGTTTGAAACTATTATAAACCATGCTCTATAAACATTTTCATATGTGTCTTTTGCTGCATATGTGTGCATCATGTTTGCATACATATTTAGGAGGGAAATAGTCTCAGGTTATACATATATTTAGCTTTCGTTGGTACTGTTCATACAAAGTGCCAGGTTTCCAAAGTAATTTTCCAATTTGAAATTTCACCAACTATATAATAGCTCCAGTTGTTCCACATTCTAACACACCTAATATTTGTGTAGCTTTTCCTTTCTTCCAGTCATTTTTTTTTTTTTTTGGAGAGATTTTCGCTGTAGGGCGCGTGCGCTCGCCAGACAGACAGAGAGAGACATAGAGACAGAAAGCGAGAAATCACCCCCCAGGGGGGATGGTCACGCCGCAATCCCTTCTCCTCCATTCTCCTCTCGGGATCTTGGGCACGCACGCACACGCGCCCGGCGTGAGTTTTAAGCCACCGGGTCTGGGACACGAACCGCGGTCGACTACATGGGAGTCCAGCGACATAGCCATTACGCTAACTGCTGGTTCCCTTCCAGTCTTTTTTTAAAGAGGTTTTTCCCTTAGGGCATGTGAGATCGCTGGAGAGAGAAAAAGACACAGACATTGAGAGGGGAATTGAGAAACCACCCCCAGAGCGGATGGCCACGCTGCAATCTTTTCTCCATTCTCCTCCTGAGATCTTGGGCGTGCACACACACACACCTGGCATGAGTTTGAAGCCACCAGGTCCAGGTCTTAAATCACAGTTGGCTATGTGGGGTCCCACAACATAAATGGTATGCTGTCTACTGGCCTCAGCTTTTCCTTTTTAACCTTTCTGATTGTTGTGTGGTGCTTTTTATTTGAATGTCCTTGATGTGGCCATTTGAACATTTCCTTTATTAAAAATGCTTAGCCCATTTATCTGTTTATTTATACAAGTACTTTATATGCTCTGCAAAGACCTTTGTTATGTTTGGCAAATTTCTTCCCAGACTACAGCTTGACTTTTTAGAAAACTTAATTTTTTTGAGATATTTTTGCTTGCCAGAGAGACAGAGACAGGCAGAAAGCAAGAAATCACCCCCAGAGGGGATGGCCTTGCTGCAATCCCTTCTCTTCCATTCTCCCCTTAGCATTTTGGGCATGCATGCACATGCACCCAGCATGTGTTTCAAGCCTGTGGGCTTGGGACTCAAACTGTGATAGGCCATATGGGAGTCCAGCAACATAACCATTATGCCATCTGCTGGTCCCCAGAAAACTTTTTCTTTTTT
>NW_006198801.1:416128-421620 GCF_000334495.1 Tupaia belangeri chinensis
CCCCCCAATCAAGGGAGATGGCCACACCTCAATCCTTTTTCTTCCAGTCTCCTCTTGGGATTTTTGGCACTCGCACACGTGCACTTGGCATGAATTGTTTTCTTTTGGGGTTTTTTGTTTTGTTTTTTTTTTTAGATTTTTGCTATAGGGTGCATGCACTCACTGGAAAGACATAGAGAGACTGAAAGACAGAAAGCGAGAAATCACCCCCCAGGGGAGATGGCCACGCCACAATCATTTCTCCTCCATTCTCCTCTCGGGATTTTGGGCATGCACCCACACACCCCTGTTGTGAATGTTAAGCCACTGGGTTCAGGACTCGAACTTCAGTTGGCCACGTGAGAGTCCAGCAATGAAGCCATTGTGCCATCTGCTGCCTCCTCATTTCTTAATTTTAAGATTTTTAAGTTGATTTCCTGAGACAGAAATGTACATTCCACAGAGTTGTTAGCATTTAGATAACGGTTTGTCCCCCAAGGGTTGATGTGCAGGTTTGATCCCCAACTTAACGGTATAATCTTTAAGAGATGAAGCCTACTGGGCAATGTTTGGATCATGGAGGCTGGAGTAGATTAATGCTGTTTTGTGGGCAGGAGTGCATTCTTGCTCTTGCGAGAAAAGGTTCGTTTGAAGCAGAAACACCTCCATCTTTGAACTTTATGTTATCCTTGCTTCCTCCTTTTGTCCAGAGCAAATAGCATGATGAATAGTCGGTCTTTGCTAACTTGCCCAAAGCCTTTTTGTTCACAAGTTCCTTAGCAGTGTAATCACCCATACCAGACCCCTGCCTGGAGCCTTGGGACCTTTAAAAAAAGGTCTGGAGAGTACCCTTAAACATTATTAACCTACTTAATTTAGCTTCTGTAACTGCTGTCTCATAGAAACCCCACTCCCTTTCCTCTCCACCCCCCTCCTCATTTTTCATTGTAATCACAGAGTCAACCCAGAATTGATTGTGATTGTTGCCTTTTTTAAGCACCCCTCTCTTTTCACCCAGGGCCGCAGGGGCTTTGAGAGACACGTGTCCTCCTGTAAGTCGCTGGCAATAAAACTCCAATAATTTGGCTATGTCTGGATGTCTTCTTATTTCTTGCTGATTTGACTACAACACATTCTCAAAAAGATGACTTGCTGCAGGTTGTGCTCTCTCTGTGCACGCATCTGCCAATCTTTCTTTCTTTCTTTCTTTGGGAGAGGTTTTTGCTATAGGGCACGTGCACTCGCCAGAAAGACAGAGAGAGACAGAGAGACAGAAAGCGAGAAATCACCCTCCAGGGGCGATGGCCACGCCGCAATCCCTTCTCCTCCATTCTCCTCTTAGGATCTTGGGCAGGCTCACACGCCCAGTGTGAGTTTAAGCCACCGGGTCTGGAACTCAAACTGTGGTTGACTACATGGGAGTTCAGCAACATAGCCATTATGCCACCTGCTGGCCCCTCTACCACTGTTCTAATTATGATATTTCCCTACTGTGAATATCTCTTACAATCAAAAGAAGTACTATTTGTACTTTTATCTATCCCCACAATACATTTAGCAGTATCAGGTACAACCATTTGAATGTGTATTGACCCAAAAGAGCTTACCTATTAAGTTACACCAGTCTTCTGTCCAATCTGAGAATTAATTTCAAATCTGCTTAAAGGAACTGGCTTTTTAAATCATGATCATGGTGCTTCTGGGCATCATATTGACTGTGTCCCAATGTCCAAAAATGCTTAAACAATTTCACAATCCTGGTCACTGTCGTCAAGTCTACAGCATTCCTTGGCCCGTGTTTGAGCCTTGGGTTCCACTCAGGAAAGGAGAGATTCTTAGCTTCTACTGTTGTTCTGTTTGTTCTTAAAGGGGTAAGGTCGGAATAGAGAGGCAATATTAAAGGCATTAAACCAATACTGGTCCAAACAGCACAGACTTCTTTAAAGGTATCTAGGTCCTCTTGGTTCTCTTCCTGTTTGTTTACACTAAAGCTAAAGCTGGCAAGGGATCTTCCCCTGCGACAGCCAGAATCCTAAAAATAAATAAATAAACTAATAAATAATAAATAAAAAATAAATTTTTATAAATAAAAAATAAATTAGTTTATTTATTTATTTTATTTCCTAAAAAAATAAATAAATAAACTCAAGCAAAAAAAATTAAAACTAAAACTCATGCTGGGTGCGTGTGTGTGTGCATGCCCAAGATCCCAAGAGGAGAATGGAGGAGAAGGGATTTAGCGTGGCCATCTCCCCTGGGGAGGTGATTTCTCACTTTCTGTCTCTCTGTCTCTCTCTGTCTTTCTAGCAAGCACACGCTCTATAGCAAAAACCTCTCCAAATAAAAAAACTAAAAAAAAAAAAAAATTACACTATGTAATATATAATAAGGTGCCAAAAACCAATAATAAAGAGTAAACTTCAGGGACCCAGGAGATGGTGTAATGGTTACATTCCTGGACTCCCACATGGCTGATCATGGTTTGAGTCCTGGACCCAGTGGCTTGAAACTCATGCTAGGCACATGTGCCAAAGATCCCAGGAGGAGAAGGGATTGCTACGTGGCCATCACTCCCAGAGGGTGATTTCTTACTTTCTCTCTCTCTCTCTCTCTCTCTCCAGCAAATGCACACTCTAAGGCAAAAACCTCTTAAAAAGAAAAAAAGAAAAGAAGCCCACGTGGATCCTGAACTTCAGCTGTTAAATACTGCTTTCAGAGACTTAAAAATGAAGATTTTCTGCTGAAATGTCTACCTCACTCATTTCTAGAAAGGCACAAACCCAGACCCATCCCCACATGGATCCTGAACTTCAGCTGTGAAATATTGCTTTTAGAGACTTAAAATAAAGATCTTCTGCTGAAACATCTCCCTCACTCATTTCTAGTGGGTAGTTTTGCCTGTCTTTCCATTTCTGTCTCTCTGTGTCTTTTGCTTTTTAAAATTAAAATCTCCATCTTTTTTGTTACTTCTTTTTATTTTATATTTTCTTTTTTCCTTTTCTCTAATTCTTTTCCTTTTTCTTTATCTTTGCTCATTGACTTCTCAGCTCCTACACAATAAGTGTCTAGATAGGTCCAAGTGAATAGGATCTAAACATCTGAATACAATTAGGGTTAGAATATTCCTCTATTCCCACTGATTCTGATGCACAAAGAGTGAAAACAAAATGGAAGAGAAACTGCAGATCACCTCCTGCACACCTCTGAATGCTCAGACTGAACTTCAAGAATTAAGAAGAAACTCACCACCCATCAGATGACTAGAAATCACTGCAGGGTCACAAGAAATATGGAAAAACAAGAAAATACCTCTCCTCCAAGGAAAAATAATAACTCTTGCTCATCCTCAGACAGTACAATGAAATTCATGGAAATGTCAGATAAAGAATTTAGAATTTTTATAATGACAAAGCTCACAGAGATCAAAGAGAAGAGAAACAATGAATTGCTGAAGAGGCAGGGGAAAGGAGCTGATGAGCTCCAGGAGGTGAGGAAATTCTTGCAAGATCTAAAAGAGGAAATTCACATTATAAAAAAGAATCAAATGGACCTGTTAAAGATGAAGGCTATAATACAGGAAGTCAAAACCTCCCTTGAAAGTATTTAAAGCAGACTAGATCAAACAGAAAATAGAATCCCAGATGTAGAAGAGAGAATCACTGGCCTAGAAAAATCCACCATGAAGACAGAAAATTGCCCAAAAAAATGAGAATAATATGCAAGAAATACTAGATACCATCAAACGTCCAAACATTCAGATAATTGGTATCCCAAAAGGGGAAGAGACTCATAAAGGGATTGACAATCTGTTCCATGAAATACTGGAAGAAAACTTTCCAAACTTGAAGAGGCATTCAAAGATCCAGTCCCAAGAAATAAAAAGGACCCCAAATAGAATCAACCCAAGAAGATCTTCTCCAAAGCACATCATAGCCAAATTGGTAAAAACCACAGACAAAGACAAGATACTAAGATTGGCAAGAGAGAAACTCCAAGTTACCTACAAGGAAGGTAACCATCAGGCTGATAGCGGATCTCTCATCGGAAACAATGGGAGTGAGGAAAGAATGGGAAAATATATTCAAAGTGTTAAGGAAAAAGCAATTGCACCCAAAAATACTGTACTCGGCAAGATTATTCTTCACATGAGAAGAAAAGACAAGAACATTCTCAGATAAACAAAACCTGAAAGCATTTACCAACACCAGACCAGATCTCCAAGAAGTTCCCAAGGGAGTGCTATACCAGGAAAATTAAATACAGTCACACAGAGGTAAGAGTTCAAAAACTAAGAAAATGGCCAACTTAAGTGTAGGGCAAGTCTGGAGTTGAATATTATATACCAGAATTTAATTGGGAAAATCAGACCACAACAGAAGATAGATTAAGTACATGAGACTGGACTGATGAAATAGTATTTTATGACTTTTTTTTAGATGTTTTTGCTATAGGGCGTGTGCACTCGCCAGAAAGACAGAGAGAGACAGAAATCACCCCCTAGGGGGGATGGCAGCACCTCAATCCCTTCTCCTCCATTTTCCTCTTGGGATCTTGGGCACGCACGCACACACGCCCAACGTGAGTTTTAAGCCACCGGGTCCGGGACTCGAACCGCATTTGACTACATGGGAGTCCAGCGACATAGCCATTACGCTAACTGCTGGTCCCAGCATTTTATGACTTTTGACTAAAACATTGCTGATTTTCTCCTAGGCTTTGTTTTCCAGTTTTAAGGACTTTTGTTCTGTCATGAGCTGCCGATAAGTTCATGTACCTACTATTTGAACAGAATCCCAACCTGTTTCCTGGCTTTAAGCCTTAAGTATAATTCCTTAGCATTTCTTTGATTTATTAAAGCCAAAACTGCTTTTCTTGAAGTTAAAAATATAGTAAAAAATGCCTAAAGTCAGACATGTATTCATAGATATGTATATATCAGCTGAGCTTGCTATTTAAAGTAGTTAGATTATTTAAGAAATTTTGTGAATCAGTAATATGTGGGGAAAAAAGGAATCAAAAACAACTGTGGACACCTGAGATAGTGTGGGAGAAGGGTGGAAAATGGCAGAGGGTGAGACATATAAAAAAGGGTGAGACATATATATATATATATATATATATATATATATAACTAGAAATGGAAAATTATTGATGAAAACATATATGATTATGCCACTATGCAGTATTTTCTGGATGGGAAATCACATTTTGTATGCAGTGACAATGCTCAGTGAATGAATGTAAATTAATTAATTAAAAACAAATAAAGAGAAAAGAAAGAAAAGCATACATTCCTCTTCTCTGTATTAACTGTAGCAACACTCTATCATCTCATACAGTTATATAGCTTTAAACACCATTTATCTACCCATAACTCTCACATTTATTCTCCAGTCTACACCTCATTTGAATATCCAGAATCATAAATCTAAATAACTCATTAACTTTACATTGGATGTCTAATAACCACCTCAAACACAGAATATCCAAAATGAAATTCTTTTTCTTTAAAG
>NW_006198801.1:421689-429894 GCF_000334495.1 Tupaia belangeri chinensis
CTTTCCCTCTCCTTTGGTCAAATTAAAATAAATAAAGTCAAATAAAAAGTAATTCTTTGGGGAAAAAAAGTCTGAGTCAGTAATTAAAATATTTTATTAATGTCTCATTTTAGACAGAATAAAATCATCATGATTTAAAAGTCATCATATAATTAGATTCATTCTGAAATCCACAGCTCCGATGATATTTTATGTTTCTCCTTTTTCCTCATTCTGTTCAAAACACACTAACCCCTTGTTGCTCTTAAATCATCCTAATTCTGTTCCTTACCTCATGGCTTTTGTATTTACTCTTCACAACCACATGGATTGCTCTACTATATGTTAGCTGAATGGAGAAATGCAACAGTCTAATTCTCCTCCTTTGTCAAGACCTGCTAGGCCAAAAGGGGAGAGACCCTCCCAGAATAGGAGCGATGGTGGATTTTGGAAAGAACAATCACAGAGACACAGAGACACACAAATAGAGAAAATGAAGATCAGAAGGACCGGATGTCTCTGATGGAGAATGCCCCGGCACTGACTGAGCCTTTCCCAGGTTTATTTTTTTTATAGGGTGGTGGGGGTAGGGGGGAGTGGAAGGTAAAGTTAGGTGTCTGCTATTATCAACTGCAGCTGGGGAGCAGCATGTGGCCTTTGGTCTAAATAAGCCCCACCTGGCCTTCTCTGGCTGAAATATTTACCTTTAACCTGTGCATGGGTGTGCAGCATAGAGAGAGCCTGTGCTCTACTCTTCTTTAAAGGTCACTATTATTTAGCTCAAATTTGACCACTCCTCAAATTTGACCACTCCCTACTCTCTTTCACTCCAATTTCTCCTTGCCTGCAACCTCTGCTTTCTGATTGCTCAGCATTCACTACAGAGGAAACTGCAATGATTCCCAATGCTCCAACTATTGCATCTCTAGGGGCTTTTCCACTTTTCCATCTTTAGCCATTTTTTAAAAGAATTATTTATTTAATTTTATTTATCCATTCATTTATTTTAATTTGTACAGAGAGGGAACACGAGAAAGCAAGCCACCAGGTCCAAGACTTGAACCATGCTTGGCCATGTGGGAGTGTCCAGCACCTTAACCACCATGTCACCTACTGGCCCTCTTTAGCTCTTTTCTTTTGAGGGCTCTACTGAACTCTGTAGTTGATTCTGTCTTTAAAATTTGATTTATGTGGGCCAGCAGATGGCGTAGTGGTTACATCACTGGACTCACATGGCCAACCAGTTTGAATCCTGGACATGTGTGTGCATACAAGCATGAGTGTGTGTGTGTGCCCAAGATCCCAAGAAGAAAGTGGAAGAGAAGGGATTATAGTGTGGTCATCCCCCAAGAGGGTGGTTCCTTACTTTCCTTCTCACAGTATGTTTCTCTCTCCAGTGAGTGCATGGGCCCTATGGCAAAAACCTCTGGAAAAAATTGATTTATAGGCTTGTTCCTAGGTTCTTTGGTCTACAAATTTACATACGTATACATATTTCTTAATAGTTTGTAACTTTAATACTTAAAAAACTTAAAATCTCTCCATCAACTACTAAAGCACTGTATGCCAATTATAAAACCAGTAACTGTTGGTTAAAAGAACAAATGAATAAATGAGTAAAAAAAATTTGGGTAGGGGCCAGTAGGTGGCACACTGATTAAGGTGCTGGATTCCCACGTGGCCTCGCACTCCAGGTGCGAGTGTGTCCAAAATCCCAAGTGTAGAATGGAGGAGAAAGGGGCACCATCAGAAGGTGTGATGGGATTACAGTGTGGCCATGATTTTTCATTTTTCCTCTCACTGTCTTTCTTCGATAAGCACACATGCTCAAGGGCAAAAACATTTTAAAAAAATCAAAAACTGAGTAAAATACTGAATCGACAAATAAAAATAAAAAATGAAAAATAGTGCAGGAAAAATGCCTCCTGGCACAGTGGTTAAGGCGCTGGACTCCCACATGGCCCACTACGGTTCGAGTCCTAGACCTGGTGGCTTAAAACACTCACCTGGCACATGTACATGTGTGCCAAAAATCCCTAGAGGAGAATAGAAGAGAAGGGATTGAGGCATCGCCATCAATCTCCCCCGGGTTGATTTCTTGCTTTCTGTGTCTCCATCTCTCCAGAGAGTGTGTGTGTCCTATAGCAAGCATCTCTCAAAAATCTCTCAAAAAAAGTATTAAAATTTTAAAGAAAAAAAAATGACACATATAAATCTAAATGCAAAAGAAGATAATGAACTGTGTGAAAGTTAGATACAAAATAAAGGTGGAAACTAGTCACTGAAGTGCAATAAAGGTTTTATAAGGGAATTTCAGGAAGTTCATGGAAAGAATGGAATTAAAGTAGAAGTTAATTTGATGCAAAATAGAAAACTAAAATCCATGCAGTTTTTGCAATGTAGTTCCTGTCAGCTTTTATTTTTATTTTTTATTTTTTAAGGTTTTTGCCCCAGAGTACATGTGGTCACTGGAGAGACAGAGAGAGGGAAAGTGAGGAATCAACTTCCAACCCCCACCAGGGTATGGCCATGCCACAGTACCTTGTCCTCCAGTCTCTTCTCAGGGTTTCAGGCATGCATGCACACATCCCTGGTCTAATTTTCAAGCCGCCAGGTCTGGGACTCAAACTACAGTCAGCCATGTAGGAGTCCAGTGCCTCAACCACTGTGCCACCTACTGGCATCTTCTCGAACTTTTTGAAGGTGCCTCATATCTCCCATATTGAAATGGGAGGAAAGCATGACAGAGAGAAGAGTGAAAAGTGGAGGTAGAAGTAGGGGCATCTGGAAATACTGGTGTAGAGGTCTTATTTTTCTCTATAGGTTTTGACCACTGACAAAAATGTCTCAGAAAACTTCTCATAGATGTTTCCTCAGCAAGCAACTAGATTACACCCTATCTAACTCTTATGTACCTGGAGGCAAGTCCTTGTCAACTTTTTGCCAACTATCCAAGGTTCTTTCTTTCCCTTGTTCCAATAAAAATAGTATGTCTGGCTTAGGAATCAAGAGTCCTGATTCTAAGAAAAAATGCAATTTTGTTACTGAAGGCCTAGAATTCAAAATCAAAGAGGGGAGTCCACTACGTGGAGAAGATGGAGTGTAAGCCTCCACTCCAGTGAAGCTACCCATTTTTAACTCTACAATCTCTCTGACTTTCATTCTCTTTGTGTGTCTGTCTGTCTCTGGTCAAATGAAATAAATGAATGAATAAATAAAATAAAATAAATTTTTGGAGAGTTTTTTTTTTTTTCTTTTTGCTATAGGGCACGTGTACTCGCCAGAGAGACAGAAAGCGAGAAATCACTCCCTAGGAGGGATGGCCATGCCACAATCCCTTCTCCTCCATTCTTCTCTCAGGATCTTGGACACGCATGCACACGCACCCGGCATGAGTTTAAGCCACCGGTTCCAGGACTTAAACCTCAGTTGTCCATAGGGGAGTTCAGCGACATAGCCATTAAGCTAACTGCTGGTCCCATAAATAATTATTTTTTAAAAATTCATCACAGATATATCTTTGCTTGGAACTATTCCATAAAATCTATAAGGGCCTACCAGGTGGCATGGTGGTTGGGGAGACTGGATCCCATATGTGGTTCAGTCATGGAACCAGTGGCTTGAAAAACACTTTAGACATCTGTACATGCATGCCCAAAATCCCAAAAGGAGAATAGATCATGGCATGGCCACTCCCCTGGGAGGTGCTTTCTTACTTTCCCTTTCTCTTTCTCTTTCTCCAGTGAACTCATGAACACTATAGCAAATTAAACAAACAAACGACAGCAAAGTATATGAAAAGAAAGAGGTTTATTGAAGAACCAGATAAGGGGAAATAACTGGAGAGAGAGAGGGGAGAGAAGATAGAAGGTTCATTGTAACCATAAAAGAAAAGTACAAGCATGAGACCAGTGCCATCAGTACAGAAGCAGGAGCAAAACAATCCAGGCAGAAGCAACAAAACAAACTAGAAGTATTGAAGAAATAAATGATCGATATTTGTAACAATATGGAAAAATATTATTGACAGTCATGTAATAATGTTTGCACATGTTGATGGATCATTAATACAAATGTAGAGAACTGAGTAAATTAATTAAAAGGATAATAAACTCAAAAAAATGAGACCTAGTTAGTATATTATTTGGCTCAGCTGTAATATTTCCATGAAATAATTATATAATTTCTGTATAGTTATTTTAAAACCATGTTGTAACCATGTTGAGGAAGAATGTGGAAAAAGCTAAGCTTCCATTCCACCACACAAGGGAGTGAGGGAAAAAGGACTACACTTGGTAATTCCACAAATAGTAAAATGAGAATCATTAGAAACATAGGGGTGAAAACTGAAAGCAGTGAGTGGAAGGTAACCACCTTTGGATGGAAGCTAATCAAGGCCTTGCTGTTTTTTAATTATAAACATCATATATCTATTTGAACCAATAATATTTAAATTTTGAAACAATATGCATTTAAAGATCCTTTTTTTTCCTTCTTTTTTTTTTCTTAGAGAGAATTTTGCTATTAGGGCACATGTACTCGCTGGAGAGACACAGACAGTGAGAAATCATCCCTCCAGGGAGATTAGCCACACTGCAATCCCTTCTCCTCCATTTTCTTTTCAAGATTTTGGGCCCATCTGCACATGCACCTAGGGTGAGTTTCAAGCCACCAGGTCTACAATCTGAACCATGGTTGACCACATGTGAGTCCAGTCCCTTATCCACTGTGCCACCTGCTGCCCCCCCCAAAAAAATCCTTCTTTTTTTTTAACAGAATTATTGGGACCAGCAGGTGGTGTGGTGGTGAAGAGTGCTAGACTCTCACATAGCCAACTGAGGTTCAAGTCCTGGACCTGGAGGCTTGCTTTCTCACTTTCCCTCTCTCTTTCTGGTCAAATTAAAATAAATAAATGGAATAAATAAAGTTCAATTAAATAATTCTTTTTTAAAAAGATTTTTTAAATTATTATTATTTAATTTGACCAGCAAGAGAGAGAGAGGGAGGAAAAGTGAGAAAGCAAGCTGCCAGTTTCAGATCTTGAACCATGGTGAGCCATATGGGAGTCCAGCATCTTAACCACCATGCCACCTGCTGGACCCCCAAAAATCCTTTTCTTAATAAACAGATTCTGCATATAACTTAAGAGGTTTTTTTTTGAAGAACAGGTTCATTTCTATACTACACAGTAATATAAATGGATTCTTTGTGAAAATTTTTAAAATTTTTATTTATTATTATTTTTAAATTTGCTATAAGGCACGTGTGCTCACAGGAGTGGGGGTGGGGGTGGCAGGAGAGAAAGTGAGAAAGCAAGCCACCAGATCCAGGACTTGAACTGCTGTAGGCCGTGTGGGAGTCCAATGCCCCAAACACCACATCACCTGCTGGACCTATAAAAATTATTTTTAAAACATCACTTTTATTAGAAGCATTATGATTCATTATGTGGAATTAAGTGATTTAATCTTTCTCATTTTGCTCATATGTTATTAACAAGATATTTAGGGTCTGTCTATGAGCTCTAAGAGTAAGATTCTCAAACAATTTATGCTCTAGAATGGTCCAACCTGTAAGCAGACATAACTAGACTGTAAATAAATGTGACTGGTTTCTGAACTGCCAAACCCTGACCGAGGATGATGAACACTCACAAAGAGGTCGATGTCAAATGCCTGGACGTACCACCATCACCTCTCAGCTTGTCTTAGAAGGAAATCCACCTGTGAAGATATTCATGACTTTGCAGATATGAGCACCCGTTCAAGCTCTCATCCTGACCCCATCACATCCCTGTAAGTAAAACTGATTCATTTAGTAAAGCAGTTCTCATTTTCCTTCCTATGCAGTTCTACTCCCTCAATATTCCACAAGGAAAAAGTGATTTACAGGAAAAAACCGAGAACACTTGTTGGCAATGAGATGGGGCAACTCTGGCACAGAGCTGGGCGGCTGGTGTGGAAGGAAATGATTGCCCGACCTCGGAAAGGATGCTCCTGCCCGTAAAGGTCAGGCTAAGGAAAGCCAAGGCTCTTACATATCAGGATGTGGAAGAAGCATCACCTCACCTGGACGATGGCTTTCGGACCTGCAGGAAATGCGCGATCCTTCTTAGGGCTCCTCTTCTGAAAAAGGTCAGGGTTCTGAGAAGACAGGCCTCGCAGGGAGAGCATGCTGCCTCACAGGCTGTCCTTGGCCCTACTTTCCCACGCTCCCATTCATTCATTCAACACAGTCCCTACTCACGCACACACGCACGCACGCGCACGTGGACAGGAATGGGCTGGAGATGGACAAATCCCGCCCCCTCTCTGACTCTAGGCTCCAGTGCGGCAGAATGGTCCCCGGGCCAGCTGCGATTGTCTGTAGATGCGGATACAAATGTCTCCTACCTCACGCTTTATTACTTCTGAATACTCACAAGTCCCCACTAGAGCTGGGAAGGAGGACTCTGGCCATACAGACAGCAAAAAAAATCCTCCTCCGTCAAGACCTTGAGCCAGACGCAACCTCATTGAGGCCCCAGATCAAAGGTCTGAAGGCGCAGCTTCTCTTAAGGCTGCCATCTCCCTGAAGCCGGGTATAAGTCACCCCAGATGCCCCGCACATGATCACTCTCCAAATAAAGACACAGCCTGCTGGGTGCTGATTCCCATCTGCAGAGACAGTGGGACAAATATAAAGGACACTTATCCGGCTCAAAGGTTTCCAGTCGGAAGGCCATGCTTACGCCCATTTGGGCCTAGCCGAAGGCACTCCCCGTGAGTGCACCTTTCTGTCCTGAGAGGGACTCGCACCTCTCCGAGGTAGGAATTTATGCCCGCAGGCGCCACAGAAAATGGTCTGGAAACGTCATCACCAAAGCTGAGCCGAAGGTACCGGTAGCATCTGCTCCTGCGCACCCACGCTGTTCGGATGACTGAACTACAATCTCCAGAAGCCTTTGAACTCGATTCCTCTCTTCCCGAAACAGCACCGCCCCTGCTCTAATTGCAAGTACTGGGATCATAGTGGCCAGCTAGGTGAACCGACACTGTGAACTGCGCTGATGTCTTCTAGCTCTTGGTCGCTATGAAACAGCTAATATTACTTAGTGACCACTGACAGTGTTATTTTTAGGCTGCCAATACCCTTGGCGCACTCACTCATTACCTTGTGGGAAATCAACATTACTCTGTTTAAGACTTGGAATCCCAGATCAGAAATGTGTAATGACCTCTAGCAAGTAGTAGAAAGTGTAGTATACAACAGAAGTGCAAGCAGGGTCTAAAAGAAATATTTGTACACCTGTGTTCATAGCAGTATCATTCATGATAGCTAACATGGGGAAACAACTCAAGTGTCAATTCTGGGATGAGTGGAGAAATTAAAACTGGTGTACATATATGTGGTACATTGAAATAGTATTCAGTAAAGAAAAGGAAGGAAAGAAATCTGCTACAACATGAATGAAACTGAGGACATGATGTTTAGTGAAATAAGCCAGTCACAAAAAGACAAACACTGTATGAGTCCACTTACATGAAGTACTTAAATTTGTCAAAATGTGGCCAGCAGGTCTTTTCCCCACTACACAAGATGGCAGGTGGAAAAGCTGCCAAGCAGGATACTAAGAAGAAGAAACCTGAAGCCATGAAGGCTGATGCCAGTGGCACGGTTAAAAAGGGTGATCTCAAGGCTAAAAAGCCCAAGGGGAAGCCCCATTGCAGCTGAAACCCCGTCCTAGTCCCAGGCAATGGCAGATACTCCCGGTCTGCCATGTATTTCAGGAAGGCCATGTACAAGAGGAAATACTCTGCCACTAAATCCAGGATCAAAAAGAAAAAGGAGAAGGTTCTTGCAGTTGTCACAAAACCAGTTGGTGGAGACAAGAATGGTGGTACCCGGGTGGTTAAGCTGTGCAAAATGCCTAGGTATTATCCTACTGAAGATGTGCCTCGAAAGCTGTTGAGCCACGGCAAAAACCCTTCAGTCAGCATGTGAGAAAGCTGCGAACCAGCACCACTCCTGGGACCATTCTGATCATCCGCACTGGATGCCACAGAGGCAAGAGAGTGGTTTTCCTGAAGCAGCTGAGCAGTGGCTTGCTACTTGTGACTGGACTGCTGGTTCTCAATTGAGTTCCACTGTATAGAACACACTAGAAATTTGTCATTTGCCATCTCCACAAAAACTGATATTAGCAAAGTAAAAATCCCAAAGCACCTTACCGATGCTTACTTCAAG
>NW_006198801.1:430189-431168 GCF_000334495.1 Tupaia belangeri chinensis
GGGCTAAGGTGCTGGAAATCCCACATGGCCGACCACTGTTCGAGTCCCAGAACTGGCAGCTCTCTCTCTCTCTCTCTGCCAGTTTTCTCTGACAAAACTCATATAAAAAAATAATAAAATAAATAAATAATTTTAAAAGTTGTCAAAATCACAAAGACAGAAAGTAGAATGGTGATTAGGGGAGGGGTTGGAAGGTAAGGAAATGCAGAGTTATTGTTTCATAAGTATAGGGTTTCAGTTTTACAAGATGGCAAGAGTTATGGAGATAGATGGTTGTGATGACTGCATGGCATCATGAATATATTTAAGGTCATTGAATATACACTTAAGGATCCGGGTCAGCAGACAGTCTAGTGGTTGAGGCACTGGACTCTCATTTGGTTAACCTTGGAGTCCCCGACCTGGCAGCTTAAAACTTACACTGGGTGAATGTGCATGCATGCCCAAAATCCAAAAAGGAGAATGAAGGAGAAGGAGCTGAGGTATGGCTAACCCCAGGGATGATTTCTCACTTTCTCTTTGTCTCTCCAGCCAGTACACACACCCTACAGCAAAAACAAAACAAAACAAAGCAAAACAAAAAAACTCTAAGAAAGAAAAAGAAATGATTAGCATGATACATTTCATGTTATTGACACAATAAAAATAATTGATAAAAAGGCAAAAGAAGGGACCAGCAGGTTGCATGGTAGTTAAAAGATGGTAAAGGATTTCAATAGACATTTCTCCAAAGAAGATCTACAGATGGGGAGCCAGCAGTTAGCATAATGGCTATGTCGCTGGACTCCCATGTAGTCGACCGCAGTACGCATCCCGGACCCGGTGGCTTAAAACTCACGCCGGGCGCATGTGCGTGCGTGCCCAAGATCCCAAGAGGAGAATGGAGGAGAAGGGGTTGCGGCGTGGCCATCCCCCCTGGGGGGTGATTTCTCGCTTTCTGTCTCTCTGTCTCTCTCTGTCTGTCTGGCGAGCACACGTG
>NW_006198801.1:431199-435435 GCF_000334495.1 Tupaia belangeri chinensis
CAACCTCTCAAAAAAAAGATCTACAGATAGTTAATAAACAAATGCAGGGGTCACCAGGTGGCATGGTGGTTGACGTGCTGGACTCCCACATGGCCAACTGTGGTTTGAGGCCCAGACCCAGTGGCCTGAATGTGTGCATAATCCTGAGAGGAGAAGAGACTGCAGCATGGCCAGCACCCTGGGGGATAATTTTTCACTTTCTCTCTGTCTCTCACTGTCTCTCTGGTGAACACATGTGCCCTATAACAAAAATTTCTCCAAAATAAATAAATAAGCACATGCAAAAATGTTCAGCATTATGAGTCATCAGAGAAGTGCAGATCAAAACCACAATGATATACCAGTTCATATCCACAAGAATAATTACAACTAAAAGAACAAAAACAAAACAAAAAAACAGGAAAATAGCAAGTGCTGCTGAAGATGTGGAGAAACTAAAACCCTCATACATTCCTGGTGGGAATGCAAAATGGTGCAGCCACTGTGGAAAACAGTATGGTGGTTCCTAAAAATGCTAAATACAGAATTATTATATAATCCAGCAATTCCACTCAATTCTATATACGGAAAGAACTGAAAACAAGGACTGAGATACTTTATGCCAATGTTCATTGACGCTTTTTTTTTTCATTTTGGGGAGGATCTATTCTAACTTGGGAGGAGAGTGAAGGTGTGTAGGTCTGAAGTTCAACCATGGCCTTTCCAGAGAGTTCTGCCCAGCTGTGCATGGTGGGCACGTGGGTATTTATCAGCTCAGCAGGTCAAACTCTGTAGACCCTAGGTGGAGCAGCAGTAAGCCACAAAAATCACTGTGGTCCTCCCCTGGTGCAGCCCTGCCGTCAGTGTCTCTCTCAGGGGAAAGAGCTTGGGGTAGACAATAGTAAACATGGGCTTACTGCAGGGTGGCAGTGTCCCTGGGGGCAGTGCAGGAGCTCCAGCAGACTTCTGAGCAATGTAACTGGAGACAGAAAGCTCAGATCTTTCAGGAAGCTATGGCAGGTGTGATATAGACATCTCATGGCCAGCTCTTGCAGAGGAAGGACGTGGTTGCTCTCAATCCCAATGGCCTTCACCTCAACTGGGAGAAATACAGTGAGCTGCCCTGATGAGACGATGAGCAGTTTCACCTCAGACAGCTGAATGGGTAGACTGCAGCCATGGCACCCAGTGACTTCATTATACAGATAGGATGGCAGGCCCTTCAGGTGAACATTGTTATCCACATACACATACTGCAGTTATCACATTTGACCTAAATCAAGTGGCAGAAATGCAAGATGCTTTCCAGTCATGGAGAGCTCATTGAAGCCGGGCAGCTGGCAGAGCTGAGGCAGCACGGAGCACAGGCGGGGTTGGTCCACAGTGAGGTACTGTAGGGGAAGGCACAGGTGAAGCCTCTCAAGTAAAATTAGCAAAGGATTGATAGAAACATCGAATGTCTGCAGCTCCTTCAAATCGCCAGCCTCTGGAGGTAGGAATTGCAGTTGGTTATTCACTAATCAAAGATGTCATAAAGCTCTCAGATGACTGACTTCTGGGCAAAAGATTTCTTAGGCATTGTCACTAAGATCCAAATACTGGAACTTTACAAGGGACCCAGTAGCTTCTGGAACCACCACTATGTTATTTGAGTGAAGGAATAGTTCAGCAAGATTTGGAAGCTTCCGAGCAAGGTTTTCTGGCAGGGTAGTAAGGGAGTTCCTTTTCATGTAGACTCTCCAAGTACTGCAATCTTCCATCTTTCAGTAACTCCAGAGGGAAATGGTAGATTTCTATAATTTAGAAGCAAGTTCTTGTGCTTTTGCAGCCTTGCCACAGAGATCATCTTGCAAAGTTTGGATGCCATGACTGAACATATCCCTTCCAGGAGGGCTGCAGCACTACATCCTGTCAAACTTGGTACATTTTAGAAATAGTTCTCATGGAAAAAGTGGTGTTTGGACTTGAGATAGACATTCTTGCCTGGCACGGACCCATTGAAGCTTTTATTTATTTATTTATTTATTTATTTATTTATTTATTTATTTGCTATAGGGCGTGTGCACTTGCCAGACAGACAGAGAGACAGAAAGCAAGAAATCACTGCCCCCAAGGGGGATGGCCACACTGCAATTCCCTCTTCTTCATTCTCCTCTCTCAGGATCTTGGGCATGCACGCACATGCACCTGGCGTGAGCTTTAAGCCACTGGGTCCAGGACTAGAACTGCAGTTGACTACATGGGAGTTCAGTGACATAGCCATTACACTAACTGCTGGTCCCTGAAACATTTTTCATAATAGCCAAAAGGTGAAAACAACCTTTGTCCAACAACAGGTGAATGGGTAAATAAAATGTATATCCATATAATGGAAAGATATTCATTCTTCCATTAAAAATACTGAAGTGCTGGGACCAGCAAATGGTATAATGGTTATGTTGCTGGATTCCCACATGGCCAACTATAGTTCAAGTCCTGAATCCGGTGACTTGAAACTCACACCAGGTGTGAGCGCATGCATGCCCAAAATCCCCAAGAGGAGAATGGAGGATAAGAGATTGCAGCATGGCCATTCTCCCTGGAGGGTTAATTCTTGCTTTCTGTCTCTCTGTTGATCACATGTGCCCTATAGCAAAAATCTCTCTGTAAAAAAGAAAAAAAAAAGTGAAGTTCTGATACATTACAACATGGATGAACTTTGAAGACATTATGCTAAATGAAATAAGCTGGCTATAAAAGGACAGAAATAACAAAATTCCACATACATGAACTATTTAAAGAAAATTCATGGGAGCCAGCAGGTGGCATGGGGGTTAGGGTACTGGACTTCTACATAGCTGACTATGGTCAAATCCTGGACCTGGTGGCTTAATTTCTACTTTCCCTCTCTCTCTGTCTCTCTCTAGTGAGCACATGTGCCCTTTAGCAAATTTTAAAATAATAATAATAATAAATTAAATTAAAAGAAGTAATTTTTCAAAAAGAAAAGAAAATTCAGAGACAGAAGGTAGATGAGAGGTTTCCAGAGAGTGGAGAGGAAGGGAAACTGAGAGTATCATTGATGTTTACAGAATTTGTTCAGGGTGATGAACATGTTTAGAAATAGTGATGATGCTTGTGTTCATATATATGTATATATCAGGTGTGCTTGCTATTCAAAATTTTTAGATTAATTAAGATTGTTAGTGATTCAATAAAATACGTGTGTGGGGAAAGGCATAGAAAACAACCATTGATACCAGAGACAGGGTGGGAGGAGGGTGGGAGTTAGTAGAGGGTGAGAGATAGGGAGTCAAGGATGGGGAAAAAAGCAAAATATATAGGAAATGAGAAATGGAAAATTATTTGCTGATGATAACACATATGTTGATGTGCTTGATTCAGCCAATATACAGTGTATTCTGGATGGAAAATCCCACTTTGTATGTTGTAATGATATACAGTGAATGAATATAAATAAATAAATGTAAAAAAAAATAGTGATGATGAATACATAGCATTGTGGATGAAGTTAATGCCACTCAATTACATACTTAAAATGACTAAAATGATTAATTTTGTCATATATGTGTGTGTGTATGTGTGTATATATATGATATATATATGCTGTAAGCCTGCTCCAGCCGGGGTGGGTACACAGGAAGGCGACACCGGTGAACAGGAATCAGACTGAGACCTCAATGCCCCTTAGCATGTTCTCAGCCAGCTACAGCCAGAGTAAGCTCCAGACTGCAGCACTGATGGCCAGGAGTCATGCGTATTTATTATAGAAGGAGTTTTACAGGAGTAGGATGGGTGAAGGGAAATAAGTGAAAGATTTTATTCCAAAAGGTAAAGCATTCAAAGTATAGGAACAATAATCATAAAACATGACGTCTGTTTTGTTTAGGTATAAACAGTCAGAATTCTTAGAATGAGGAAATCCATTTTTCAGGTGCATTCTCTCCTTAGATCTTGATTGCCAGGGAGGGTCTTTTGGATGAGAGGGCTCCCAGGAATCTTGATAACTTCAGTCCCAGGCCAGCTTGATAACTTCAGTCTCAGATTGGCTTGAGAACTTGAGCCCCAGGTCAGCTTGAGAACTTCAGCCTCAGACTAGGGTGGCAGCAAATTCTTGGTTACAAGGGCCTAGAAATAAATCCTGCCTGGTTAAGTAAAGACAAGGTTAATATATACTAAAGTGGAATACCTATGTTATCTCTGGGGTAATCCACAGCTAAGAGGGTGAGTCTAATGTCTACATGGGAAAGGAATGTG
>NW_006198801.1:435534-468947 GCF_000334495.1 Tupaia belangeri chinensis
TAATCCCCAGTAGGAGAAGTGAATGTAGCATTCTTTATTGACATTTTCCGAGAGGGTGGGGTGAATCTAATGGGAATAATTCCCGTTCGCAGCCACCACCTTAGTGGATCCGCATTCCTCCAGGATTATTGTAAAAGTTATAGTAAGGCTGGGGGTGCCTTTATGGGGTACCGGGGTACAGCAATAAGGCTCATGACAGAGAAATTGAGTGCAGGCCAGTACAGCAAAACAATAGAGGTCCAGAACGCGTAAAACTGTTGACCTTGCAAACAGTTCTCCTCAGCTGAGTCCTTGCTTTTAGGCATGAGGGGCAGTTCTTTCATACTCAGCTTGTGTTAACTGCATGGTCCCAGCATGTATATACCTTTTGTCATTTTATATATATTTACCTTGATAAAAAATGAAAAAAAATTATAACAAAAGTCACTAGACAAAACTTTTGCTTTTGGCAAAGATAAATAGGGATTGGATATACTCTGCCACTTGGAAGAATCAAAATATAGAGTACACCAAAAATATATGAAGCAATGTTTTTTCTTTTTTTTTACAATTTTTCATTTAACTTTATTTATTTATTTTAATTTGACCAGAGAAGGAGGGGGACAGGGATGTGTGAGAAAGCAAGCCTCCAGGTCTGGGACTCGAACCATAGTTGACCAGGTGGGAGTTCAGTGCCCTTAATCACCATGCCACCTGCTGGCCCCAGAGACAATGGTTTTTCAAAACACAGCATCAGGGGCATGGTGGCTCCCACCCTATGGCAAAAATCTATGGAGGCTGGGGGATTGTGGCATCAAGTCTCTTTCTCTCTCTGACTCTCTCAAAACACATCAGAAGACTAATGATTTCTGCCAGATGGGAAACTAAGGGGAATTTCTAAGGGGTCATACTATCTTACTGCCTTGAGAAATTTTCTTGACCACTGATAGGGAAGAAAAACTGGCAGCATATGATGGGTTCAATCACAGCAACTTCAAGAGTATAGTTAAGAAGTAACTTCACCCAGAGTTCCTTCAGTAGCGGGAGCAGAGAGCAGACCCCAGAGAGGCCCAAGCAGCCCCACCACCGCTGCCCGCCTAGTTACCATCACACCTGGCCTCCGGGCAGGGAGTGGCAGCTGGGTGGCCTCACCAGCAGCGCCTACTGGCAGGGACAAGATCATTGCAACAAAGGTTTGGGGAACAGTAAAATGGTTCAATGTAAGAAATGGATATGGTTTCATCGACAAGGATGACACCAAGGGAGATGTATTTGTGCACCAGACTGCCATAAATAACAACCCCAGGAAGTGCTTCGCCGTGTAGGAGATGGAGAGACGGTGGAGTCGGATGTTGTTGAAGGAGAAAAGATTGCAGAGGCAGCAAACGTTACAGGCCCTGGTGGAGCTCCAGCTCAAGGCAGTAAATACGCAGCACACCGTAACCATTATAGACGCTATCCACGTCATGGGCGTCCCCCACGCAATTACCAGCAAAGTGACCAGAACAGGGAGAGTGGGGAAAAGAACAAGGAATGGGAGAGAGCTTCCGAAAGCCAGGCCCAACAACGCCGGCCCTACCACAGGCAAAGGTTACCCCCTTATTACATGCGGGGACCCTATGGGCGTGGACCACAGTATTCCCACCCTCCTGTGCAGGGAGGGTGCTGACAACCAGGGTGCAGGAGCACAAGGCAGACCAGGGAGGCAGAATATGTATCAGGGTTATAGACCACGATTTCACTGGGGCCCTCCTCGCCCTCCTCGCCAAAGAGCCCACAGAGGACAGCAATGACGAGGATAAGGAAAATCAAGGAGATGAGACCCAAGGTCAGCAGCCACCTCAACATCGGCACCTCCACGCCCGGAGAACCCTAAAACACAAGATGGTAAAGAGACAAAAGCAAGCGATCCCCTAGCTGAGAATTGTCTGTGCTCTGCACACTGAACAGGGTGGGGCTGAGTAAATGCAGGCTTACCATCTCTACCATCATCCGGTTTAGTCATTCAATAAGAAGTAAATATGAAATTCCAGCAATAAGAAATGAACAAAAGATTGGAGCTGAAGACCTTAAGTACTTACGTTTTGCCCATTGACCAGATAACTAGAACTATCTATGCAGCATGGGTGGTTTTTTTTTTTTTTTAATTTTTACTTAAAGGTGTCTCTTCTTGCTAATGACAAATGTGTGTGTGTGTGTGTGTGTGTGTGTGTTTGAGAGGTTTTTTCTATAGGGTGTGTGCGCTTGCCAGAAAGACAGAGATAGACAAGCAGAAAGTGAGAAATCACCTCCCATGGGAGATGGCCATGCCGCAATCCCTTCTCCTCCATTCTCCTCTCAGGATCTTGGGCATTCATGCACATGCACTCAGCATGAGTTTAAGCCACTGGGTCTGAGATTTGAACCGCAGTCAACTACATGAGAGTCCAGCAACATAGCCATTACACCAACTGCTGGTCCCACAAACGTGTTTTAAAAAAAAAAAAAGCCTGGTTTTTCTTAATACACCTCTAAAGGTTTTTAAATTGTTTCATATCTGGTCAAGTTGAGGTTTTTAAGAACTTCATTTTTAATTTGTAATAAAAGTTTACAACTTGATTTTTTCAAAAAAGTCAACAAACTGCAAGCACCTAATAAAGGTCTTAGATAAAAATTAGAAAAAAAAAAAGTGACTTCACCCAAAGAATGAACTGATCTTCACCCTCAGGTACTGGGAGGTGATCTCCAAGCCTCTGATATTTCCTGCCTAATAGAGAGATTTCTGTTTGGCTGAGGGGTTTGAGTGGCCACCACACAGTGTAACGTGATTCATGGTGGGGTTTTGAAACATAATGTATATGTTTTGACTTCTAGAGGAAATGATAATGATATTAGCCAAAATACAAAGGTCAGGAAACTAAATGTCAGCCACATGGGCACTATGTGATCAAGCACTAGTAAAAACTCTGGAAATCAAAGGCTCCGGTGAGTTTTCCTAGTCCGCACATACTCTAATTATTACATATTATAGCTGGAAGGAAAGCATGTCATCCAGGACTTCATGGGAATAGGATGACCAGAAGCTCCACATTTGCATCCCTCCTGGACTTGGTCCAATGTGTCTTCCTCTAGCTGGTTGTAGCTTGTACCCTTTCCTATAACAAAACTATAATTATAAATATAGCACGTTCTTGAGTTCTGTGAATCATTACAGCGAATTATCAAAACCAAGAATAGTTATGAGAACCTCAATTTGTAGTCAGCTGTTCTGAAGTGAGTGGTCTTGGGAATCCTTGGACTTGTGGCTGGTATCTGAAGTCAAGAAAGACTTGTGGGGACAGTTCTTGCAGACTCTGCATATTCCCTTACTCAATGCAACTCCCATACAACACTATACAAATAAGAAGGAATGATCAAGGGGCCAGCTGATGGTGTAGTTGTTACATCACTGGACTCTCACATGGCCGACCACGATTCGAGTCCTGGATCCAGTGGCTTCAAAATGACTCCAGGCTGGGACCAGCAGGTGGAGTAGTGGTTAAGGCACTGAACACTCCCATGTGATCGACCATGGTTCAAGTCCTGGACTTGGTGGCTTGCTTTCTCATTTCTCTCATCAAATTAAAATAAATGAATGAATAAATAAAATTATTAAAAAGATATTTCTCATTATTGAAAAAAAAATTACCCCAGGTGTAGGAAAGGAAATTTGTGGAAAAAGATAGAGAAGACATTTGTGAGACACAGATATGGTTTAATATCTGTTGATGAGGACGTGTATAGTATTCTCAACTGGGTTGGACTGAGGTGTATATCATGCTGGGTAAAGTCTCTTTACAATCTAAATGATGTAACGTGATTAAGTGTATAAATAATAATAAAAATAAATTACTCCAAGTGTGTGTGCATGCTTGCCTATGATCCCAGAAGGAGAATGGAAAAGAAGAGTTTGCAGCATGGCCATGGCCCCTGAGGGATGATTTCTCACTTCCCTTTTCATTGTCTCTGTCTCTAAAAAAGAAAAAAAATAAGAATGAATGATCTATTTCACACAACAATAAGGATGACTCTTACAGACATGCTATTGAGCAAAAGAAACAAGACACAAAATAGTACACTAGATGGTTCTACTTACACAAAATTCAGAAACATGAAAAACTTATCTATGATAGTAGAAGTTAGGAGAATGGTTACCTCTGGGCAGTAGGGATTAGCACCAGGGAGCTTTCTTGGGTGATGGAAATGTTGTGTAGCAGTGTGGGTAGTGGTTACACAGTGGTTACTGCATCATGTTTTATACTTAGGATTTATGATATTACCATGTGTATAGTATGTCTTAATAAAAATGATTTCAAGTGAAGGTGAAGGTAGGCTACTGGATATAGAGGGTAGACTTCATAGGAAAGAATCCATTCAGATAGATCACCAAGGGATTAAGTGTAAAGAGAAGAGGCCAAAGAGTGAGTCTTAGAAGACTGCAATCCTTAGGATACTGAGCAACTAGGAGGAACCATTAAATGACCACGAAGAGGAGTGGCTACAGAACAAAAAGCTACAATGGAGTTTGAGAAATTCAGTTAACCTTCTACTCTGCAATAGAGAAAAACTTTTTTTTTTTAAAATAAGTATTTATTTCTTGGAGACCAGCAGTTAGCGTAATGGCTATGTTGCTGGACTCCCACGTAGTCAACCGCGGTTCCCATCGTGGACCCGGTGGCTTAAAACTCAAGCTGGGCCCGTGTGCGTGCATGCCCAAGATCCTAAGAGGAGAATGGAGGAGAAGGGATTGCTGCGTGACCATCCCCCCTGGGGGGTGATTTCTCGCTTTCTTTCTCTCTGTCTCTCTCTGTCTGTCTGGTGAGCGCACGTGCCCTATAGCAAAAACCTCTCCAAAAAAAAAAAAAGTATTTATTTCTTTAATTTAATTTATTCATTCATTTATTTTTACCATAGATAGACACAAAGAGAGAGAGACAGAAAGTGAGAAAACAAGCCACCAGGTCCAGTACTTGAACTGTGGTGAGCCATGTGGGAATGTCTACTGGCTTGAGAAAGACATTTTAAAAGATATTACAGGGCACCAGCAGGTGGTGTCATGGTTAAGGGCACTGGACTCCCACATGGCCTACCACAGTTCAAGTCTCAGACTGACAGTTTGCTTTCTCTTTCTCTCCTCTCTCTCTCTCTCTCTCTCTCACTCTGTCCCTCTCTGGTAAAATTTAACGTAATTAATTAATTAATTAATTAAATTGGGACCAGCAGTTAGTGAATGGCTATGTCACATGGAGTCCCGCACCTGGTGGCTTAAACTCATGCCGGGCATATGTGCGTGCGTTCCCAAGATCCTGAGAGGAGAAAAGAGGAGAAAGGATTGCAGTTTTGCCATCCCCCCTGGTGGGTGATTTCTCGCATTCTGTCTCTCTGTCTCTCTCTGTCTTTCTGGCAAGCGCATGTGCCCTATAGCAAAAACTTCTCCAAAAAAAAAAAAAAAAAGGATTAAAAAAAATTAAATCTTTGAAAAAGGAGATGACATGGAATTGAGTGAGCCTGCCCATAGTATTAAGCTTACATGGTGTATACAAAATTAAAAGAATAAAATAAAATTATCAGTCATTTACAGTATATGTAAAATTCTCTAATTAAAAGATACTATAAAATTATGTTAAAAAGTAAAAACACTGAGACCAGCAGGTGGCATAGTGGTTGAGGCACTGTACTCCCACATGACAGTGGAGTTCGAGTCCCAGACCTGGCAACTTGAAACTCACTCCAGGCACGTGTGTGTGTGTGTGTGTGTGTGTGTGTGTGTGCCTAAAATCCCAAGATGAAAACGGAGAAGAGATTGTGGAATGGTCACCCACTTGGGAGTGGCCTACTACTTTCTCTCTGTCTCTCTCTGTGTCTCTAGCTAGAGGACACACCTTACAGCAAAAATCTAAGAAAAAAAAAGTAAAACACTATCTATATGTTGTTTACAAAAACATGCCTAAAATAAGCTGACGTGCAACTCACCTAAACAGCTCCAGTGGCCAAAAGCAAGATTTTCAATATTAATATTAGAAAAATTGGAATTTAACATCATTATGTATAAGAGGACTTCAAAAAGTTAGTGAAAAAACTGAATTAACATATGAGTTTATTTTGGTGCAAAACATAATTGAAATTGATAGTTTTTTTCATAAAATTCATTTTCACAAATCTTTTGAAGACCCCTTATATAAAGATAAAAACTATAGTATATTGGCTGCTATGGCTGTTAGCTTGTGGAACACCTCTGCGGGACCTGGCTCTAAAGGTAGCCATGATGGCTGAAAATGGTGATAATGAAAAAATGGCTTCTCTGGAGGCCAAAATCTGTCATCAGATTGAGTATTATATTGGAGACTTCAATTTGCCATGGGACAAGTTTTTAAAGGAACAGATAAAACTGAATGAAGGCTGGATACCTTTGGAGATAATGATAAAATTCAACAGGTTAAACTGTCTAACGACGGACTTTAATATATTAGTGGAAGCATTGAGCAAATCCAAGGCAGAACTTATGGAAATCAGTGAAAATAAAACTAAAATCAGGAGATCTCCAAGCAAACCCCTCCCTAAAATGACCAATGAGTATAAAAATGATGTTAAAAACAGATCTGTTTATATTAAAGGCTTCCCAACTGATGCAACCCTTAATGATATAAATTAGTGGTTAGAAGGTAAAGGTGAAATACTAAATATTCAGATGAGAAGAACATTGCAGAAAGCATTGTTTTTTGGAGAGGGTTGTTTTTTGTTGTTGTTTTTTTGTTTGTTTGTTTGTTTGTTTGTTTGTTTTTGCTATAGGGCGCATGCGCTCACCAGACAGACAGAGAGAGACAGAAAGCGAGAAATCACCCCCCAAGGGGGATGGCCAGGCCGCAATCCCTTCTCCTCCATTCTCCTCTCGGGATCTTGGGATCTTGGGCACACACTCAAACGCGCCGGCATGAGTTTTAAGCCACCGGGTCCAGGATGTGAACCACGGACGACAACGTGGGAATCCAGTGTCAACTGTCCCGACCCAGGGGGACAGCCGAACAGGTTTCCTGAGTGAAGGAGTGAGAACCGGGACAAGTGGCGTAGTGTTACAGCACGGAGACGACAGTGTCGTCCGTTTATTGTGGGCAGCACGGTACAGCAGAGACAACGCAGTGTCGCGTCGTCTACTGTGAGCAGCACGGAGACGACGCGGTGTCACAACTCTTCAGGGTCGTCGGGAGACGATGTAGTGTTACAGCTCTTCAGGGTCTCCCAGGTCGTCTGGAGACGATGCAGTGTCAGCTCTTCAGGATCTTCAGGGTCATCTGGAGACTGCGCGGTGTTTCAGCTCTTCAGGCTCTTCAGTTGCTGTCTTCCTGGTCGTCGTCGTCGTCTGGCTACTGTGGGCCAGGCATCGTGGTTATATACACTCTGGTGGGTTGTAAACGGTGGGCCGTGATTGGTTGTAAACGGTGGGCCCTCATTGGTTGTAAACGGTGGGCTGTGATTGGTTGCTTTTGGACCAATCATGAGGTGCCGGATATGCAAATTTGAGGGATTCTAGTGGCCAATCAGAGCAAAGTTTCGAAGGTCAGGTTTTTGGAAGGTAACCAATCATGGCAATTGTTTGCTCTCTGAGAAACCTCGGCAGACTCGCTGGTGCGCAGCCTCCCACAGACAACCATTATGCTAACTGCTGGTCCCTGCAGAAAGCATTTAAGGGATCAATATTTGCTGTGTTTGAAAACATTGCATCTGCACAGAAGTTTGTAGAGACACCTGGCCAGAAGTACAAAGGCAGAGATGCTAATACTTTTCAAGGAAGATTACTTTGAAAAAAAAAAAAAAAAGAAAGAAGACAGCATAAAGTAGAAGCAAAATTAAGAGTTAAACGAGAGCAAGAAGAGGAACAGAAGTTATCAGAAATACTGAAATGAAATCTCTAGAAGAAAGGATTGGATGCTTGCTGAAATTTTCGAGTGACTTAGATGATCAGACCTGTAGAGAAGATTTGCACATCCTTTACTCAAATCACGGTGAAATAAAATGGATAGACTTTATCAGAGGAGCAAAAGAGGGCATAATTCTGTTTAAAGAAAAAGCCAAGAAAACTCTAGAAAAAAACAAAGATCCAAATATTGGTAGCCTACAATTAAGGAACAAAGTCACTTGGGAAGTACTAGAAGGAGAGGTAGAAAAGCAGCACTGAAAAAAAATCATAGAAGATCAGCAAGAACCCTAAACAAACGGAAGTCAAAAGGTTGCAAGTTTAAAGAAAAAGGAAATAAAGCTGCTCAGCCTGGGTCTGCTAAAGAAAAAGTACAGTTTCAGGGCAAGAAAACCAAACTGGATAGTGATGATGACTTTGATGAATATGAACCACCCGGATCAGCAAAAAGAGCAAGAGAAGAAACAGCCATGAAAGAACCTGCATCAAAACAACAGAAAACATAAAATGGAGTGGAGACCAGTAGTTTAGTGAACACATTTTTAAATTCATTTTAATTAGGTTTAAGCTGCCTTTTGTCTTTGAAGCAAATAAAATAACAAGAGAGGATCTGGATGTTGATGCAGAGGTAAAAATGCAGTGCTCTGTGAGAATGACACCATTCAGGTAGGTCCACTTCAATGTCCAGCAGTGCTCTGTGAGAATGACACCATTCAGGTTCAAGTCTGGGACAGGATTTGGCCTCAAGATCCTGCTGGGGGTGCTGTCTCTCTCTTTTTCTTTCTCGATCATGAAATAAAATTTTTAAACCCAGAGACTGGGCCCAGCAGGTGACATGATGTTGGATTTCAACATGGCTGACTGTGTTTCAAGTCCTCGACCTGGTAGCTTTCCAGGGGGCATGTGTGTGCATGCCCAAAATCCTGGGAGGAGAATAGGGAGAAGGGATTGTGGTGTGGCTGTTCCCCCTGTGGGGTGAGTTCTCACTTTCTTTCTCTGTCTCTGCCTTTTTCCAGTGAGCACACACAGCATATGGCAAAAACCTTAAAAAAAAAAAAAATCCCAGAGACTATATAAATAATATAACCAACAAGCTTAAGATAATTATACTGAATTTTATGTATTTATTACAGGTAGCATACATTATCTCACATATACAATAACCTAACTTGTATTCAGCCATAAAAAATATATTAGTGTTTTAAATTTTTAATTAAGTTAATACAGATCACTCATAACATCGTAATTCCAAACACTAAATCTAATTTCAGAACACATTTTTGAAAATTTGAAACAAACATACACACACACACCAGGTAAGTAGTGAAATAAAAAGGAATTCAAAATTAAAATGAGAATTATCTAGATGTTAAAATGTATAGTCCAGGGACCAGCAGATGGTGTAATGGTTATTTCACTGGACTCCCACATAGTTGGCTGCAGTTCAAGTCCCAGACCTGGCACCTAAAACCCATGCTTGGCACGTGTGCACGCATGCCCAAAATCTTGAGAGGAAAATGGAAGAGAAGGGAGTGTGGCATGGCCATCCCCCCTGGGGGGCGATTTCTCACTTTCTGTTTCTCTGTCTCTGTTTCTCTGTGTCTCTCCAGCAAGCACATGAACCCTATAGCAAAAATTTCTTAGAAAACAAACCAAAAAATGTATAGTATATACCTATAACAATAGTCAAAGGATGCCTTGTAGCCTTAAATGCTCCTAATTTTACTAGTACTTTAACTGAACAGTCATATCCTATTCAAAAAAAAACAGAAAATATATACATAAAATGTTAAAAAGGAATTAATAATAACATACATTTGTGAACTAGAAAAAAGTAAGCAAAGATAGCTGAAAGTATGAACAAAACTAAGAAAAAAGGGGCCAGCAGGTGGCATGGTGGCTAAGGCGCTATACTCCCTCATGGCCAACCACAGTTCAAATCCTGGACCTAGTGCCTTGCTTTCTCACCTCTGCTCTATCTGTCTTTCTCTGGTCAAATAATAATAATAATAATAAATAATAATAATAATAAATGAATAAAATTAAATAATTCTTTTTAAAAAAAGAAAGGTTTTCTTAAAACCACCATTAAAATGAATGTTTCCTTCTAATCAATGTGGATGAATAAAGGTTTAAAAATAAACAAACTATAAGTAGTAATTAAAATGAAAGCCAATTATATGTTTATCTACACCAACCAACAAATTTGAAAATCTAAAGAAAGGGGAGCCAGCTGTGGTGGTGCAGTGGTAACTCAATGTTTTGTGACCCTGGTCATATGGGAAGGTCACAAGTTCACGTCCCAAGATCTTGTGAGTGCCAGACATTCATGCAGGTGTCCATGATCCTGGCTGGCTGAAGTTGGGTATAGGATGTGGCATAAAGACACTCTTGGGGGAACCTCTCTGAGAGGAACCACTCTCTCTCTCTCTCTCTTTTATTTCTCTGTGTTTCCCTCCCTTCTGGAAGAAACAAACTTTTTAAAAAATAGAAAAAGAAACATAAAAGAATACCATAGGTACTCTTTTCTGGCTAGAACCATAGAGGGCATTCAAGAGAAGAAAAAGAAGGTTCCTGCTATGGCAGAAACCAAGAAAAAGGCTCCTGCTATGCCACAAACCCTTAAGAAAGAGTGAGGAATTTTCAGAGCTGAAGATCAAGTGCCTGAGAAAGAAGTGCTGGCAATAGGGAAGACCAGATCAACAGACTTATTAAAAGGATGAACTAAGGTATTCAAGATTATTTTTGTAATCTGGTCAGTAAATAAACAGGATGGCTGTTTTCAGATAGTGGAAAAAAAAAAAAATTGGTGGGGCCAGCAAGTGGCATGGTGGTTAAGGCACTGGACTCCCATATTTGACTGCAGTTAGTCTTGGACCCAGCAGCCTGAGAATCATGCCAGGCACATGTGCATGCGAGCCCCACATCCTGAGAGGAAAATGGAAGAAAAGGGATTGCAGCATGGCCATCCACCCTGAGGGGTAGTTTGAGAAGGAAAACAAACAAAACAAAACAAAACAAAACAAAACAAAACAAAACAAAACAAAAAAACACAGATGCAGTTAAGTTGGTGCACGGTGCTAAGACAGTGCTTCATAGGCAGGGACCACACAGGAGGCCCAGATTGAATTCTGAGTCCAACCTAAAGGCCAGTTATAGTGGTGTGTGCCTGTAATCTGGAAGACTCCAGAGGTTGAGACAAGGAAGATCACAAGTTTGAGACGCTGTTTGAAAGAACCGAATATGGTGTCACATGCCTGTGTTCCTAGCTGCTTAAAAAGCTGAGGAAGGAGGGTCTTACACAGTGAAACCCTGTTATTAAATAAAATAATAATAAATATACCTCAATTCTAAAATGTAGTTTTTACCCATTTTAGTATCTCTGAAATTAGGACTGACTTGATTTATAATCAATTATTATAGATAAATATGCAAAATTTTAAATAATGTATCAAAATTGGTGCATCTTACAATATGTAGCTTCTTAGATATAACAGAATAAAGGTATTTTGGTCTCTTCTTTTAAAAGGATTATTTAACTTCATTTATTTCTTTCTTTATCTAAATTTGACCAGAGAGGGACAGAGCAAGAGCAAGAGAGAGAAAGTGAGAAAGCAAGCCACCAAGTCTGAGACCTGAACTGCAGTCGGCCACGTGGGAATCCAGCACCCTTAACCACCAGGCCACCTGCCGGCCTAGGTACTTTGGTTTCTTTTTTTTTTAAATTATTACTTATTTCATTTTATTTATTCATTCATTTATTTTAATTTGACCAGTGAGAGATACAGAGAGAGAGAGAGAGAGAGAGAGAGAGAGAGAGAGAGGGAAAGGGAGAAAGGAAGCCACCAGGTCCGGGACTCGAACTGTGGTCAGCCATGTGGGAGTATCCAGCACCTTAAGCATGATGCCACCTGCTGGTCCCCGCTTTGGTTTCTTAATCATTCCAATTACATCACTTGCTAATAATTTAGGAGAAAAAAACCCCCAATTTTTAAAAAAAGAATGATTTATTTTTATTATTTTTAAATTTGACCAAAGAGAGACAGAAAGAGTGGGAAAGTGAGAAAGCAAGCCACCATGTCCAGGACTCAACTGTGGTCAGCCATGTGAGAGTCCAGCTCCTCAACACCTGCCACCTGCTGGCCCCTCCAATTTTCTAAAATTATAAAAGATGCTATTGCTGAGATATTTTGATCTTTTGTTTCCCTTTTCTTATGAAAAATATGATTGAATGACAGAATCCTCTCTCAAGGGATCTGACTAGGAAAAAAAAAATTGTGATAGGGGCCAGAGGGTGGTGTGGTGGCTAGCATGCTGGATTCTCACATGGCTGACCATGGTTCAAGTCTTGGACTTGGTGGTTTGCTTTCTCACGTTCTCTCTCTCTCTGGTGAGTGTGTGTGCCCTATAGCAAATTAAAAAGTAATAACAATAAATTAAATTAAATAAATAATTCTAAACAAAAACAAATCTGTGATAATTTTGGTTAGAGGAATTTTTTTCTTCAGTCTTCTAGATATAGGAGCTTTTGCTTTATATCCCTTATGTGCTAACATTTCTATCTCTTTTCACCACTTGGCCAAGATCTAATGCGGTAACCGTGTCTATGATTTTTTAGTCAATTCTGATGATTTAAGCACTTTCTCAAAATATGCACTTTAATTTTTGAAACAATTATTAAGAAGTTGTCTTTGGGAGCCAGGAGATGGCATAGTGGTTGGGGTACCGGACTCCCACATGGCTGACTATGACCTGGAAACTTGCTTTCTCACTTTCCTTCTCTCTGTGTCTCTCTCTAGTGAGCACATGTGCCCTATAGCAAATTTTTAAATAATTATAATCGTTCCATTAAAAAGTTGTCTTTCAACTTACACTAATGTCCTTCTGTCATTTATAACAATCTCCATTTACTTTCATTTACCAGAATTGTGATTATATTCTTTTGTTCTCCCAAAATAGTCCATGGTTATTAAACCAGCTTATTTTTTCACTTTCTAAAATTTAAATTATTGGCACTGGCAGGTGGCATGGTGGTTAAGGGTACTGGACTCCTACATGGCCAACTGCAGTTCAAGTCCTGAACCTGGTAGCTTGTTTTCTCACTTTACCTCTCTCTCTTTCTTGCTCTGTCCTTTTCTGTCAAATTGAAATAAATAAATACATAAAGTTAAATATAATAATTCTAAGATTTTTAAAAAATTATCTTTCCTTTTATTAACTTTGTTGTTATTCTTTTTGACATCTTGGGTTATATGACTAGTTTCTTTATTCATAATTTCTTTAATATCCTAAGATATGAATGGATTTAAAACTATAAAATATAAAATTTCCTGTGTAGATCTAGCAGGTCCTCACAAGTTTTATTATCTAGTTTACTCATGAACATGCATTTCCAAAGAAAATGTTTTCTCAAACTAGCAGATGGTATAATGGCTACATCGCTGGACTGCCATGTAGTCAACTGTAGTTCGAGTCCCAGACTCTCATTATGCCATCTGCTGGTCCCCCCTTCTTTTTTTTAAAAGAATTATTTAATCGTATTTATTATTATTATTTTTTAATTTCCTATAGGGCATGTGTACTCACCAGAGAGTGACAGAGACTGGGGGAGAGAGAGAGAGAGAAAGCAAGCCACCAGTCTGGACCTCGAACTATGGTCAACAATGTGGAAGTCCAGTGCCTTAACTACCATGCCACCTGCTGGCCCGAGACAATGTTTTCTTAATTTTGTTTTTAATCAAAGAATAATGCAGATGGGTAGCAAATTAATATTCAGATTATGAAGGGGCTACTGTCATTTTATTTTTATTTCCATTAATGTTATGGTGCATTTGCTTTCTCACACTAGAATTTCATGTTTGCATTAGCATAAATTATTTTTTGTTTTGTTTTGTTTTTTTTTGAGAGATTTTTGCTATAGGGCGCGTGCGCTTGCCAGACAGACAGAGACAGAGATATAAAGCGAGAAATCACCCCCTAGGGGGGATGGCCACGCCACAATCCCTTCTCCTCCAGTCTCCTCTCAGGATCCTGGGCACGCACGCACACATGCCTGGCGTGAGTTTTAAGCCACCAGGTCCGGGATGCGAACCACAGTCGACTACATGGGAGTCCAGCGACATAGCCATTACACTAACTGCTGGTCCCTAGCATAAATTATTCTTTTTTAAAAGAATTATTTATTTAATTAAAATATAGTTATTATTATTATTATTATTAATTTGTTATAAGTCATGTGTGGTCACAGAGAAAGAAAAAAGAGAGAGAGGGAAAGTGAGAAAGCAAGCTGCCAAGTCTGGGACTCAAACTGTGGACAGCCATGTGAGTCCAGAGCTTTAACTATCATGCCACCTACTGGCCCCAGTATGAATTATTCTTATTTAATAATAAATGAGTATTGATAATTTTTTTCTGTATTTATTTACATGAGTATCATTCTCCTTTGTGAAGTCTTTGTTTTTGAGTACAATATGAACCACAGTTAAAAGTTTTTTTGATTAAAAAAGAACAAGTTAGGCCCAGCAGATGGCATATTGGTTACATCACTGAACTTCCATATAGTTGATTGCGGTTTGAGTCCCAGACCTGGCAGCTTAAAATTCCGCCAGGTGCATGTGTGTGCATACCTAAAATCCTGACTGGAGAATGGAGGAAATGCTGAACTATGCCCACATTATGATACATACATCATTTATGCATGTAAAGGAAAGTGAAAGAGTAGATTGGTTAAAGATGGGGAAGAACTGTGCCAGCAGGTGGCATGGAGATAAAGGAGCCAGGATCCCGCATGGCCAGCTGAGTGTTGTGGCCATCCTTCCTTGGAAGTGATTTCTCACTTTACCTCTCTCTGTCTCTTTCCAGTGAATACATGGACCTATAGCACAACTTTATCTATGACATATGTCTTTTTCTGTTTTTCGATATTTGCTACAGGGCACGTGTGGTAGCAGGAGAGAGACAGAAAGGTAATGTGAGAAAGCACCCCCCAACACAAACCCAGAAGGGATGGCCAGTCTGCAATCCGTTCTTCTCCATGCTTCTCTTGGGATTTTCGGGCACACACGCATATGTGCCTGACATGTTTTCAAGCCACCAGGTCCAGGACTCAGACCACTGAGTTGGCCATGTGGGATTCAGTTACCTTAACTACCACACCACCTGGTCCAACATATATGTATTTTATAAACAAAAGAGATCCACACATTATCTCTGAAATGAATGACAAATAAATAATGCAGACACTGAAAAAGGGGATATCCAGGTAACTTTATAATTGCAAAATTTTCAATATTTGACAAAATAGTGTTTTGACAAAAACAGGTGAATACTATAAAACCAATAAAATAGTAACAATATATTTACAGGAAAAGAATATTAAAGACTGGTTATAGTATAGCATAATCATACTTTGTTTCCCCCAAAAAATGAGACATAGAGTCTTAAAGGGTTTGCTCCTAAAGTTTGACAGTAATTATTTGTGATTGATAAGATAACAGATAACCATATCTATTTTTTGGTTCTAATCTACATTTTTAAGGGGGAAAGTTGTTTTGAAAATAAAGTTTATAAACCCTATAAAGGTAAAATAAAACAAACAAAAGGTACAGACCCATTAGATATTACAGGATACATAAAAGCCATTGATACTTAACATAAAAATGGTGAGACACAGAAACATATATGCGAATTTTAAAAACAAATACTGACCTGATACCCAACCTTTCTATAAATAAGAATATAATTCACCATCAAACAGTCAACAAAAAATAATATAAAAATAGATAGGGTTATTGAATAATGGTATTAGGATGAGAATCAGGGAAAGAAAAAGATCAATTTATTTTCAATAGGGACCATACATTGATTATATATGTATGGTTTCTCACCAGTATGAATTGTCTGATGCCTAGTTGGCGTAATGGCTATGTGGCTGGACGCCCACATAGTCAACTGTGGTTCAAGACCCCGATCTGGTGGCTTCAAACTCACGCCAGGCGCGTGTGCGCATGTGCCCAAGATCCCAAGAGGAGAACGGAGAAGGGATTGCGGCATGGCCATCCCTCCAGGGGGGGATTCCTCGCTTTCTGTCTCTCTATCTCTCTCTGTCTTTCTGGCAAGTGCATGTGCCCTATAGCAAAAACCTCTCCCCCAAAAATTTACTTTCAATAAATAAAATAATTTTGAGAAGTACCAGTAATTCTGTTTAATATACACACATAAAAAGACCATTTAAAAAATAAAAGTAATAGAGTTATCTCAAAAGGGAATTTTTCAATGATCAAATAAAGGTGAAATATAATACATTTGTTTATTAATTTTTACATTACCAGTATGAATTTTCTAAAAATAAATAACAATTGAATGTAAAGACTAAATATTTATTCCATTCAGAGTGATTTTTTTTCTGTATGAATTCTCTCAAGCTTACTAATCTATGAAGCACAGAGGAGGCACTGGTATCTTAATTAAATCTAGAGAGATTTTCGCCAGTATAATTTTTCTTATATCATGTATTAGAAGTCCTTCCTTAACTACATAATTTCAATTCATAGAATTTCCAGTTCACAGAGCTTCTTACCATGATGATTTCGCTTGTGTTGCTCAAACTCTGAATTCCTCCCAAAAACCTTCCTACATTCCTTATGTTCATAAAGTTTCTCAACACTATGTATTCTGTGATGACGATTAAGAGCTGAGCTACTATTAAAGGACTTTCCACATTCTTTACATTCATAGGGTTTTTCACCAGTATGAATTAGCTGGTGCTGAATAAGTTTTGAACCACTACCAAAGGCCTTCCCACATTCTTTACATTCATAGGGTTTCTCACCAGTATGAATTCTCTGGTGCTGAGTAAGGTCCGAAGCACTACTAAAGGCTTTCCCACAGTCCTTACATTCATAGGGTTTCTCCCCAGTGTGCATTCTTTGATGCTGAATAAGTTTTGAACCACTTCTAAAGGCTTTCTCACATTCCTTACACTCGTAGGGCTTCTCACCAGTGTGAATTCTCTGATGCTGAGTGAGATCTGAACCACTATTAAAAGCCTTTCCACATTCTTTACATACATAAGGTTTCTCACCCGTATGAATTCTTTGATGTCGAGTAAGAGCTGATCCGAAACTAAAGGCCTTCCCACATTGATTACATATGTATGGTTTCTCACCAGTATGAATTCTCTGATGCCTAGTAAGGGCTGATCCACTACTAAATGCCATTCCACATGCTTTACATTCATAAGGTTTCTCACCAGTATGAATCCTCCGATGTTGAGTAAGGTTTGAACCACTGCCAAAGGCTTTCCCACAATCTTTACATTCATAAGGTTTCTCACCTGTGTGAATTCTGTGATGCCGAGTAAGGGCTGATTCAAAACTAAAGGATTTTCCACATTCCCTGCATTCTTTACACTCGTATGGTTTCTCGCCAGTGTGGATTCTCTGATGGTGAGTAAGGTTTGAGCCACTACCAAAGGCCTTGCCACATTCTTTACATTCGTAAGGTTTCTCACCAGTATGGATTCTTTGATGGTAAGCAAGGTTTGCACCACTACCAAAGGCCTTGCCACATTCTTTACATTCGTAAGGTTTCTCACCAGTATGGATTCTTTGATGGTAAGCAAGGTTTGCACCACTACCAAAGGCCTTGCCACATTCTTTACACTCATAAGGTTTCTCACCAGTATGAATTCGTTGATGTCGAATAAGGACTGATACAAAACTAAAATCTTTCCCACATTCCTTACATTCAAGGAGTTTCTCATCACTGTGAATTGTCTGATGTTGAGTACTGAAAGTGGGCATGTCTTCAGGAATAAATATCATTTGACTGAAATGTCCTTCCTGAGATCCCTGTCTTCTCTCAAACTGGCTTTCACATTCCCAATCACCTCTGAAACTTGAACACTCAATGCTGTGTTTTGTAAGTCTTTCCATTATTTCCCTTCAGGATGAGTCTATTCCATAAATATCCTTTTTCAGAAATAATTTCTTGGTCTCAACTTTGATTCAGAGTCTGAAAAAAAATATAACAGCAAACATTCACTTTTTTGTTGTTCTGGGGGAACTGAAATTTTTGTCATAGATATAAAAGACTGAAATTAATTTTCACAAAAAGTGAGTGGCTTTTACAGTTCTTAAGTATGACTGGGCCATTTGAGAAATAGATAAGGAAAGCAGTGACAATGAAAGAAAAGTCATACTAAAAGATGAAGGAGGTCTTTGGGAGAACAGATTAAGTCAATTATTCCTAAACAGTGGTTTAGATCAAATTAGATAGACTTGGGGAGCTTGAAAAATACAGCAACATCCTGGCCCCATTCTAATTGTGTGTGTGTGTGTGTGTGTGTGTGTGTGTGTGATGAACATTTAAATAGGAGGATAATTATCATGCTTATTTCTTAGAGTTGTTTAGAACATTAAATACCTATACCTGGGAGGGGAAATCTGAGATAGATGACCAAGCAATAAGCACAATTTGCATATAAATTGAAGGAGAGAGGAGAAAGGTATTCCAGATGTAGCAAATACCTAATGAAAGACTATTGGTTTTTGTGTTTTTTTTTTTTTGAGAGGTTTTTGCTATAAGGGGCGGTGCAGCTACTATTAAAGGACTTTCCACATTCTTTACATTCATAGGGTTTTTCACCAGTATGAATTAGCTGGTGCTGAATAAGTTTTGAACCACTACCAAAGGCCTTCCCACATTCTTTACATTCATAGGGTTTCTCACCAGTATGAATTCTCTGGTGCTGAGTAAGGTCCGAAGCACTACTAAAGGCTTTCCCACAGTCCTTACATTCATAGGGTTTCTCCCCAGTGTGCATTCTTTGATGCTGAATAAGTTTTGAACCACTTCTAAAGGCTTTCTCACATTCCTTACACTCGTAGGGCTTCTCACCAGTGTGAATTCTCTGATGCTGAGTGAGATCTGAACCACTATTAAAAGCCTTTCCACATTCTTTACATACATAAGGTTTCTCACCCGTATGAATTCTTTGATGTCGAGTAAGAGCTGATCCGAAACTAAAGGCCTTCCCACATTGATTACATATGTATGGTTTCTCACCAGTATGAATTCTCTGATGCCTAGTAAGGGCTGATCCACTACTAAATGCCATTCCACATGCTTTACATTCATAAGGTTTCTCACCAGTATGAATCCTCCGATGTTGAGTAAGGTTTGAACCACTGCCAAAGGCTTTCCCACAATCTTTACATTCATAAGGTTTCTCACCTGTGTGAATTCTGTGATGCCGAGTAAGGGCTGATTCAAAACTAAAGGATTTTCCACATTCCCTAAAATATGGCTTTTCACCACTGTGAATGATCTGATGTCGAATAAGGCCTGATCCAAAACTAAATGCTTTCCCGCATTCTTTACACTCGTATGGTTTCTCGCCAGTGTGGATTCTCTGATGGTGAGTAAGGTTTGAGCCACTACCAAAGGCCTTGCCACATTCTTTACATTCGTAAGGTTTCTCACCAGTATGGATTCTTTGATGGTAAGCAAGGTTTGCACCACTACCAAAGGCCTTGCCACATTCTTTACACTCATAAGGTTTCTCACCAGTATGAATTCGTTGATGTCGAATAAGGACTGATACAAAACTAAAATCTTTCCCACATTCCTTACATTCAAGGAGTTTCTCATCACTGTGAATTGTCTGATGTTGAGTACTGAAAGTGGGCATGTCTTCAGGAATAAATATCATTTGACTGAAATGTCCTTCCTGAGATCCCTGTCTTCTCTCAAACTGGCTTTCACATTCCCAATCACCTCTGAAACTTGAACACTCAATGCTGTGTTTTGTAAGTCTTTCCATTATTTCCCTTCAGGATGAGTCTATTCCATAAATATCCTTTTTCAGAAATAATTTCTTGGTCTCAACTTTGATTCAGAGTCTGAAAAAAAATATAACAGCAAACATTCACTTTTTTGTTGTTCTGGGGGAACTGAAATTTTTGTCATAGATATAAAAGACTGAAATTAATTTTCACAAAAAGTGAGTGGCTTTTACAGTTCTTAAGTATGACTGGGCCATTTGAGAAATAGATAAGGAAAGCAGTGACAATGAAAGAAAAGTCATACTAAAAGATGAAGGAGGTCTTTGGGAGAACAGATTAAGTCAATTATTCCTAAACAGTGGTTTAGATCAAATTAGATAGACTTGGGGAGCTTGAAAAATACAGCAACATCCTGGCCCCATTCTAATTGTGTGTGTGTGTGTGTGTGTGTGTGTGTGTGTGATGAACATTTAAATAGGAGGATAATTATCATGCTTATTTCTTAGAGTTGTTTAGAACATTAAATACCTATACCTGGGAGGGGAAATCTGAGATAGATGACCAAGCAATAAGCACAATTTGCATATAAATTGAAGGAGAGAGGAGAAAGGTATTCCAGATGTAGCAAATACCTAATGAAAGACTATTGGTTTTTGTGTTTTTTTTTTTTTGAGAGGTTTTTGCTATAAGGGGCGGTGCCCGAAAGACAGAGAGAGACAGAGAAACAGAAAGTGAGAAATCGCCACCCCCAGAGGGTATGGCCACACCACAATCAGTTCTCCTCCATTCTCCTCTCCGGATCTTGGGCACGCACATACACACGCCCAGCGTGAGTTTAAGCCACCAGGTCCAGGACTCAAACCTCAGTTGACTACATGGGAATCCAGCAACGTAGCCATTATGCCATCTGATAGTCCCAAGACTACTGTATTGACTGAGTATGAAATGAACAATAGAGAAGGAAGATTTTTCTGTGGTTAGAGTGTAGTTTGTCTATGCTATTTGGTAAAAGCAATGTTTGTGTATGAAATCTTTGAGGCTAAGCTGAGAGGAACAAGAGAGGGAACTCAGCAGGGTATAGCAGAGTAACTAAGAATCTAGTTTTAAGTTGGAGAGAAGGAAAGAGATTAGGTAAGGACAAAAATAAAAGAGTATTCTGGGCCAGCTGTTGGCAGGGTGGTTAAGGTAGCTGGATCCCATATGGTCAACTACGCAGTTCAAGTTCCAGACCCAGCAGCTTGAAAAACATGCCAGGTGGAGCTAGCAGGTGGCATGATGTTTAAGGTGCTGAGTCTCACATGGCTGACTGTGTGGTTCAAGTTCTGGACCTGCAGAAACACATTGGGAATGTTCCAAAATCTAGAGAAGAGAATGGAGAAGAAGGGATTAAACTGTAGGGTGGCCATTCCCCCAGAGAGTGAGTACTCACTTTTCCTCTGTCTCTTTCTGTGGTAAGCACACAAGCCCTGTCACAAAAATCTAAAAAAAAAAAAAAAAAAAAAAAAAGGTGCACAGAACAATCCTGGGGAAATCATGAAGCTGGGCAGGAGTAATATGGAACTAGCTAGATTTATGTTACAGGTAGCAATGGATAAACCAGAAGTGTAACATATATAATTTGTTGGAAATTTCTGTACTGGGAGTTGGTCATGAATTTGTCAGCTCTTGGCCACTCTCTGTGCTTAAACACAGCTAAATAGACTGTTTCGCCTTCAGTGCTTCACCTCTCAACTATTCACAGAAACAGCTGCCTGATTTTAGCCAGCAACAAGACAATGGAGAAGGAACTATAGTATGGCTTCCCCTCCTGGGAGGGTGTATTCTCACTTTCTGTCTCTTTCTCTGGTAGGCATATGTACCCTATATAGAAAAATAAATGTTTTAAAGGATTACTTATTTTTCATTTATTCATTCATTTACTTTAATTTAACTAGATAGAGACACAGAGAGAGAGGGAGGGAGAGTGAGAAAGCAAGCCACCAGGTCCAGGACTTGAACCATGGTTGGCCATGTGGGAATGTCCAGTACCTTAACCACCAAACCACCTGCTGGCCCTCCCTATATAGAAAAAATTCTGAATCTCAGCTCTGATGATTACTGAAAAATTCTAAATGCACACATAATGTACTTATGTGCATAAAATAACTGTAATGTTTGGTAACTTATTTTGGAAGACTTATTTGCCATAAGAGTAGAGACTAGGAAATGGTACAGACATGAAGACAACTAAGACCCCGAGCAAATACCTTGGGCTCCAAAAGATTAAAGAAAACATTCCAAATACCAGTTTCTTCCTACAACGTTTATAAGTGAGCTTGCTTACACCAGTTCTACATATGTGTTGAAATTGTTTTTTCAGTCTTCACTGTCGATGGCTAAACAGAGCCAGAATTATCTTTTACTTGGATACTAAAGCAGCACTTAGCACTAGCTGCCTACATTTCCAGCTTTGCACCCTTAATAGCCAGAGTGATCTGTAGCCTGACATCTTTCTGCTTAACAAGTTTCAATAGTTTCTCAATGTCCTTAGGATAAGACCAACACCCCTTAACTTGGGGTTAAAAGTATTTATTTGCCTCCTGACTGCTCCTTCAAGCTTACCTCTCCTCTTGCCCACATTAAATAAGCTATCCTTACACTGGACTTGTCAGTTCTTCAAATGTACAGAACTGTACTTGCTCCCCCTTCCACCACCACCACTGATTTCATCTGCCTGAAATATTTTCTCTTTCTCCCTTACCCACATATAGATTTCTAACCATTGGGAACCAGCAGTTAGCGTAATGGCTATGTCGCTGGACTCCCACGTAGTTAACCACGGTTCGTGTCCCGGACCCGGTGGCTTAAAACTCACGCCGGGCGCGTGTGCGTGCATGCCCAAGACCCCGAGAGGAGAATGGAGGAGAGGGGATTGCAGTGTGACCATCCCCTCTAGGGGGTGATTTCTCGCTTTCTGTCTCTATGTCTCTGTCTGTCTGGTGAGCGCACGTGCCCTATAGTGAAAATCTCTCTCTCAAAAAAAAAAGTAGATTTCTAACCATTGTTCTGGTCTGTGATAAATGACATAGCCTAATAAAGATATTTCCTGAATGCACAATCTTAATTATGAACACACCACCATTTCTGTTGTATTTTTTCTTTATGTTTTGTTTTAAAAATGGGTAGTTATCAATTTGTCCCCTATGGTTACAACTTTCATATTTGAATGTTTGTTTAATATCTGTCTGCTACAATAGAGCCAGACTTCATGAAGGTAAGAATTTCAGTTAGTCAATTTGGATATTTTTAAAGAATTATTTAAATTTATATATATGTGGAAGTCTGCTGGCCCCAGTTTGAATCTTGATACACTGAAAACACCAAAATACATCTATTGAATGGCTACTATAATAAATAACTTTCCAAATTTATTACTGTTAAAAATAAGGATCTAAAAACAAAACTTCTCTAGAAAGAGGACATACTGTCTTTGAAAAAGGGGAAGTAGATCATATGCAGTTGATTTCAGCCCTTCCTCTTTTTTTAAAGAATGATTTTACTTCCTTTCTTTCTTTCTTTTCTTTCTTTCTTTCTTTCTTTCTTTCTTTCTTTCTTTCTGTCTCTCTCTCTCTCTCTCTCTCTCTCTCTTTCTTTCTTTCTAATTTGACCAGGGTGGGGGAGGGGGGAGAGAGAGAAAGGAAAAGTGAGAAAGCAAGCCACCAGGTACAAGATGGAAATCACAGTCCAGCACCCTTAACCAGCATGGCACCTGCCAGCCTCTATCCCGCCAGCCCTTCTTAAGACTTCACTAAAACAAATGAAAGGGGATTTTCAAAAGTAATAAACTCATCAACACAAAGATCATTTAAAAACTTCAAGCATAAAACCTATGAAGCTGGAAACCATAAAGATAAATGACGACTAATTTTTTTTTTTTTGAGAGGTTTTTGCTATAGGGTGCGTGCGCTCGCCAGACAGACAGAGAGAGACATAGAGACAGAAAGTGAGAAATCACCCCCCCGGGGGGATGGCCACACCGCAATCCCTTCTCCTCCATTCTCCTCTTGGGATCTTGGGCACACATGCACACGCGCCTGGCGTGAGTTTTAAGTCACCGGGTCCGGGACGCAAACCGCGGTCGACTACGTGGGAGTCCAGCGACATAGCCATTACGCCAACTGCTGGTTCCCATGACGACTAATTTTCAAAGAAAGAAAAAAGTAGGGAAAACTCACAAGTGTATTATTTATGCTGCAGAATTCGAGAAAGGATTAAAAAATTGGGGATAGGGACTGGCAGGTGGCATGATGGTTAACCAGCTGGATCTCATATGGCCAATTGCATGGTTTGAGTCCTGAACCCAATGGACTGAAAAAGACCCAGGCATGTGTGCATACATGCCAAAATCCCCAAAGGAGGGAGACAGAGAGAAGGTATTATAATGTGATCATTCCCCATCGGGTAGGAGGGTTCTTTCTCACTTTCCCTTTCTCTGGCAAGCATATGTGCCCTCTGGCAAATTAAAAAGAAATAAAAAGAGACCAGCAGATGATTACTTTGCTGGACTCCCACATAGACAATCACAATTTGCGTCCTGGACCTGGTAGCTTAAAATTCATGCCAAGTGCGTGTGTGTGCGTGCCCAAGATCCCAAGAAGAGAATGGAGAAGAACAGATTGCAGCATGATCATCGCCCCTCAGGAGTGATTTCTCACTTTCTGTTTCTCTGTCTCTCTAGCAAGCGCACATGCCCTATAGCAAAAATCTCTCTAAAAAAATGAAAAAGAAAAAAAAAGTAGTATTAGTTACATGGAAAACATAGTTGTAGAACAATGTAAACATGATTCACAGATCAGTTCTAAATAAAATTCATTATAAAGAAATCACAGAGGGACCAGCAGGTGGGGATGGTGGTTAAGGCATTCCCACATGGCTGACCACAGTTTGAGTCCCAGATCTAGTGGCTTACATTCTCTCTCTCTCTCTGTGTGTGTGTCTTTCTGGTCTAATTAAAATAAATGAATGAATAAATAAAATTAAATAAATAATTCTTTATTTAAAAAAAAAAAAGAGCTATGTCGCTGGACTCCCACGTAGTCGACCGCGGTTCAAGTCCTGGACCTGGCGGCTTAAACTCGCCCTCTAGCGAAAACCTCTCCAAAAAAAAGAAATCACAGAATGGGAGAAGATATTTATAAAATATTTAACTATCAAAAAAAAATAGTATTGGGACCAGCAGTTAGTGTAATGACTATGTCACTGGACTCCCACGTAGTAGACCACGGTTTGAGTCCTGGACTCGGTGGCTTAAACTCACACCGGGCACGTGTGCGTGTGTGCCCAAGATCCTGAGAGGAGAAAGGAGGAGAAGGGATTGCGGCGTGGCCATCCCCCCTGGGGGGTAATTTCTCGCTTTCTGTCTCTCTGTCTCTCTTTGTCTTTCTGGCGAGCGCACGCGCCCTATAGCCAAAAATAAAAAGAAAATTAAAAAAAAAATAACCTCTCCAAAAAAAGAAAAAAAAAAGTATTGAGCCCAGCAGATGGTGTAATGGTTATGTCACTGGACTCCCATGTAGTTGACCATGGTTCGAGTCCTGGACCCGGCAGCTTGAAAATTACGTCAGGAGTGTGTGCGTGTATGCTCAGAATCCCGAGACTGAAGAAGGGATGTGGCATGGCCATCCCCTCTGGAGGGTGATTTCTCGCTTTCTGTCTGTTTCTGTCTTTCCAGCAAGTGCACGCACCCTATAGTAAAAACTTCTCTAAAAAAATGAAAAAAACAAAAAACTAGTATCCAAAATAAAATAAAAGGATTTTCTCAAATTATTAACAAAATACTAAACAATTTATGAAAAAAGGAAACACTAAATGAATGGGAAGACATGTTTGTGTAAAAATTTGTCAGGTCTTTGTTGCAGATTCCCTTTGGTTCCTAGCACGTTTGTTTTTTTAAAATAATTATTTATTTAACTTTATTTACTATCATTGTTATTTTAATTTGCTATAATACATGCATGCTCACCAGAGAGACAGAGATATAGAGATAGAGAGAGAGAGAGAGAGAGAAAGTGAGAAAGCAAGCCATTAGTTCCAGGACTTGAACTGCAGTCGGCCATGTAGCAGTCCAGTGCCTTAACCATCACACCACCTGCTGGCCCAGCTAAGCACAAAGTCTCTAAAATCTAAGTGATAATAGCATGTTTGTTACTAGATGGCATCTCTGTTTATGTCAATGAGGTGATTCATGATGGACTCCCATGTAGCTTCAGAAGGACTTTGAGCCATCTCAACTTTGAAGGATAGGGAGTAGGGTTAGAGATTTGAGTACAGTCAAATTAAAATGAATAAGTAAATAAATAAATGACAAAATATTTTTTAAAAAATAATTATTTTATTTAACTTTATTTATTTATTTAAATTTGACCAGAAAGGGACAGAGTGGGAGAAAAAGAACATGAGAGAGAGGGAAAGTGAGAAAGCAAGCCACCAGGTCTGGGACTCAAACCGCAGTCGACTATGTGGGAGTCGAATGCCCTTAACCACCATGCACGCCATCTCCCAGACCAAAAATAATTCTTAAAAAAAAATTATTATTTCATTTAACTTTATTTATTTATTTAAATTTGACCAGAAAGGGACAGAGTGGGAGAAAAAGAACATGAGAAAGTAAGCCGTCAAGTCCAGGACTCAAACCATGGTTGACCATGTGGGAGTCCAGAGCCCTTAACCACCATGCTTCCTGCAGGCTCTGCACATGAGTGTATCTCTCAAGGTGCTGGCTCCAGAACTCAAACTACAGTTGGCCATGTGGGATCCATCACTCTCAATTACCATGCCATGGAGCCAACCCACCTAACACAAAAAGAAAAACTAAGTAGGAGGACTTACACCACTGAACTTTTTTTTTTTTTTTAAGCGAGATTGTTGCTATAGGGCACGTGTACTCACCAGAGACATGGTGAGAAACAGGGAGAAAGAAAGTGAGAAATCACCCCCAAGAGGGGATGGCCATGCTATAATTCCTTTCCTTTCATTCTCCTTTTGGGATTTTGGGCATGCATGCCCACATGCCCAGCACGAGTTTCAAGCCACTGGGTCTAGTACTGGAACCTTAGTCAGCCATGTAGGAGTTCAGTGTCTTAACCACTAAGCCACCTGCTGGCCCTATCACTCAGCTTTTAATCTATAGTAACCAAAATAGTGTGGTACCTATATAAGAACAGATACACAGACCAATAGAATAGAACTGAGAATTCAGAAATAAACCTAAATAGCTATGGCTAATTGTGGCTTTTTTATTTTTAGAACTATTTAATTTTATTTATTATTATTATTTTTTAATTTGCTATAGGACACGTGTGCTTAGGACAGAGAGAGAAAGCAAGTCACCAGGTCCAGGATTCAAATCGCGGTTGGCCATGTGGGAATCCAGCACCCTAACCCTAACCACAATGCCACCTACCGGCCCTGCTAATTGGTTTTCAACAAAGATAATAATTCAATGTTTGGGGAAAGAAAAGTATCTTCAAGAAATAGTGTTGGGATAACTAGATAAACACATAAAAATGAGGTCAGAGCCTTGCCTTCTTCCATATAAAAAATGAACTCAAAATGGATCAAGAATCTAAATATTGGGTTGTCAGAAAAGTCATCATGTATTTTTTTTTCTGTTTTTCTATGCAAAAATGCATGATGACTTAGTAATTCTCATCTAATTTGAAGTATTTTGGAATTAGTTTGGTCAGGTGTTTAGCCATCCCTTAGTTCTTTGTTGCATTGAGCTATCTTATTCTTTTATTTATTCTTTGGGCTTTACTGTGCAGAGCTTTATGTCAATGGAATTTGGGACGCCAGAAATCCATGACAGGCAGTGACATCATAGTGAACCAATTTGTGATTCACTGTGATGTGACAGCACAGTGAACCAAGCTGTGGCTCACTGTAATGAAGTGCCAACTAAAGCACTGCCCTAGGAGCCAAATAGTTGCTAAACACCAAGCACCTGGCTAACCATCCTGCAACACTACCAAGACAGGGCACAGATGCCATGGAAGGAATAGGATTAGTGAACTACTCCTAGGGAGCATAACCGTGGTCTCATCAAAGATCATACTTAATCTTCAGTGCAGGAAACAAAGAGCTTAACGGGATTTCAAAATCACTATGGTCAGAAAATGTTTTGGGACATGACTCTAGGTGTCAGAACAGTATTGTTCTTCCACCAAACATCAAGTAGAAATAAGAAGTAAGTTATTGAAATGGAAACTGGCTATAGAGAAGATATCAAACAAACAAGTATATGAACTTTGACAGAACCACAGGACAGCTTCATCTCAATCATGTGGTGATTAGAAATACTGTAGCAGGAACATGGGATGACCAGAGCAATGCAGACTAAATCTGAACTCAGTTCGACATGCCGAAACATCAGTTATTTGAAGACACCAGATATGTATCCTCTAAGGCATATCTTCTAAATTTTAAGTAATCCTCATTTCTTCAATTTGTGCCATAGGCCATAATTTCTTGCTCTTACAACATGCTAACTTTTTTTTTTTTTTTGAGAGATTTTTGCTATAGGGTGCGTGCGCTCGTCAGAGAGACAGAGAGAGACAGAGAGACAAAAAGCAAGAAATCATCCCCCAGAAGGGATGGCCATGCTGCAATCCCTTCTCCTCCATTCTCCTCTCGGGATCTTGGGCACACACACACACGTGCCTGCCGTGACTTTAAGCCACTGAGTCCAGGACTTGAACTGTGGTCGACTACATGGGAGTTCAGCGACATAGCTATTATGCTAATTGCTGATGCCCATGCTAACTTCTTTATTATGTATTGTTTAAAGAATTATTTTCATTTGACTTTATTTATTACTATTAATATTTCCAGAGAGAGGGAAAATGAGAAAGCAAGCCTCCAGGTCCGGGACTCAAACTGTGGTCGGCCATGTGGGACTCCAGCACCCTTAACCACCACACCACCTGCTGTCCCCTATTATGTACTTTTTTTTTTCTTTTTTTGGAGAGGTTTTTGCAATAGGGCGCGTGTGCTCGCCAGACAGACAGAGAGAGACAGAGAGACAGAAAGCGAGAAATCACCCCCCGGGGGGATGGCCACACCGCAATCCCTTCTCCTCCATTCTCCTCTCAGGATCTTGGGCACGCACGCACACGCGCCCAAGCCAGAGTCCAGGATTCGAACCGCGGTCAACTACATGGGAGTCCAGCGACATAGCCATTACGCTAACTGCTGGTCCCACTATTATGTACTATTTAAAATTAGTCAGTTTCTGTGAAAAAGTGTGGTGAATACAAAAGTGAACACAACACTTTAGCTGTAGTCATCAAATGAGTTGAATAGTAGAAATGTCCTTTTTCACAACAGAGTAATTCCATTATCTTCTCCTTCAAATAATAATTATGTGCATATGACTTTAAAGTATACCTTGTCTAAGGAATTTGTGGGATGTGGATATGGTTTATTATTTGTTGATGAGGGCATGTGTATGTTCTCAACTGGGCTGGACTGAGGTGTGTGTCATGCTGGGTAAAGTCTCTTTACAATCTAAATGATGTATAGTGATTAAATGTATAATAATTAAAATTAATAAATTTTTAAAAAATTTAAACAGTATCCCTTGTCCACTTAATTCTGTTTTCTGAGAATGTTAATATTTTCCTAATAAAGTACACTTTTTATTTTTATTTTTTTGGAGAGGTTTTTGCTATAGGGTGTGTGCACTCGTCAGAACGACAGAAAGTGAGAAGCTACAATCTCTTCTCCATTCTCCTCTCAGGATCTTGGGCATGCACGCACATGTGCTTGGCATGTTTTTTTTTTTTTTTTGGTGAGGTTTTTGCTACAGGGCACGCACTCTCGCCAGAAAGACAGAGCAAGGCAGAGATAGAAAGCGAGAAATCACTCCCCAGGGGTAATGGCCACACCACAATCCTTTCTCCTCCATTCTCCTCCTGGGATCTTGGACATGCACGCACACGCATCCGGCATGAGTTTAAGCCACTGGGTCTGGGACTCGAACTGCGAGTCCAGCGACATACCCATTTCGCCAACTGCTGGTCCCAATAAAGTACACTTTTAAACATTAAAAAAAAAAAAAAGAACATTTATTGGGATGGGTAAAAAATTTTTAATATGGATTATAGATTACATGACAGTATCACATGAATGTTTATTTTAATAACTATACTATTGTTATATGAGAAAATACACTTTTATAGGAAATAATATATTGAAGTATTTTAAGGTAATGAGGGCAATGTAATTTATTCTTAAATGGTTCAGATAAAATGGGTTTATTGTCTGGGAGGGGTCAGGGGAGAGAGAAAACAAGCAAGTGCATGAAACAATAATACAAATAGGTCAAAGTCTAATAAATGGTGAATCTAAGTGAAGGGTATAAAGGAATACTTTATACTATTCTAGTAATTTCTGAAAGTTTGACATTTAATCAAAATTTAAAAGTTATCAAAACCATACATATTCTCAAGTAACTGTCATGTAAAATATGAAAACACAAATGACTTAGAAATGAAGTGAAAAGGTGAGCAAAATATATCCAAAACTGAGCACAGGGAAATTACCAAATAAACAAATAACTTGGGTTGTCAGAAAAGTCATGACATATATTTTCTGTTTTTCAAAGGTCATTTATTTATATAAAGAACAAAGATCAACAGTATATTGCCTTGATAATCTTTTGTCATCTTTCAATGAGTGTCATAATTCCTCATTCATAGAATGACCTGTCTTTATTGGCGAAAAACTGAACAAAGTGCTTATTTACAACCTCATCTGCATTAACATACCATGCAAGGAGTTTTTTGTTTTTGTTTTTCTTTTTTTTTGAGAGGTTTTCGCTATAGGGCGCATGCGCTCGCCAGACAGAGAGAGACATAGAGACAGAAAGCGAGAAATCACCCCCCAGGGGGGATGGTCACACCGCAATCCCTTCTCCTCCATTCTCTCTCAGGATCTTGGGCACACACGCACATGTGCCCAGCATGAGTTCTAAGCCACCAGGTCCGGGATGCGAACTGCGGTCGACTACATGGGAATCCATCCAGCGACATAGCCATTATGCTAACTGCTGGTTCCCCCATGCAAGGAGTTTTGAAGAGAGCAACACAAGTGGAAGTCTGACAGCACAAGGTCAGGCAAGTATGGTGGGTGTGGTAACACAACCATCTAAGCTCCAGTCATTTTGAGGATCAAACGTGTGTGGTCTCATGTTGTGATGGAACATAGCTCCTTCACAATCAACGAGCTCTGGATGTTTCTGGATAATAGATTTATTCAGTCTGCCCAACTGCCTACAGTACACATTCAAACTGATTGTTTGGTTCCTTAGTAAGAGCTTGAAAAACACCATACCTTTAAAATTCCACCACACTGAGAGCATAACATCTCTGATGAATGTCTGCTTTCGATGTCATCTGAGGCAAATTATCACATCTGGACCAAGACCATCTGTGCACCACGTTGTTGTAAACAATCCATTTCTCATCGTCACTTATCAGTGACTTCAAAAAAGGATCGTTTTCCTCACATATCACAGACGTGTCAAGTGAACTTGAGTTCATTAGGAACTCAAATATCGACCTTCCTTACCTATCCCATTTTCTTCAAGTGATCATGTATGCTTAAGTGATGGTTGAATGTTTCTGCAATCTCTCATGTCATGTAGTGTAGGTTTGAATTGGTCAGTGCCTTTATTTTGTAGTCATCAACCTTGATGGGTCTTCCTGATTGAAGAGCATCATTGAAATAAAAATCACCAGCATGGAATTTCGTGAACCATTGTTGACACTGAAGTTCTTGTAGAGCACTGTCACTGTTAAAGCTTATACAACTTTTCACAAGCCTGATTCAAGTTCTTCCCCTTATGGAAGTAAAACAGAAAAATATGGCAAAAATGTACAATTTGGTCTTCCATCTTGAACTTGTTGCAAAATCTCCAAAACTCAACTAAATCGCTTAATTTTTCTTTAGAATAAAGCTCGAACTGTCAGCTGTCAGATGACATGGTAATAACATAGGTAAGAATGACTCTAGTACTACCAAAAGTGAACTAGCACCATTTGGTGCAAAAATGCATCATAACTTTTCTAACAACCCAATAACAGAATTAAATGCCTGTAAAACAATAAAATAAAATAAATTTCAATTTAACATTGCACCAAAAGAACATCAAGAAAAGAACTGATGAAAATAAAAACAGAACATAAGAGCCCAGCAGGTGGCATGGTGGTTAAGGCACTGGACTCCCACAGGGCCAACCATGGTTTGAGTCCCAAACCTTGTGGCTTGTTTTCTCACTTTCCCTCTTTCTATCTTTCACTGGTCAAATTTTAAAATAATAATAAAATTAAATAAATTTAAAGAATAAAAACAAAACACAAAAAATTTAAAATATACTGAGGTGCCAGCAGGTGGCATGGTGGTTAAGGCACTGGATTCCCACATGGCTGGCCATGGTTTGAAAAATAATAATAATAATAATAATAATAATAATAATAATAATAAATAAAGTTAAATAATTTAAAAAATATGTTGAGATTCACAAAATGCTACTAAGCTACTTTTTGGAGGAAAACGGGAGACTTCTGATTAAACATGCTGTGTCTACCATAAGTTTTCTCTTACTCCAAAATACCATTAAATTTCCCATGATATCTTTGTAACACTCATTGCTGGCAAGTGTACAGGTATGGTAAATATTGTTGATAGCCTCCCCCAAAACCATCCCTTCCCTACTTCTCCGCTAGAAGAATGTTGATATTTTTCCACAGCTACTATGCTTAGTTATCAAAAATGAATCAAGATTTGTCTAAGCCAGTGATTCTCATTCCTGATTATACATTAGAATCAATTGAGCTTTTTATTTTTAATTTTTATATATTTTATAAAGAATTATTTAACTTTACTTATTTATTTATTTTAAATTTTAAACCAAGGGGCTGGTAGATGGTGTGGTGATTGAGGGCACTGGACTCCCACATGGCCAACTGTGGTTTGGGTCCTGACCTGGCAACTTGCTTTCTCACTTTCTCTTACTCTCTCTCTCCCCCTCCCTCTCTCCCTCTCTGATCCAATTGAAATAAATAAATGGATAAATAAAATTAAATTAAATTAAATAATAATTTTTTAAAAAAATTTTGACCCGAGAGGGACAGAGTAAGAGAGAGAAAGTGAGAAAGCGAGCCACCAGGTCTGGGACTTGAACTGCAGTCAGTCATATGGGAGTCCAGCACCCTTAACCACAACAACACCTGCCAGCTCCATTAACTTATATTTTTAAAAAACTATTTAATTTTAACTATTATTATTATTACCATTTTAATTTGCTATAGGGTATGTGTACTTACCAAAGAAAAACATAGAAAGAGTGACAGTGAGAAACCAAGTCACCAGGTCCAGGAGTTGAACTGCAGTTGGTCATGTGGGAGTCCACCACCTTAACTACCACACCTCCTGCTGGCCTGTAATTAAACAGCTTTCTAAAAAAGTCTCAAGTTTGAGGACCAGCAGACAGTGTAATAGTTATGTCGCTGGACTCCCCTGTACTCAATTGCAGTTAGAGTCTTGGACCTGGCAGCTTAAAACTCATGCTGGGCACATGTGCATGCATGCCCAAAATCCCAAGGGGAGAATGAAGGGACTGTGGCATGGCCATCCCCCCTGGGGGGGGGGGGGGTTTTTCCCTTGCCCTTTTTTAGGTT
>NW_006198801.1:468991-476621 GCF_000334495.1 Tupaia belangeri chinensis
AGTAGCCAGATAACACACACACACACACACACACACAAAACCCTCAAGTTTGAATCCTACTCCAGATCAATGAAATCTTAAATGTTTTTCCCATCACCTTATATGAGCTTAAGTCATTAGTTAGGTTTTAACCATGGCAGCTTATTAGAATTATCTGATGACATTTTTTAAATGGTGATGCTCTTGCCAGCAGGAGTCACAATGGCTGAGGTGCTGGATTCCCACATGACCAACTGTGGTTCAAGTCCTGAACCTAGTCACTTACTTTCTCCCTTTTTTTCCTCTCTCTCCCTTTCCACTTTCTGATCCGTACACATGTCTCATTGCAAATGTTTAAAAAATAATAATAAATAAATAAATACATTTTAAAGGAATTATTTTATTTTATCGTATTTATTATTATTATTTAATTTGGCCAGAAAGAGAGAGAAGGGAAAGTAAGAAAGCAAGCCACCAAGTCTGGGACATAAACCACAGTCAGCCATATGGGAGTCCAGTGCCTTAATCACCACACCACCTGCTGGCACTATTAAATAAATAGTTTTTAAAAATTAAAAAGAAAAAAAAATGATGATGTTCAGCCTAGGTCCTAGATCAATTAAATCAGAATTGCTAGAGCTGGTACTTAGAGGTCAGTAACCCAGGTTAAGAATAGCTAAGGAACCAGCAGATGATGCAATGGTCACATCACTGGACTCCCACATGACTGACAGTGGTTCGAGTCCTGAACCTGGCAGCTTGAAACTCACATTGGGCATATGTGCGTGCATGCACAAAATCCCGATAAGAGAATGGAGAAGGGATTATAGTGTGGTCATCCCCCTTGGGGGGTGATTTCTCACTTTCTGTCTGACTCTGTCTCTCTGGCAAGTACATGTGCCCTATAGCAAAAATCTCTTGGGGACCAGCAGATGGTATAATGGTTATATTGTTGGACTTCCACATCATCAAATGTGGTTCAAGTCCTGACTTGAACCGGCAGCTTAAACTCACACCAGGCATATGCGTGTGCATGCTCAAAATTCCAAGAGGAGAATGGAGGAAAGGGATGGCAGCGGAGCCATCCTTCTTGGGGGTTCTCACTTTCTGTCTCTCTGTGTCTCCAGTGAGCATACACCCTATAGCAAAAAAACTCTTAAAATAAAATAAAACTCTCTTAAAAAAATAGCTAGCTCAGGCCAGCAGGTGGTGCAGTGGTTAAGGCAACGGATTCCCACAAAGCTGGGGTTCAAGTCCCAAATCTGGAAGCTTGCTTTCTCTCTCTCTCTGTCTCTCTTTGGGCAGTGCCCAGCCACTACAGCAAATTGAAAAATAAACATATAAATAAAATTAAATAAATAATTAATTCATTTTTTAGAGAGAGATTTTTGCTATAGGGTATGTGTGCTCACTGGAGAGACAGAGAGACAGAAAGTGAGAAATCACCTCCTGGGGGGGTGGTCACACTGCAATTCCTTCTCCTCCATTCTTCTCTCAGAATTTGGGGCATGCATACACATATGATGGGTGTGAGTTTTAAGCCACCGGGTCCAGGACTCAAACCATGATCGACTTCTGGAAGTTCAGTGATGTAACCATTATTCAATCTGCTAGTCTCTAAATAAATAATTCTTTAAAAAAGAATGGCTAGCCTAAATGAAATGAAATCATTAACTCTATTGTTGCCATTTTTTTTTTAAATCTTATCCAGCAATAAGTGACCAACTGACAATGGAGAAATTAATTCTGTTAGAGACAGCTGACCATACAGTGAGGCAATCAAGCCACTTGGAAGCTTAATTTGGAAATACTTAAATTCTAAATCATAATTTGTAATGAAATGCTTTACAAACAAGTGCATTGGAACACTGTATTGTTTGCAACACTGAGGATGATATAAAAGTTACATGTTTAGAAACTAGAAAATTATTAAACATACCATAGTATTATACAATATGGTTTTACTTGAAGCAACTGAAGTGACAGACCTCCATATCTATGTGGACAATTTTCCACAAGGAATAAAAAAGGAGAGTTTCAAAACAGCAACAAGCAGACAGGCAAGCAACAGCATTTGGCCTAATAGTCATTGTTTATAAGGGCAATAATTTGTAAGCAAAACCTGTTCAATGAAAGGGGCTTGGTGAAATAGCAATGTCACTAAAACTCAAAGTAAAGATAAATTAATGATAGGGGCAGTTGTCTTTTTATATTTTGGAATGATAAAGTTGTATTCCAGGTCAGTAGCCACAGTATGACCACATTTAAAAAAGAATTCTAGGGCCAGCAGGTGGCATGGTGGTTAAGGCACTGGATTCCCATGCAGCTGACCATGGTTTGGGTCCTGAACCTGGTAGCCTGCTTACTCTCCCTCTCTCTCTTTCAAGTCATATTGAATAATAATAAATAAATAAAAGTATATAAATAATTTTTTTTTTTGGAGAGGTTTTCGCTATAGGGCGCGTGCGCTCGCCAGACAGACAGAGAGAGACATAGAGACAGAAAGCGAGAAATCACCCCCCAGGGGGGATGGTCACGCCGCAATCCCTTCTCCTCCATTCTCCTCTCGGGATCTTGGGCACGCACGCACATGCGCCCGGCGTGAGATTTAAGCCACCGGGTCCGAGACGCGAACCGCGGTCGACTACGTGGGAGTCCAGCAACATAGCCATTACGCTAACTGCTGGTTCCCTATAAATAATTTTTTTTTTTAATTACAATTCTAGGGGCCAGTAGGTGGTATGGTGGCTAATGCAACTGGAGCCCACATGGTCAATTGCACAGTTCAAGTCCTGGACCCAGTGGCTTAAAAAACACGCTGGGTGTGTGTGTGTGTGTGTGTGTGTGTGAGTGTGCTCCAAATCCCAAAAAAAGAATGAAGAGGACTGCTGCATATCCATCCCACCCTGGGGGATGCTTTTTCACTTTCTCTCTTTCACTCTGTCACCATCTCTCTCTGGCAAGCACACACACTCTATACCAGATTTAAAAAAAAAAGAATTCTAAGTATTTGTTTTAACAGTTTGACAGTAGTTACCACAAACTGGTAAGATTAAAGGCAACCCTTGGGCTTTTTCTTTATGCTTCTCTTTATTTTTTAAATTTGTTAGTATAAGAAGGAATTATTCTGTAATGAAAGGAATTTTTAAAAATACAGCAATCTTAAGATGGTAAATGTTTTTGTCTTGACTGATATGCATGGTATTCCTTTTGGAAAAAGAAATGTAATACACTATAAAGTTATATGTGTTCCAATGTAATATAAACTAGATTATGATAATAAAAAATGGATAATAATAATAACATAATAATCTAATAATAATAATCTAAAAAATGAAAAAAAAATACAGCAATCTTCAGAAAAGAAGTGACATACTCCATCAGGTATTCAAAGCTGTTTTTTGGTGTTTTTTTGTTTGTTTGTTTTTGTTTTTTTGAGAGGTTTTTGCTATAGGGTGCATGCGCTTGCCAGGAAGATCAGAGAGACAGAGAGACAGAAAGCAAGAAATCACTCCCAAAGGGATAGCCACGCCGCAATCCCTTCTCCTCCATTACCCTCTCGGGATCTTGGGCACACACACACATGTGCCAGGCATGAGTTTAAGCCATAGGGTCCGGGACTCGAACTGCAGTCGACTAGGTGGGAGTCCAGAGACATAGCCATTACACCATCTGCTGGTCCTTGGTATTCAAAGTTTTAAAAAGAAATAATCTAGACATGATACAGGTAGAAACATAGAGACATAGATCAAAGAACTGAAAACAATTCAAATATATAATATAAATGATTGAAAGAATATATCACCAAGTAGGAGAGTAATGTAAGAGAAAATGCAATAAGTTATTCCTGAACAAATGATATTGTTATAATACTGAATAAATGAGAAAAAAATTGAATTTATATATGAAATACACAGCAAAATAAATTTAAAATGAACTGCACCAAAAGGCTATCTATATAAAATAGTAGAAAGAGTAAATACTGGTTCTAAAGGAATTACACTATAGCGAGGGAGCAAAACTTGCATATTAGATCCTTTGGGAAAAACCAAAAGACTTTAGTTAAATAGTTATTGTTGTTGTTTTTTTTTAATTACTTATTTTTGGGCCAGCAGGTGGTGTGATGGTTGGAGCACTGGACTCCCACGTGGCCAACCGCAGTTCGAGTCTCCAAATTGGCAGCTGGCTTTCTCACTTCCCCTCTCTCTGTTGCTCTCTGGTAAGCACACATGCTCTATAACCAATTAAAAAATAATAATAATATAAATAAAATTAATTACATAATTCTTTAAAATATGTTATTTATTTATTTTACTACGGGGCACATGTGCTCCCAGAGAGATAGAGACAGAGAGAGAGAAAGTAAGCCACCAGGTCTGGGACTCCAACAAAGGCTCACCATGTGAGAGTCTAGCGCCTTAACCATCATGCCACCTGCTGGCCCTTTAGTTAAATGTTTTTACTGTAATTGTTAAAGAGGTCCTAAGAATGAGAAACAAATAAGAAAGGAAGTGAACATTTATCAAACACCTGATGTATAACAAGTATTGTACACATATCTTATTTCAATCTCAACAATATTGAAACAAATGTATTACCTATCATTCACTGGCTCAACAGCTCACAGGTGGTATTGCTGAGGTCAGAAGTCACATTTTCTGATACTGTAGCCATGCTCTTTATACCATATTACAGAGAGAGCAGCGTGGATAAAATAATCTGAGAGATGACTGATCTTTTCCCAGTGGAGCCAGTATTAGAACCAAAGGGCTAATAAGAATAGATAAGAAAGATGTGGAGGCAGAAACTACATTAATAGAACATAGTGGGGAAGAAAGATGAGGGACAAAAAAGAGCAATTAAAAACAAAATGTAATGGGGGGGAAAGTAAAAGATATCATACAAAATAGACTTGACTAGATAGGGTATTATTAAAACAAAAATATTAAACAGTAAATTTAGGAGCTTTCCACACAGCTACAAAACCTGGTCACCGTCACTGCAGCCACTCGCGGCACCTGCCCCAAAGAAGTCCCAAAGTGAAAAGCAGACCTATTTGGAAGTAACGAGGGAGATGCATCTAGAAGGCACCACTAGATTCTGTCCAAAGGAAGAAAGACAAAGTGAGCAAACATCTTTCAGCGATCAAAATTCCAGGTAACACCAGCAAGGGGGGGGGGGTGGCTTTTGCAACTCCTTTCACAAATTCATTAAAAAGAAGTAAAATAGGGAACCAGCAGTTAGCGTAATGGCTATGTCACTGGACTCGCACGTAGTCGACTGCAGTTCGTGTCCTGGACCCGGTGGCTTAAAACTCACACTGGGCGCGTGTGTGTGCGTGCCCAAGATCCCGAGAGGAGAATGGAGGAGAAGGGATTGCGGTGTGACCATCCCCCCTGGGGGGTGATTTCTTGCTTTCTGTCTCTATGTCTCTCTCTGTCTGTCTGGTGAGCGCATGCACCCTATAGTGAAAATCTCTCCAAAAAAAATAAATAAATAAGTCCAATAGATCAGAATGCAGGGGAAAAAACTAGTAAGAATCCCTCAATGGATCCTTCATCCACCAAACAAGATTTCTTCAGAAACCAACTTGCTCTTGCAAATTAACCTTGACCAAAGAAAAGCTATGTAAGACAAACTTAAAGTTGTACCGTCATTCTCACAGCCTCCCTTCCAAGATGATGTGATGACAAAGAAAAAAGGAATGACAGCCCTCTGGCCCCCAGCCTTGTGCAGACTATTCAATGCACAAACGGCGCCCTATGCGTGCCCAAGGACAAGGGTATTAAGTTCGTCATTCAAAACACAGTAGAGGCCGCAGCCATTAGGGACATCTCCGAAGCAAATGTCTTCGATGCCAATGTGCTCCCCAAGCTGTTTGTGAAGCTACATTACTGTGTGAGTCGTGCCATTCATAGCAAGGCGGTCAGGTACTGATCTCATGAAACTTGGAAGGACCCAACACCCCCACCCCAATCTTGCTGCCCCTTGCCCTCCACCAAAGCCTATGTAAAGAGCTGAGTCTTTAAGGCATGAAGAACTGTCCTCTGGGATATATATATATATACATACACATATAAATCCCTGAGGAAAACTAACATAAATACTTACACATGAAACTAAGTCAACATACAAGACATTGAAGAGATGAAGACTACTCTATGTCTAAGACCAGGGAGCCAGCAAGTGGTATGGTGGTTAAAGGTGCTGGATCCCCACATGGCCAACTGTGGTTCAAATCCTGGACCTGGTGGTTTGCTTGCTTTTTTTTTTTTTTAGAGTGTTTTTGCTACAGGGCACCTGCGCTTGCCAGAAAGACAGAGAGAGACAGAGCGCGAGAAATAACCCCCAAGGGGGGATGGCCACACCGCAATCCTTTCTCCTCCATTCTTCTCTCGGGATCTCAGGCATGCATGCACATGCCCCTGGTGAGAGTTTAAGCCACTGGGTTCAGGACTCCAACCACAGTCAACTACATGGGAGTCCAGTGACGTGGCCATTATGCCATCTGCTGGTCCCCCTGGTGGCTTGCTTTCTAGCATTCCTTCTCTTTCTCTGTCTCTCTCTGATCAAACTGGAAAATAATAATCATAAATAAAGTTAAATAAAATAATTCTTTTTTGAAAAAAAAAAAAAAGACCTGCTCTTTGAACCTCAACACTTGGGAAAAGGGAAATAAAGACGTTTCATATCATTACAGAAAAACAACACATTTGGAGGAAAATAAAAACAAAAGCAAAAAAATAAATATGCATAGCTGTGTCTAAATTTATCTAATTTTCACATCCTCCACATCTAAAAATGCGGAGACTAAGAATAAAAGAAAAAAATTTAAATCACGCATAAAGAAATAGAGAAGACAGGAGTAGAAAGATACCATGTATAAAGAAGTGTTTACCCACAGTTTTGCTTTTCAAATATTGTTACCAATAACCTACTTATTGGCTCAAAGTTCCCACATATTATCTGGAGCCCAAGAATAATTTGAAAAAAACTGAAAGCCATCTTTCTGTTCAACTACAGTCTGAAGTTGGAGGTTGGAGGAAAGAATAAGGCACATAAAAATAAAATCCAAATTTTGGAAGATATCAGAAAGAATTTTCAAGGACCAGCAGATAGCATAATGATTATGTCATTGGACTTCCACATAGTCAACCATGGTTCGAGTCCCAGACTCAGTGGCTTAAAACTCGTGCTGGGTGTGTGGGTGTGCATGCACAAAATCGCGAGAGGAGAATGGGGGAGAAGGGATTGCATTGTGGCCATCCCCCCAAGGGGTGATTACTTGCTTTCTGTCTCTCTGTCTCTCTTTGGCGAGCACAGCACTCTACAGCAAAAATCTAAGAAAAAAAATTTTTTTTCAAGTCATTTCTAATATAACCTGGTTGTTCAAGTTGCATAATTTTGGCATTTAATTTTTCTAGTAAAGTTGCTTCTCTTAAAACAGAAAAAAAGAAGATAGAAACTCAATATAAAAAAACCAAGGCTAGAGGCCAGCAAGTGATGTGGTAGTTGGGGCGCTGGACTCCCATATAGCTGATCACAGTTTGAGTCCCAGGCCTTGTGGCTTGCTTTCTCCCTTTCCCTCTTTCTCTCACAGTCCCTCTCTGATCAAAAAAAAAAAAAAAAAACAGACAGAGAGAGAGAAAAT
>NW_006198801.1:476633-480808 GCF_000334495.1 Tupaia belangeri chinensis
ACAACAAATAAAATTAAGTACATGAATAATTATTTTTTTAAAAAAATTCAGGCTAGGGGCCAGTCGGTGACATGGTGATTGGGGTGATGGACTCCCACATGGCTGACAGTAGTTCGAGTCCCAGAACTGGCAGCTTGCTTTCCCTCTCCCTCCCTCCCTCTCTCTCTCTCTCTTTCTGTCTGCATCTCTCTCTGGTTAAATTGAAGAAGAATAATAAAATTAAAGTAAAATTAAATAAATAATTCCTTTTTTCTTCTTTCTTTCTTTCTTTCTTTCTTTTTTGGAGAGGTTTTTGCTATAGGGCACGTGCACTTGCCAGACAGACAGAGAGAGACAGAGAGACAGAAAGAGAGAAATCAGCCCCCAGGGGGGATGGCCACGCCGCAATCCCTTCTCCATTCTCTTCTCGGGAGCTTGGGCATGCATTTACCTGTACCTGGCATGAGTTTTAAGCCGCCGGGTCTGGGACTCAAACTACGGTCTACTAAGTGGGGGTCCAGCAACATAACCATTATGCCATCTGCTGGTCCCTAGGAGCTCAGAATTTCAAGTCCCTTCCAAGACCTGGGGCCACTCGCCTGAAGGGTTTAGTGCGTCCCCAGACTGGGAGTGAGCACTGAGAGCCCATCCTGGCTAGCTCACACTGAGGAGGAAACTGGCTCAAGGAATGAAATGGCTTACCGAAGGTCATGGGTAGAAACTTCCAGCCAGGGTGTCTTCACAACTCCAGGCTGCCACCGTCTCCTCCCCTAAAACACCCCAGAGAGACGAACCACAAAGAGATCTAGAATAACTGTCTCTTCAGTTAGGAATCAGCTTCCAATCTTGGGGAAAAGTAGCAGACCGGGGTCAGCAGGAGGCACAGGTTAAGATGGCAGGATCTCATATGGACAACTGCATGGTTCGAGTCTCGGGCCAGGTGTCTTGAAAAACATGCCAGGTAAAAAAAAAAAACCCTAGGCTAAAATTATTGCTATGATTGAGCATTATCTGAAATGCTCAGAGTCCTGATAATCAATGTAAAAAGGATATACTATACAATGGTTTACATGATTCCTAGCTGTCTAGAACTATTTACAGACGATAAGCCAGAAAAGACCTACATCAGTGGAGAGGTCCATTATGAGTCTTCAGAATTCCACTCATCATTAAAAATATAATTCAATTCAATCAAAATCCCAAAAGATGTTTGGGTAGGACTAACCTAACTTGAAAATTTATATGAAAGAACAAAAGGAACACACACAGCCAAGACACTCTTGAGAAACAAGGTGAGAAGTTTGCTCCAAATATAGTAAATGAGATCTTATGTTATTACTGCAAGAAAAGACAGGTGGTTTGGGGATTAGGAGCTGGATTCCCACATGGCTGACCTGGGTTCAAGTCCCAGACCTGGCCACTTTAGAACCCAAGGGGTGATCTCTCACTTACCCTCTCACTGCCTCTTACTCTCTTCTCCTGCAAGTACACATGCCCTATGGCAAAAAAAAAAAGATTAACTTTTCAGAGCCAGCAGACGTTGTAGTGGTTACTTTGCTGGACTTCCACATGGCTGACTGCAGTTTGAATCCTGGACCAACTGGGTTGAAAAACACTGGGAGCACGTGCATGCATGTCCAAGAAGGGACTGCACTGTGGCCGTACCCCATGAGGGGTGAATTCTCATTTTTCCTCTCACTGTCTCTCTGTCTCTCTCTCTCTCTGCAGCAAGTTATATGCCATATGGCAAAAATCTCTAAAAAGGAGAAAAAAAGATTAACTTTTCAGTAAATGATATTTACTGAAATAACTAGATACTAACATGTGAGATAAATGAAATTGAAGCCTACTCTACAAAAAAAATTCCCAGCTAGTGTAAAAACCTACATGCTAAAGCAAAACACTGGAAAGCTTTTAGAAGAGATAATGGGGCAGCAGATGGTGTGGTGGTTGGGATGCTGGACTCCCACATGGTCAACTGTAGTTCGAGTCCTAGACCTGGCAGCTTTCTTTCTCACTTTTCCCTCTGTCTTTCTCTGGTCTAATTATAAATAAATAAATAAATAAATAAATAAATAAATAAGGTAAGGACCAGCAGATGGCATAATGGTTATATCACTGGACTCTCATGTAGTCTATCATAGTTCGAGTCCTGGACCCTGCAGCTTCAACTTCATGCTGAGTGCCTGTGCGTGCGTGCCCAAGATCCTGAGAGAAGAATGGAGGAGAAGGGACTGCGGTGTGGCTATTCCCCTGGGGCTAATTTCTCACTCTCTGCCTCTCTGTTTCTCTGGCAAGCACATGTGTCCTATAGCAAAAACCTCTCTCTAAAAATAAATAAATAACAAATTAAATAAATACTTCTTTAAAAAGAAAAGGAAGAGATAAGAAGAAAATCTTCATTATCTCGAGGAAGAAAAAAATGTCCTAAACAAGTGCTAGCTAAAGGAGAAAATTTCATTATGGTGAAATCCAGCATCTCTATTCAGTGATAGGCATTGTAGAGAAGAAAAACTGAACCAGAGCAGAAGAAAATATTGTCGCATGTATAACTGATTAAAGACTATAAATCTGGCAAAAACAACCCAATTAAAAATTGGCAAGACATTTGAACATTTTATAAAAAGAGGATGTTTAAGTTACTAAGAATTGTTACCTAACTTCATTAATAATAAATACAAGTTAAATATGAAAACATTAGACACCCACCAAACTGGCAAAGATTTAAAAGTATGATAAGGCCAAGGCTGGATACACACAGAACAAAAGGAACCCTCATAAAAGTGCTGATACAAATAAACACTTGCACAGTATCTTTAGACATCAGTTTGCCATTGTCTAGCAAAACTGAAGATGTAAAAACCCTAGCCACCAACAATTTAATTGCTAGGAAGTAAAATGTCCATCAAGGGTAGAAGGGATAAATAAATAATATATTCCTCAATAGGATAGTATATAACAGCAATGGAAATAATTGTAGTTTGTGTGTGTGTGTGTGTGTGTGTGTGTGTGTGTTTAATGAAAAAAGATGCAAAAAGGATGTTCATTAACACAAAGTTAGAAAATAGAGCTAGACTAAACCTAAGTGGTTTGGCGATGCATACACAGGTACATACACAGGCTCTAATGAAAGGTAAAGAAAAGATCACAGTGACTATCAACAGAGGAGTACAATGTTGTTTGTGATGATGGAAAGCTATGTCAGGGGCCTTACAATGATGGCTGTACTCTATTTCTTGACCTGGGTACTCCTTACATGGGTCTTTACAATTATTTGTTAAACTGCATAAACAGGTATTTTATACCATTTCTGTATTTAACTTACAAGAAAAAAAATAAGCAATAGGCATTCAGATAAATAAATGCCACCTCTAGAAATATTCTTTTAAAGAATTATTTAATTTTATTTATTCATTCATTCATTTGTTTTAATTTGACCAGAGAGAGACACAGAGAGAGAGAAATAAAAAGAGAAAGAAAGGGAGAAAACAAGCCACCAGGTCCAGGACTCAAACCATGGTCTGCCATGTGGGCGTGTCTAGTGTCTTAACCACCATGCCACCTGCTGGTCCCCTCTAAAAAAATTTTTAAAATTAAACTGTGTGAGAAAGTACTTAAACATGGGACCAGCAGTTAGTGTAATGGCTATGTCACTGGACTCCCATGTAGTTGACCGCGGTTCGAGTCCTGGACCTGGTGGCTTAAACTCACACTGGGCGCATGTGCTTGCGTGCCCAAGATCCTGACAGGAGAATGGAGGAGAGGGATTGAGGCGTGCCCATTCCCCCTGGGGAGGTGATTTCTCACTTTCTGTCTCTCTCTGTCTCTCTGGTGAGTGCACATGCCCTATAGCAAAAAACTTCTCAAAAAAGAAAAAGAAAAGTACTTAAAAATAATTTTACATGGAAATGTAGGATATAAAATATAAATACTGAATAAATTCTATTCCTTTTATTTTAAAGAATTATTCTATTCAATTTTATTAATTTATTTAATTTATTTTGACCAGAGTGGGACAGAGTGAGAGAGAGGCAAAATAAGAAAGCAAGCCTCGGGAACCAACAGTTAGTGTAATGGCTATGTTGCTGAACTCCCACGTAGTCGACTGCGGTTCACATCCGGGACCCGGTGGCTTAAAATTCATGCCGGGCACGTGTGCGTGCGTGCCCAAGATCCCGAGAGGAGAATGGAGAAGG
>NW_006198801.1:480844-490511 GCF_000334495.1 Tupaia belangeri chinensis
TTCTCACTTTCTGTCTCTATGTCTCTCTCTGTCTGTCTGGCAAGCACACACGCCCTATAGTGAAAATCTCTCAAAAAAACCAGAAAGCAAGCCTCCAGGTCCCGGACTCGAACCATGGTAGGCCACGTGGGAGACCAGAGCCCTTAACCACCATGCCACCTGCTGGTCCCTTAAAAATCATTTTATGGGAACCAGCATTTAGTGTAATGGCTAAGTCGCTGGATTCCCACCTAGTTGACTGCGGTTCGCGTCCCGGACCCGGTGGCTTAAAACTCACACCGGGCGCGTGTGCGTGCGTGCCCAAGATCCCGAGAGGAGAATGGAGGAGAAGGGATTGCCACGTGACCATCCACCTGGCGGGGGGTTTCTCGCTTTCCGTCTCTCTGGCAAGCACACGCGCCCTATAGGGAAAACGTCTCCAAAAAAAAAAAATCATTTTATATATGTGCCTAAAACATATGGGAAGAAAATACTGAGAAGTTAGCAATTCTTTTTTAAATTTTTTTGTGAGACTTTTTGCTATAGGGCGCGTGTGCTCACCAGAAAGAGAGACAGGGACAGAGAGACAGAAAGAGAGAAATTACCCTCCAAGGGAGAGGGCCACACTGCAATAATTTCTCCTCCATTCTCTTCTCAGGGTCTTGGGCACACAAGAACATGCACCCAGCATGAGTTAAGCCACCGGGTCTGGGACTCAAACCCCGGTGGACCATATGGGAGTTCTGCGACATTGTCATTATGCCAACTGCTGGTTCCAGCAATACTTTAAAAAAACAAACAAACAATTATTTATTTAATTAATTCCATTTGTTATTATTAGTTTTTAATTTGACCAGACAGAGAGAGAAAGGGAAAGTGAAAAAGCAAGCCGCCAGGTCCAGTACTAGAACCAGGACTCAAACCTCAGTTGGTCATGTTGGAGTCCAACACCTTAACCACCACACCACCTACTGGGCCAGTAATGCTTTTAACTGCAAATTTAAATTCTCACTGGAGATTTCTGTACTTTCAAAATTACTTAAAATAATGTTTCACATTTTTTTCTTTTTTTGGAGAGGTTTTTGCAATAGGGCACGTGCGCTTGCCAGACGGACAGACAGAAAGCGAGAAATCACCCCCCAGGGGGGATGGCCACACCACAATCCCTTCTCCTCCATTCTCCTCGCGGGATCTTGGGCATGCACACGCCCTCACACATGCCTGGTGTGAGTTTAAGCCACAGGATCCGGGACTCGACCCTGAGGTCGACTACGTGGGAGTTCAGCGACATAGCCATTACGCTAACTGCTGGTCCCAATAATGTTTCACATTTATAATCAGAAAGGAACAGTATTTTTTTTAAAGACAGTATAATGAAAAATGAAAACCATCTGACAAATTAGTAAGAGAAAATCAGGTGTGTGTGTGTGTGCGCGCGCGCATTGGTGGGTGGGGGTTGATTAATGTTTAGTGTCACATTTTCTCAAAGGGGAAAGTCCAGAGATCAGGTCCCGTGATGGGTCAAGATTTTTCTAGAGAAGGGAAGTCAGTCATGTCTTAAGAAAAGGATTTCAGGATTGGAGAAAATGAGCTACCTTGCAGCAGCCTTGTGGATGTTCAATAGCCTTTATTCCTCTCTGGAAGGTCTCTATCCAAGGATGGCAGAGCTGAGGAAGGAGAAGGGAGTGAGGAAACAGGAGGCTTTTCAAGGGCACGTTCGAGTAGCTCAGCCCCCTACTGTCCACCACCTACAGAGGGAGATCAGAGAAGTCTAGGGCGACCTGCTTAATCTCACACAAGACCAGGATCACTGCAGTTCTGGGCAGAATCCGACGCTGAGTTTACAGGGGTCTTCTGCGGTTGGAGTCACAGAGGCAGAAAGAGTTCCCACACTGACAGTCACACGAACTCACGCACGGTGACACAAACCTCAAACCTATACACAATGGGTCCCACACGGTCACACAATCACACACACCACAGGGACAGCTAGTCACAACCGCAAAGCCCATAGACACTCTCACTCCCAGTCCCAGTCCCATACGCCTTGGGGACACGATAACACATTTATAAGCGTCGTACACTAACAATGTCACACACACGGGAAAATAACCGCACATCTCACAGTGACGGTATCTACACTTAACACAGTTCAGCAGTCAAAACACACACGCCAAGAGGGGTCACAGTCGCAACCGCGGCCCAAGGCACCTCACACGAGGAAACTCCAACCACACACGCACCGTTAACCGCACACCAAGTCCTCCTTGCCGCCTCCCGGTTCGGTACCCAGTCCCTGACACGCCCACCGCAGGCACAGTACCGGTGATACACACGCACTCCTCACAAGCTCTCCTTCTCAGCCTGCTCTCCCACACAGCCCGCAAGGTCGGAGGTTCCGACACGCCCGGCTCCGAACCGCCTCACCGACGCCTCCTCCAGTCGGGTCAGCTCCGCTCCACTAGTCGGAATGAGTGGGTCCCAGTTTTCACAAAGCCCTGAGGCCGCTCGCCCTCCCCCGGGGAAGATCCCGCCCAGCCTGCGGGAGCCGGCCTAGTTCTCGCGGGAGTGAGCGATAGGCCTAGAGGCTGCTGGGAGTTGTAGTTCGGAGAGCGACTGCCCAGCTCTGCAGCCAGGCGGTTGCGATTCCCACCGTGGGACTCCTGGAACAGGCCAAAACCGTCTCCTGGAGCTGAGCTGCTCCTCGAACGCTCCGGGAGCCTCGGCTGACTCCTCAGGCCAAACTTCCATCAGGCTTCTTTCACCCCTCTTCTTGGCTATGTCTCGTCCTCGGCCTGTGAACCTCTCTTCAAGCCAGAATACTGCCCTTCTTTAATACTGAAGTGCCTCTCATTTACCACCTACTGACTTCCTCGCCCTGCGCGGTGGATATAACTCTCCAGCTACCGTTGTATTCGAGGTCGATTATGGCAATACTGGATCATAGAATCTTCCTGCCCTTTTACCTTGTCTGGTGCGGTTTTCCTTGGACACAGCCCAGCCTCAGCGCGGCGGCCAAGGTTCGGCCGCTCACCTGGAAACGCGCTGAGCCGCAAGGCCTCCCGGGATATGTAGTCTGAGCCGTGCCAGGCGCTGGGCCGGGCCTGGAGGCTGGGGACTTGCCTGCGGTGACCAGCCTGCTCCCCTGGCCTTGCAGAAGTCCAACTCCAGCTGAGAGCGCACAGACACCGAGCGTGTTGGGAAGCTTGGAGAGCAGATCCGAATGTGGGACTTGAGCGTTTGAGGCCAAATCAGCCTGGGAGTCTAAAGAGGAGGAATACACGAGCCCAGTCACTTATGTCAGTGGGAAAAGGAAGGCGTGTGAGACGAGGGGTAGCTGAATGAAAGAGAAGTGCGGATAAGACTGCTGTGCGTGGGACAGGTGGGGTCAGGCTTGAGAGGGCGCAGAGTCACATTGTGAGGTAGAGTGGAGACAAGATCGTGTATGGATCTGTGTATGTGTATACCCGGGTGACCACCCGTATGTGGGTCACTGCTTGGGTGGGTGACACTGTGAATGTGAGGGAAATCTGAAGCCTCAGAGTTCCATTTCAATTTCAATTTTGATAATAAAGGTGTAGGAGTATCAATTTGAAGTGACAAAAATCTGCATAATTTATAGAGCTTTTGTATAAACATATAACAATCAGACATTTGTTCTGGATTAGAACTTGACTTTTTTTTTTAAAGAGATTTTTGCTATAGGGACCAGCAAATGGCATAATGATTACATCGCTAGACTCCCATGTTGTCCACCACGGGTTTGAGTCCCAGACCCAGCAGCTTAAAACTGGGGGGGGGAGGGGAAGGGGCTGGGGGCTTCAGGTGGTGATAGTTAAGGCAGCTGGACTCCCACAGGGTTGACCACGGTTTGCCCTGGCAGCTTACTTTCTCTGGTCAACTTCCAAAAAATAAGAAACAAAGTAATGACAATGAGTAAAATTAAATAAAAAAAAATTCTTTTTTTAAAAAAACACCTCATGCCAGATGTGTGTGCATGCATACTCAATATACCAAGAAGAGACTGGAAGAGGAGGCATTGCGGTGAGGCCATCCCCCCGGGAAGAGATTTCTTGCTTTCTGTCTGTCTCTCCAGCAAGCACACTCATCCTATAACAAAAATCTCTCTAACAAAATTCTCTCTTTAAAAATAAAGAGATTTTTGTTATGAGGGGGGTGTACACTCACTAGAGAAACAGGGAGAGAGAAAGCAAGAAATCATCCCCCAGAAGGTATGGCATGCTGCAATTCCTTCTCCATTCTCCTTTTGGGATGTTTGGGCATGCACATGTTCAATGTGAGGTCCCAGCTGAGACCAGGACTCGAACCACTGGCTGTGTGGAAGTCTAGCACCTTAACTACCATGCCATATGTTGACCCCAGTGTGACTATTTTTTTAAGAATTATTTTATTTAACTTTATCTATTCATTTATTTAAATTTGATCCGAGAGGGACAGAGAGAGAGAGAGAGAGAAAGTGAGAAAGCAAGCCGCCAGGTCTGGGACTCAAACCATAGTCAGCCATGTGGGAATCCAGCACCCTTAACCACCTCACCACCTGTCAGTTGCCTCAGTATGACTTTTTAAACAAGGAATACTTTGTTATGGGGTATCTGTTTGGCGTTATATCCAGGACCTTTCATGGAAGTATTTTCTTATCCCTTTTTTTTTCTCTTCTTAAAGAATTATTTATTTCATTCCATTCACTATTATTATTATTGTTTTTTATTTGAGCAGACAGAGAAAGAGAGAGGGAAAGTGAAAAAGCAAGCCACCAGGTCCAGGACTCGAACCACGGTTGGCCTTGTGGGAATCCAGGGCCTCCAACCACCACACCACCTACTGACCCCTTGTTTTTCTGTTTTTTAGGTTTCTGGGGGGGGTGGGGTTAGGTTTTTACCATAGGGCACATGAAGATGTGTGTGCTTACCAGAGAAATAGAGAGGGATGAAAAGTGAGAAATCATACCCCACCCCCACCCCCTGGGGGTGGCCGTGCTGCAACCCCTTTTCCTCCAGCCTCTTTTAGAGATCTTGGGCACACTCATACTCGGCATTATGTTCAAGTCACCAGACTTGGGTCTCAAACTGTTGTCTACCATGTGGGAGCCCAGCGGCTTAACCACTACACCACTGCTGGTCCCTGTTTTTAAGAGACATTGCTGGAATAAACATTCAAAGATATAATTGTTTAAATCAACCAGGACCATCAGCTACAGTTAAAGATGTTTAGAAGAAGTGATACAGGAATGTGGTGCTGCAGAACTAGAGCAACATAGCCATATTAGGTATGGAGAGTGTCTTGGTATACTACAAATTTGAAAAGTAAAGTGCTGCTCTTTTCTATTTCTGAAATATTTAGAAACTTTACATGGCATTGTGGGAGGCTGCGCACCAGCAAGTCTGCCGAGGCCATTTTCATGAGTCTCTTACTATTGCCATCTTAGGCACAGAGAGCAAACAATTACAAAGGCCACAATTGGCTAAACCATACTCTGATTGACCACTTCCCATTGCAAATCGGTGAGCTTAGAATCCCTCAGATTTGCATATCTGGCATCTCATGATTGGTCCACAAAAGCAACCAATCATAACCCACCTACTCTACTCCCCTCAGTTAAGATCTTTTAGTGATGTTGACAAATCATAAAGACAAACAGTATACAACTATTGGGTTGTCAGAAAAGTCATGACACACTTTTGCATAGAAAAAACATATCATGACTTTTCTGACAATCCAACATATACTGTCTCTGGACCACCCTGAAGAGTTGTAACACTGTGTCGTCTCCGTGCTGCTCACAATAAAAGGACAACCCTGAAGAGTTGTAACACTTAACACTGCATCGTTTGTCCCATCTCTCACTCCTTCCCTCAGGAAACCTGTTCAACTGTCCCCCGGGTCGGGACATTTACCAATGGAATCTGACAGTACTCCAGATAGATCATGTCAAAATTTGGATCACAGAATGTTCAGATGGTTTCAGAATAGTTTGGTATGGGGGAAAAAAACCCCCACAAAACTCATCAGGTCACACATCCCTGTTGAGAGTACAATAAGAAAAGAAGTACTTGCTTTTCTGACACAATTCCAAACCACCTTTTTATCTAACTCATATACCACTATTTCCCCTGCCCTAAATCAATCCAGGGCAAAGTGCTAAGCAACTAGAGACCACTCCTATAGCTCAAAGCCCACCAGAATTAATCAAAGTAGCTACTGGGTCATTGGAAAAGTCATGATGTATTTTTTTTCTATGTTTTCCTATGCAAAATGTGACATGACTTTTCCAATGACCTAATAGTTGCAAGCTATTTACCCTATCCTGCTGTAGAAGCTCCAAAGGCTCTGGCTCAGGTTTTCTCTTTGCTCTTGTATTCTGCCTCCTGATCATCTTGATGTGTCCTCTGTAGCCATATGTTGTGTGGAGTGTCCCCTTATTTCAGAAAAATGTATATTATACTTCTTGCAGTGGTATTGACATTTCTGTGTTGTTACTCTGTCATTTACCTAAATTAAAATAATTTAGGTATAAATGAGACACTCAGATCCAGCACTTCTTAGAGGAATTTATTATAAACATATACATGCACATCTGTGCTAAGCTGAATATATTAATATAAGAACATTCATTCCCAAATTGCATAACCTTGAAAAAAATCCAAGACGTTTACTAACAAGGTACTGGTTAAATATAAAGCCTGACATTTCTACCACCACATAACAGTACACTATCACTGGGAAGAACAAAGAATGCATTAATATGAAAGTCCTCTAAGAAATAATAGTGAGGGGCCAGAAGATGGCATGATGGTTAGGGGCATTGGAATCCCATATGGCCAACCATGGTTAGAGTCCCAGACCCAGCAGTTTGCTTTCTCACTTTCCCTCTCTCTCTCATCTTGTCTCTCTCTGATCAAATGTAAATAAATAAATAAATAAATAAATAAATAAATAAAGTGAAGTAAAATCATTCTTTAAAAAAAGAAATAATAGTACAACAAAACGGTGTGTTCAATGGTTATCCCAATCTTTCTTGAATTTTGGCCACATAAATTTTCTTCCTTTTTTTAGGCTTTTGCCATAGAATGCATGTGCATGCTAAAGAGAGAGAGAGCCAATGAGAGGTGAAGTGACAAAGTGCTGATGGCCACACCACAATCCCTTCTCCTCCATTCTCCTCCTGGGATTTTGGGCACACATGATCACGTGCCATGATTTTCAAGCCACCAGGTCCAGGATTCAAGCCATGGTCAACCATGTGGGAGTCCTACACCTTAGCCACCATGCCACTTGGCCCGAAATAATAAGAGTTTTGCAAGACTACAGATCTATGAAGGAACAACTGTATGTGTAGGCTATGAAAATGAAGAGGGGAATATGGTCTCCTAGGATCTGCTTAAATAAAGAGGGTGTTGGGGCCAGCAGTTAGTGTAAAGGCTAAGGTGGCTGGGTCCCACGTTGCCTACTATATGGTTTGAGACTGGACCTGAAGGTCTATCTACTTCTCCTTCCCTCACTTGGGCAGAACCTCCTTTACATTTTTTTCTACTCTCTGCCCAAAAAATATTTTCTTGTTCCAACCAGAAAATTTCATCCAGTTTGGTGAAATGATAGCCTTTATGTGGGAAAATGAAAGGAGACTTGAATTTTTATTTAAACACCATCTCAAAACTGCTAGTGACTCTGGGTCTTCAAGGATATTACCATAAAAAGAAGAAAGTAAATACCCTTTCATATACAATAATATTCCTATAAATATCCTGAAACATGCATCTCAAAAGTGAATCTACCAACCCAGGAGACAGTCGAACAGGTTTCCCGAGAGAAGGAGTGAGAGACGAGATGAACGCCGCAGTGTTACAACTCTTCAGGGTCATCTGTTTATTGTGGGCAGCACGGAGACAACACAGTGTTACAACTCTTCAGGGTCGTCCAGAGACAACGCGGTGTCACAACTCTTCAGGGTCGTTCAGAGACAACACGGTGTCACAACTCTTCAGGGTCTTCAGGGTCATCTGGCAATTGTGGGCCAGGGATCGTGGTTATATACATGTTGGTGGGCCATGATTTGTTGAATGAAGGATAGTAAAAAGGTGGGTTATGATTGGTTGCTTTTGTGGACCAATCATGAGGTGCTGGATATGCAAATCTGAGGGATTCTAAGCTCACCGATTTGCAATGGGAAGTGGCCAATCAGAGTATGGTTTAGCCAGTTGTGGCCTTTGTAATTGTTTGCTCTCTGAGCCTAAGATAGCAATAGTAAGAGACTCATGAAAATGGCCTCGGCAGACTTGCTGGTGCGCAGCCTCCCCCATGTCCCCCTTTTCTGTTTAAATCTGAGAGATGAGAAAAAGGCCTGGGGGAATCGTGCCTGTCTTAGGTTGGAGTCGTTTATGGAACCATACGTCCATTCTTACCCATCATTGGAGAATCCCATAGCTATGATGGGCTTCCTGTCTTAGGTGGAAGGACTGAACAGTTATTGGGTTCATCAGACTCTCTTACCCGTCTTTTGCTAACCAATTCAGCGCCTCAGGCAAGACCAGTATAGGGGTGTTGGTCTTCCATCTCCAATCTAGTATAGTGGACCTGGATAGGCTGCATAGTAAGCGAGTCAATTTGTCGTTTGAGGAATGACATGAGCCCATTAAATATAACAGGTCCCAGTGAGCAAACAATTAAAAAGCCAATGAATGGGCCAAGGAGGGGGATTAGGAAAGGGAGGAGACCGTTCTAGGCAGACCATCAGCGAGTTGTTTTCTACGTTGTTGGAGAGATTCTTGGAGTCGATGTATTTTGTCATGAACGGTGCTGGACTTGTTGGCGTAAAAGCAGCAGCATTCCTGTAAAGCAAGACAGAGAACCCCCTGTTCTGCCAAGAGGAGATTTAAACCTCGTCTATTTTGAAGAACCATTCAGCCGGGGAATCTAGTTGGTCTGAAATAAGACCCTCGGTGACTTAGCGTAATAACCCAAGCCAGTGGAGCCAGCAGCTGTAGCTGCGGTGATACTCAGGGTGGCCAGAATGGGAATAAATTGTATAGCACATTTTTAGATCTTCCTGTGATAAGGTCGAAGGAGGGACAGGGACTGGATCATCTCCCTTGATGATCTCTATATCAGGGATAAGAATGGCAAGGGTACAGGAATATCAATGTCCGTTAGGATAAATTTCCCAGTCTTGTCCTGTTAAATTTAGGTTTTGATATCAAGGGATGGATGATACCTGACTCGTTTTTCCCTAAGCCTTTTCCTGGTGCATAACCCTGTGTTAACATTTGCACAGTAACTGTTTCAGAAGGGCTGACCATGATGAGGCTCATTTGTGACAACAAATCTCTGCCCCATAAAGGGAGACCTTATATAATAAAGGGTTGGATGGTTCCTTGGTTTCCCTCTCTGTCTGTCCACTGTAATACTTTAGCGCTCCTTTCTGGATTCTGGCTTTAACCAATGCCTTTTAGGTGTGCAAGGGTTGGTGTTAGGGGCCAAGTTTGGGGCCAGTTGTCTTTTCTGAGAATGGTAACATCGGCTCCAGTGTCAACAAGTCCAGAAAACTGTTTACCATCTAACCATAAAGTAAGCATTGGTTTCTTTGGAGAAATTTGTTGGACCCAATAGGCTTCTGAGGAACCAAACCCTTTTTCACCTCGTGAGGAGGTTTGGATGTTATTTTGAGTGGAAA
>NW_006198801.1:490863-493231 GCF_000334495.1 Tupaia belangeri chinensis
TCCCTACAAGCCTCTTCGTATTCTGATTTCCAAAGCAGATAGTCTCCACCCAAAAGTGTGGTTCGGGCTAATGTTTGCCAATCAGGCGGTGTGAGCCAGCCCTCGGCAATAGCTTCAACTATAGCTAAGGTATATGGAGCAGTAGCTCCATATTGGACGACCACCACCTTAATTTCTTTTATCATTTTAAAGTCAAACCCGCTGTGACGGCACCAAACCTGTCCTTGGGGATCTGTAATTTCTGTAACAGGGAATGTCTCAAAGTCTGTTGTATGTGATCCCTGAACTAGTTTTGTTTCTTTGTCTGTATTGGTTTTTAGTTCTCTAATTGTGATATTAATTCTTTTTTTTTTTTTTTGGAGAGATTTTCGCTATAGGGCACATGCGCTCACCAGACAGACAGAGAGAGACATAGAGACAGAAAGCGAGAAATCACCCCCCAGGGGGGATGGTCATGCTGCAATCCCTTCTCCTCCATTCCCCTCTTGGGATCTTGGGATCTTTTTTAGTCTTTTCGATTTGGGGGGCTTTGTCTCGCCTTCGGGGCTTTTAACTTCTCCCTCACTATCTAGGGAAATAAGATCCTCTCCATGTTCCTTTTCAATTTTAGAATTAGCGATCATAGTGGCAAGAGCTTCTTTTAAGTCCTAAATGAATAGTTCGTGCTGACTAAGTTCTTGTTCATGCTAACCTCTTTTCCCATTATTACCCTTAGTACTTGTCCCATTATTATCCTTATTACTTATAAGTAAGCAACCTTTGTTACCCACTGCGACAATTCTGTGCCATCCTCCTCTGCGGCCTTTCTTGGGATGATTCTTTTGCCGTCCTCCTCTGCGGCCTTTCTCGGGACGATTCTTTGCCGTCCCCTCCTTGGGTGTTCTTCACTGGATCCTTCGTACTCAGAGTCCCTGTTCAGGTGCCACGTGTCTCGACCCGGGGGACAGTCGAAAAGGTTTCCTGAGGGAAGGAGTGAGAGACTGGATGAACGACACAGTGTCACAGCACGGAGACGACGCAGTGTTACAACTCTTCAGGGTCGTCTGTTTATTGTGGGCAGCATGAAGACGACACAGTGTTACAACTCTTCAGGGTCATCCAGAGATGATGCGGTGTCAGAGCTCAGGGTCGTCTGGAGATGATGCGGTGTCACAACTCTTCAGGGTCTTCAGGGTCGTCTGGCAATTGTGGGCCAGGGATCGTGGTTATATACATGTTGGTGGGCCGTGATTGGTTGAATGAAGGATAGTAAAAAGGTGGGTTATGATTGGTTGCTTTTGTGGACCAATCATGAGGAGCCAGATATGCAAATCTGAGGGATTCTAAGCTCACCGATTTGCTATGGGAAGTGGCCAATCAGAGTATGGTTTAACCAATTGTGGCCTTTGTAATTGTTTGCTCTTTGAGCCTAAGATGGCAATAGTAAGAGACTCATGAAAATGGCCTCAGCAGACTCGCTGGTGTGCAGCCTCCCACAGGTAAAGGGCCCAGTCCCACAAGAGTGCCCCCAAATTTAGATGTCAATGGTAAATCTGGTACCTTCGTATGTCTGAACAACCAGCTATAATTTGGAGGTTGCCATGAGCCCTTTCTTGGGTTTGATCATTTGCTATTTGGGTCACAGAATTAAGAGAAACACTTGTCTACTCTTGCTAAATTTACTACAAGGGTTTTTTTTTTAATTTTTAAAAAGAACTATTTAATTTATGTATTAACCTATTTAATTTGATCAGAGAGAGACAGAGAGAGGGAAAGTGAGAAAGCAAGCTACCAGGTCCAAGTATTGAAACACGTTCAACCATGTGAGAGTTCTGTGGGAAGCTGCACACCAGCGAGTCTGCCGAGGTTTCTCAGAGAGCAAACAATTACCATGATTGGTTCCCTTCTAAAAACCTCCCCCCATTAACAACCAATCAGGGCCCACCATTTACAACCCACCAGAGTGTATATAACCGCGGTGCCTGGCCCACAGTAGCCAGACGACGACGACGACCAGGAAGACGACAACTGAAGAGCCTGAAGAGCTGAAACACTGCCGGGTCGGGACACCTGGCACCCGAACAGGGACGGGACACCTGGCGCCCGAACAGGGACGGGACACCTGGAACCCAAACAGGGAACTTGAGTACGAAGGATCCAGTGAAGAGCATCCTCCTGGCACCCGAACAGGGACGGCACACCTGGCGCCCGAACAGGGACGGGACACCTGGAACCCAAACAGGGAACTTGAGTACGAAGGATCCAGTGAAGAGCATCCTGGAAGGGGACGGCAGAGAATCGTCCCGAGATAGGACGGCAGAGAATCGTCTGAGGAGGGGACGGCAGAGAATCGTCCCGAGATAGGACGGCAGAGAATCGTCCGAGGAGG
>NW_006198801.1:494991-506335 GCF_000334495.1 Tupaia belangeri chinensis
GACAACTGAAGAGCCTGAAGAGCTGAAACACCGCACAGTCTCCAGACGACCCTGAAGATCCTGAAGAGCTGACACTGCATCGTCTCCAGATGAACTGGGAGACCCTGAAGAGCTGTAACACTACATCGTCTCCGGACGACCCTGAAGAGCTGTGATACCGCGTCATCTCCGTGCTGCTCACAGTAGACGACGCGACCCTTAAGAGCTGTGACACTGCGTCATCTCTGTGCTGTACCGTGCTGCCCACAATAAACAGACAACACTGTCGTCTCCATGCTGTAACACTACGCTGCTTGCCCCGGCTCTCACTCCTTCACTCAAGAAACCCGTTCGGCTGTCCCCCCGGGTCGGGACAGAGTTCAGCACCTTAACTACCACGCTACCTACCAGCCCCTTACAAGGGATATTTTAAAGGATATTGATGAACAGCCAGATGAAGAGCAAGGTTCAAAAGGGTTCCAAGCTTAGAAGCTTCTGTCCCAGTGAAATTGAGGTATACCATCCTGGTGTGTGGATGTGTTCAGCAACCCAGAAGTTCTTTGAACCTGATCCTTAGAGATTTTATGGAGAGGTCATTATATAAGCATGATTGATTAAGTCATTGACAACTGGTGATTAACCCAACCTTTCCTTATGTAATCTCTCAGATCCAATGTTTACTATAATATTAGAATTCATATTCAAAGGTTATGATCATGGCAAGCCAAAATTGGCTCCCCAAAATTTTCTTTAAATATCTTAAATGTACAAAATAAAGTCCAAAGTAGATGTTATCCAATTATTTAAGTTTTACCAAGAATGCAAAACATGAGTTAATCTTAAACAGCTATCTTCAACCTATACAGTTAAACAAAAGACACAAAACAATTGCTTATATTTAATAATGTCTATTTTAACAGGTCTTTGTAACAGGAGAACAATAAAATGCATTATTATATATAGTGACAAAAGTCTTCCCAGGGCTGCGGTTACCTCTCTGGAAGTCCTCTTCCGAAGTCCCTTCCATAAAGCAACATGACGCCTCTGGGCTCCCACCTCCAACCGCTTCCACCTCCAGTCAGGGCACTCCACACGGTTAAGGGGCGGGGCGCCCTCCGCCTCGGCCCCGCCCTGTGCTCAGGCCCCGCCCATGCACCTCGCAGTGTTCAATCCAGCGGCCAAGTTAGTGCCTACTCCTCCTTATGCACGCCTCCTCCAGGTTTGAACTTCAAGCTCTGCCCTGAATTTATTAATCTCTGCTTCTGGGAGACTCTGCCCCTTTTACCTCTCATCACTGCCTGTGGGGACTCAGCTTTCTAGTCTTCCATCCACCTCACATATTCCTAGTATGGGGCGGCATATATTGAGCTGAGCCACAGACTCCATTTTGCAAGTGAGGAAACAGAAGCTCTAGAATCCCATTCTTCCTTTCTCCACCCAAAGTGTATCACCTATTTGGTAAAGAAGCTGGGAAAATGGCCTGAAAGTCACAGCACAGAAAAACTGTTAGATTGTGTGAGCTGGGGCAATTCCTGTCACTTCTAGGCTGGAATTTCCTAGCTGTTCACATGAGGAAGTTGTCCTATTGATAGATAGAGTCCTTTTCAGCTACAAAATAACCAAGATTTAAAGAAGCCAGATATAAATTCAATTGACAAAGTAGGCTCTTTATTTCCCAAGGTTGAATCTGCACTCCAAGCTGGGAACTTTACATTTAAGCATCAGCCTGGAAAATGTATGTTATGTAACTCAAGACCCACACAAACCAAAAGAGCTACCACTTTCATAGAAAATTAATTATCCTCTCTAAGTCTTACTTTACATAATATGAGAATAGTAACAGACCTTTCCTCACAGGCTTGAAGGGAAAATTCCATGAACTCACTTTGTAATACACTCTACAGTGCCAATGGCACCAGGTCTTAGTTGGTACAAACATACAACCTCCTTGACACATATTTCCAAAAGCACCCTGGATAGAACGGTGAGTCCCATCACCTCGATCTCTGGGAATTTGAGCCACAGCTCTCCCCGTACCCCAAGACTCAGCACTGGTCTGAGGACTTGCTAATTCACTGATAGCATAGGGCTGTCTGTTATTTTTGCACAAGTTGGTGGTGTGAACAAAGTTCACAATATCTAGCTGGATGAGAGCCTTGAACACCTCCAGCAAAGTGACATTTTTACCAGATGACTTCACCTTTTCAGGGTACACTAATATCAGTGGATGAGCACACGCCATGACGGGGAGAGGAGAGAACCATGCTCCTCTCGACCCAGCCTGCTCTCACAAAAAAAGCTCTTTTGTATTTTTTTTTTTTTTTTTAAGAATTGCCCATTTAGGACCAACAGATGGTATAGTGGTTACATTGCTGGACTCCTACATGACCAACCACACTTCAAATCCTGGACCCAATGGCTTGAAATTCAAGCTGGGCACATGTACATGCCTGCAAAATCCTGGGAGAAGAATAGAAGGGATTGTGGATATGGCCATTCCCCCGGGGGGTGGTTTCTCCCTTTCCCTCTCACTGTCTCTGTTTCTCTCCAGTGAGCACACATACCCTAAGGCAAAAACCTCTCCAAAAAGAATTACCTCTTCAATTTTATTTTATTATTTTTTGAGAGGTTTTTGCTATAGGGCACGTGCTCTCGCCAGAAAGACAGAGAGAAACAGAGAGAAAGAAAGCAAGAAATCACCCCCCAGGTGGGATGACCACACTGCAATCCCTTTTCCTCCATTCTCCTCTCGGGATCTTGGGCATGCATGCACACTGCCCAGTGTGAGTTTTAAGCCACCGGGTCCGGGACTCAAACCGAGGTCGACTACATAGGAGTCCAGCGACATAGCCATTAACTAACTGCTGGTCCCAATTTTATTTATTTTTTAATTTGACCAGAGAGAGACAGAAAGAGGGAGAAAGAAAACAAGCCACCAGTTCCAGTACTCAAACTGCAGTTGTCCATGTGGGAGTCCAGCACCCCAATCACCATGCCACCTATTAGCCCCAGCCCAGAGTGTTTTTCTTTTGTAAAAAAATTATTTATTTAATTTTATTTATTATTATTCTTTATTTTGACTGAAGAGAGAAAGAGAGGGAGAGTTAGAGTGAGAAAACAAGCCACCAGGTCTGGGACTCAAACTGTGTTTGGCCATGTGGGAACCCAGTGCCTCAACCACTACACCACCTCTCGGCCCCCCAGAGTGTTTTTCAAGGTGCCAGGTTCAGGACTTGATCTGAACATCTGGCCATGTGGAATCCAGCACCTTAACTACCACATCACCTTTTGGCTCCAGAGGCAGATTCTTTCATGCCTAATTCAGGTGACAAACCAATTAGAGAAAAGGGCTGAGTGCTTTATGTATATAATCTCCTGAAATCTCCTTAATAATCCTATAGCCATAGAACTATACTTAACCCTTTTTGAGGGTTTTTTGGCTTTGAATCTTTAATGTGGATATATATATATATATCCAGTGAGAGGGAAAGTGAGAAACCAATATATGTATATATTTATATATGTATGTAAATATATATACATAAATGTGTATGTGTGTGTATATATATATATGTGTATATATATATATATATACATACACACACTATTAAGCTCAAGAACACTATGTTCCATGAATCACTGGGTCAGGATAGGGAATATGCACGGCAGAACAAATATATACACTAACAAAGGTATGCACAGTTACACAGTGAAAAAACTGGTGCCTGGGATACTTAAGTTTTGGTTTTCTCATCATTCAGCAGCATGTTGGGGATCCTGCGACTGATGAGGAATAGATGTCCAGACTCTGGATACTATAGGATGCCCTCTAACACATTCACCTCCAGCAGCATGTGGTGCATCTTCCTCAGAAAGTTCTTGTCACGCTCATAACCCTTAATCAGCACCTTGGGCAGCTCAGGCACCTCAACTGCTGCCTCCAGATGCACCACTCACTCTACTTTGGGTATAATAAAGTGTCACAAAACCTGGGTTGAACTCTATAGGGTTGATGCAAACCTTGGTGGTCTGGAAGCATAGGAGGGCCCCACCTCCCACACATGTGAGCGAAACAGATGTGTTGTACCCACACACTCTCCCTTAATCCCAGTTTTATTCTTAATCTGCACTGGAAAAAAAATGAGGCTCAGAAAAGTCTAATGACTTGTCTAAGGTTAGATAGCTTGAAACAGCCTAGAAACAATATCTGGTAGAATAGAAAAGCCATGGATTTTGGATTTTGACAGATGAGTTTAAATTCAGGCTCTAATACTTAGTGGTCATGTAGCTTTAGGCAAGTTATCAATTGCCTAAAAGTGAACCCTACTCACCTAGTCTATGAAGTAGGGGCTCATCCAAGTGCTTATTTTATGAGGTGACTTTAAAGACACAATGCATTGGGACCAGTAGATGGGATAGTGGTTACATTGCTGAACTCCCATGTAGTTGACGGTTCCAGTTCCAAACACAGCAGCTTAAAACTCAGACCACCACATGTGCTCCCGTGCCCAAAATCCCAAAAGGAGAATGGAGGAGACAGGAATGTGGTGTGACCATCCTTCCTGGGGGTGATTTCTCATTTTCTATCTCTATGTCTCCATTGAGCACATGCACTGTCGTATAGTAAAAATCTCTAAAAAAAAAAATTAGGGGGAACCAGCAGTTAGCATAATGGCTATGTCGCTGGACTCCCACGTAGTCGACCGCGGTTCGTGTCCTGGACCCGGTGGCTTAAAACTCACGCCGGGCGCGTGTGCGTGTGTGCCCAAGATCCTGAGAGGAGAATGGAGGAGAAGGGATTACGGCGTGACCATCCCCCCTGGGGGGTGATTTCTCACTTTCTGTCTCTATGTCTCTCTCTGTCTGTCTGGCGAGCGCACGCGCCCTACAGTGAAAATCTCTCTAAAAAAAAAAAATTAAATGCTCTAAGATCAAAACATCTAGCACAGTGCACATCACATAGTATATGCTTAAAATCAAAAATGGTAAGTATATGAATAAATATATACGCCTTTTTTCTTATTTTTGATTTTTAAAAAATTGGTTATTTAGACAAAAATTAAAATATAGTATGAAACATATGCTGAAACAAAAAGTGAAGTGGTAACAGCACAAGGGACAGGAGAAGGGAAATGGAATTATATTGTTAGACATACTACCATTGAAGATAGACTGTACTAAAGGTAACTATCATATAATAAAATGGGGTATTAGACCGGTCGGAGTCCTGGACCCGGTGGCTTAAACTCACGTGCCCAAGATCCCTCTGTGTTTCTGGCAAGCAAGCACACATGCCCTATAGCTAAAACCTCTCCAAAAAAAAAAAGAGCTAATAGGTCAGACAGAGATAAAATGGAATCAATTTAATATATACACACACATACACATTTAAGTATATATATTTACATACATATATATATAAATATATACATATTTGTGTGTGTATATATATATATATATATATATATATCCGCATTAAAGATCCAAAACCAAAAAAATCCTCAACAAGGGTTAAGTATAATTCTATGGCTATAGGATTATAATACCAAAGATGGGACTAGCAGATGGTGTGGTGGTTATGTTGCTGGACTCCCAAATAGTGGACTGTGGTTCTAGTCCCGGACCTGACAGCTTGCCTCCTCACTTTCTAATGAAAAAGACTTCTGGTTTGGGACTACAGTTACCACAGGAGGGCAGGCCCAGATTACTCCCAGTAGCATCGGCCATTCACGAGTTCAACCCACAGGTCTGAGGCTCGGGACACCGTCCTTCCAGCATCCAGCCTCCCTACGCGCCTGCGCACTTGCGGCCAAAAGGGGCACTGGAATCTTGGCGCCGCAGACGCCGGGGCTGGGCGGTCAGCAGAGGGGGTAGAGGCCTGAGAGCGGTGAGCCGCCAGACACGAGTGTGACCGCTGCTTTTCAGGGCAGACCAAGGTGGGACAGGCCCACTTTTGAGACCCAGAGTGGGGGTGCGGGAAGGGTGCCCGGACCTCAGGCAGCTGTGCGTTTCCCAGAGGTTCTGTGGTGCTGAGGCCTCGAGGCTCGAGCGGCAGTAACGGTGCGGGCCCAGTTGGAGGGTGCGGCCTAGTTTGCAAGGCGAGACCGCGAGCCCCGCCACCTCCGTCTCGCTTCAGCCCCCTGGTCTTGGCTGTAGAGAAAAGAAAGGCCCAAGAGGCAAGTGGGAGGTGAAGCCTCCTGAATGACGGTCCCCGGCAAAACGCCGGGACCTAGATTTGGGGCGTGTCTCTGGGGCTTGAGAGGACTCGCTGGACAGTTCCTAGGAAGACGCTGTGAGCTGCCCAGGTTCGGGGGTGGAGTTGGCGTGGGCAGTCCAAGTGTCTGAAATGGTACCGAGAGCAGCAAACCCATCCACCACCGGCGACTGCGGACCTTCTCTAGTCTCCAGCATTTGCATGCAGGTGGGAGATAACTAGGGCTGGGGAAGCTCGGAGGGTGGGTTCTGACTGAGTCAAAAAAGGCAAGCCTGTGCTGTCATGAACCTTGTTTACCTGGCCCTTCCAGTCTCCAGGGTAGACGCTTGAGAAGGTGAAACACGTTGGTGCTGCTGTAAAAGCCAGCTTCCGTGTGAGTTTGTGCTGCTGCTTTGTTTCTGTGAAATATGCATTTGGTTTTTAGGATACAGGATCATTCAGTTTCCTACCCTTGACAGATCCTGCTTAAGAATGGTCTATTCTTTGATTTGGGCCTTAGGATTCCCCTTCCTAATGGCAGGGGAAGTAATAAATAAATTCTCCTTTCTAGTGCCCACTTCATGCAGTTCTAAATTAATTAATTGTGTGTTATACGGTACATTCAGATACTCTGTGAGCACTGTAAGGATTCTGATGTTATGGAAATAGCTCTACTGGAGTAAGTTAATGTTCATACTTTGTTTTTAACTAATTTGTTAAGGAGTAATTTTTGGTTTTGAGATGTCTAATGATTCTGGGGTAGGAGTGGATTTTTTTCTAAGGAATCCATTACTGGAAATTTTTGCTACTATATGTGATTTAAGGTTTGGCCATATGACTTTATTTGGGTCTATCTTTGGATAGACTAGGAGAAGCATAATGTAGTGAAGTGATTGAGAATTTTGAACTGGATTAAAAGGATTTGAATCCTTGCTGCAGCTTAAATTCTGTGTCAGGTTGGGCAGTCTCTCTGTGCCAGTTTCCTCATATGTAATGGGATATAATTCGCGGATTTGTTTTGAAGATGACATGAATTAATATCTGTAAATCTCTTATTTAAGAGTGCCTGGCACATAGTACTCAATTAACACTAGCTATTGCTATTAAATGATGATGCTTAGTCATCCCCTGTCAACTTTCAGTATTCCCAGGGGCAATGAAAAATGTGAGGTTGATTAGATGGATGCCTGTAAACAAGAAAATGAGCCAGATGGTCAAGTGGACCAGAGCAGGGATTAATAATATGAAGTCTTTAGGCTTTTGTTTTTTCAAAGTTGTTTATTTGTTTTGTTTTTGCTATAGGGTACTTGCTGAGTTATCCTTCTGGGAGGAATGGCCACACCACTGTCCCTTTTCCTCCATTCTCTTCCTGGGACTTTGGTCATACCTACTCATGCACCTGGTGTGATTTTTAAGCCACCAAGCCCAGAACTAGAACTGTGGTCCACTGCATAAGAGTCCAGTGCCTTGACAATCATGTCACTTGCTGGCTCTAGTCTTTGGACTCTTTATGGGCTTTCAGGTTAACAGAACTCTCTTAAGATTATATGCAGAATTGTATATATTTGTAAATGGCTGTTTTATTAGGGGGAGAGAAAGTCTATCTTTTCATGATATTATCAAAGTTGTTTAAGGCCCAACAAAATTGATCGCTGGTCTTGCATCAGAGTCTAAAATAACTGCATATGACTTTGGGGATATTCTTTTACAAAATTAGTATCCAGCAATATGAGAATGGTTAAATCACACTTCATCTATACAGTAGAATGTTCTACAATAGAAAAATTATGTTTATTGTTAGTCATAAGAAAAAACTATATAATATTGAGACATATTTATTGTTATGAAAAAGAATCTTCAAGCAGTAAGTTATATATGGATTTTGAATACTATGATAAAGGTTTATACGATTTTTTTTAGTGGGGCCCAGGAGTGGCACAGCAGCACCCTAACTGGACCCACATGGGAAAGGCCCTGGGTTGACATTCCCATACCCCGGTGAGTACCCAGGGCACATGGCCATGATCCAGGCTGGCTGAGACTGGAGGTGGATCACAGTGTGTGGGTACTGCTGCGGTGCCTGTTCATTTCTTTCTGTTATGGAAGAAATAAATAAACTTAAAAAAAGATCTTTTATAGTGATTTTTAGGGAATTATTTATTTAATTTTACTTATTCATTTATTTTAATTTGGGGACCAGCAGTTAGTGTAATGACTGTGTCGCTGGACTCCCATGTAGTTGACTGCAGTTCAAGTCCCAGACCTGGTGGTTTAAACCCACGCTGGGCACGTGTGCATGAGTGCCCAACATCCAGAAAGGAAAATGGAGGAGAAGGGATTGCGGTGTGGCCATGCCCCCTGGGGATGGGGGTGATTTCTTGCTTTCTGTCTGGCAAGTGCACACGCCCTATAGCAAAAACCTCTCCCCCCAAAAAAGGAGCCATTTATTTTAATTTGACCAAAGAGAGACAGAGAGAAAGAAGGAAAGTGAGAAAGCAAGCCACCAGGTCCAGGACTTGAACTGTGGTCAGCCATGTAGGAGTGTTTAGCGCCTTAATCACCACACCATCTGCTGGCCACATTTTGTAGTAATTTAAATACCAAATTGCAAGTGCTTGATAATTGGTTATTGGTTGGAGCTAAGGAGGAATAAACTTGAATTACTGTGAAATAAAAACGTGTTTTTGTTGGCTGTGCGTAGTATCTCTTACTTCTCTTACTGACTTTGGAAATACCATGAACCAGGAGTGTGATCTTTCACAGAAGGATCTTGGGTTGTTGATGAGATACAATATTCAGGAACTCATAGGAATTATTATTATTTTTTTTAAGAGAGATTTTTGCTATAGGGCACATGCACTTGCTGGGAAGACAGAGACAGAGAGACAGAAAGCAAGAAATCACCTCTCCAGGGGGTGTGGCCATGCTGTAATCCCTTCTCCTCCATTCTCCTTTTGGGATTTTGGGCACATATGCACACACACCCAGCATGTTTTAAGCCAGTAGGTCCAGCACTCAAACTGCAGTCAACTACATGGGAGTCCAGTGATGTAACCATCGTGCCATCTGCTGGTCCCAAGAAGATTTTTTTTAATTAATTAATTTGTTTATTTATTTTAAAAGCTTACTACAGGGCGGGACCAGCAGTCAGTGTAATGGCTATGTTGCTGGACTCCCACTTAGTCGACCGCAGTTCGAGTCCTGGACCCGGTGGCTTAAACTCACGCCGGGCGCATGTGCATGCGTGCCCAGGATCCCGAGAGAAGAATGGAAGAGAAGGGATTGCGGTGTGGCCATCCCTCCTGGGGGGTGATTTCTCACTTTCTGTCTCTCTGTCTCTCTCTGTCTGGTGAGCGCACACTCTCTATAGCAAAAACCTCTTCAAAAAAAATAATAAATAAACAACTTACTACAGGGCATATGCAACCCCCAAAAGAGACAGAGAAAGAGAGAGAGGGAAAGTGAGAAAGCATATGGCCAGGTCCAGGACTCAACGGTAGTCAGCCATGTTTAGTGGCACTAGTCTGGCATCTTCACCACCACACCACCTGCTGGCCTGGCCCTACATTTCTTAAGATTATAGAGAGTTCAGTTAAATTAGGAGATTTCAATTTAATTTTTAAATTCATTTTAAAATTTCATAATTAAAAATTTTTTTGAGAGTTTTTTTCACTATAGGGCGCGTACGTTCGTCAGACAGACAGAGAGAGACATAGAGACAGAAAGTGAGAAATCACCCCAGAGGGGATGGTCACACTGCAATCCCTTCTCCTCCATTCTCCTCTCGGGATCTTGGGCACGCACGCACATGAGCCCAGCGTGAGTTTTAAGCCACCGGGTCCGAGATGCGAACTGCGGTCGACTACGTGGGAGTCCAGCGACATAGCCATTACGCTAACTGCTGGTTCCCAAAATTTCATAATTAAAATTTTAAGTTTTTTCCTCATCTATTGATGCTTGTTTTACTTTAATTATTTTCAAATCTGATCATATGTTGTTTTGTAAACTTTTTGTTTCTTTCAGTATATCTGAAGTATTTTCCATTCCTTAACGGTTTTCTAAAACAGGATTTAGTGATTATCTTGTTATTCCATTTTTATGGATTTCTTTGTAGATTATCTTCAATATATGTCTCATAACTTATTTGTGGGTTTTAACAAGTTGATGGGTTATTTCTCCATTCTCCATTCTAGAAAATAATTTATGCTCAGGTTTCGCAAATTCATTTTCTTAGTCCAGATACCAAAAAGTCTGGATAATAATTGAGATTATACAAGCAATACTGATGATCCTAAACAGGAATATAGTGAGCAGTGAGGTTTTTTTTTTCTTCTTTTTTTGGAGTGGTTTTTGTTATAGGGCACATGCGCTCACCAGAAAGACAGAGAGAGGGGTCAGCAGGTGGCGTGGTCGTTAGAGCGTTGGAATTCACACATGGCCAACCATGCTTCGAGTCCCAGACCTGGTGGCTTGCTTTCTCAACCCCCCCCTTTCTCTGGCAAAACTCATGTGAAAAAAACAATAATAAATAAATAATTCTTTTAAAAAATCACTGGAATTAAAAAAAAAGACTTAAAAAAATAAAGAGAGAGACAGAGAGACAGAAAGTAAGAATTCACATCCCTGGAGGGATGGCCACACCACAGTCCTTTCTCCTTCATTCTCTTCTTGGGATCTTGGGCACGCACACGCACTTGGCGTGAGTTTAAGCCACCGGGTCCCGGACTCAAACTGCGGTCAACTACATGGGAGTCCAGTGACATAGCCATTACAACAACTGCTGGTCCCAAGCAGTGAGTTCTAAAGATTCTGAGCATGTTAGTTAAGCCCAGGGGAAAGGTTCTCAGTGTATAACTGCAGGTTTGCTGTAATAAAAGCTGCTAGGCATTCTGGTGGTTCTTAGAATGTGGCATCTGGACCAGTAGAATCAGTATAACCTGGGAACTTTTTAAAATGCAAATTATTATTTTTTTAAAGAGTTATTTTGTTGGGACTGGCAGGTGGCGTGGTGGTTAAGGGTGCTGGACTCCCACATGGCCAACCGTGGTTTGAGTCCCAGACCTCCTGGTGGCTTGTTTTTTCTCTCTCTCTCTCTCTCTCTCTCCCCTCTCTCTGTCCCTATCTGGTCAAATTAAAATAAATAAATAAAGTTAAATAAAATAATTATTTTTA
>NW_006198801.1:506471-507716 GCF_000334495.1 Tupaia belangeri chinensis
CGCTCTTGTCAAATTAAAATAAATAAATAAATAAATAAATGGACAAAGTTAAATAATTTTGGGAAAAATTATTTAATTTTATTATCGTTATTTCATTTGACCAGAGAGAGAGAGAGAGAGAGAAAGTGAGAAAGCAAGCCACCAGGTCCTGGATTCAAACTGCAGTTAGCCATGTGGGAGCCCAGCCCCTTAACCACCATACCACCTTCCAGCCCCATAAATGCAAATTATTAAGCCATAGTTACTGAAAAAAAAAACAAACAGTAAGAGTAGGTCCTAGCAATCTGTGTTTTTATAAGTCCTCTGGCTAATTCTGATGCATATTAAAGTTTAATTACCAGATTCGATGCAATAGTCACCAGAGGGAGATTTTATAAAAACCTGAAGTTTTAAAAATATTGTTTCTGGGACCATATGGCTGACCGTGGTTTGAGGCCTGGACCCAGTGGCTTGAAACTCACTCTGGGCATGTGTGTATGCATGCCCAAAACCCGAGAGGTAAATAGAGGAGAAGGGATAGTGGTGTGGCCATCTCTCCTGGAGGGTGATTTCTTGCTTTCTGTCTTTCTGGCTGTCTCTTTCTCTCCAGCAAGTACACACATCCTATAACAAAAACCTCCCTTAAAAAAAAATCTTGTTTCTAAGGTTATAGCCTATACAAATCAAATAAAAATGTTTGAATCAGGGAGGCAGGTATCAGTATATTTTAAAGCTTTCTAGGTGATTCCAGTGCAACAAAGTTTGAAGTAGTTTTTTCAGTCTTTTCTGTTTATTTATTTAATTGCCAGAGGGCTCCTGTGCAAGCTAGAGAAGAGGTAGGGGATAGAAAGAGTAATCACCTCTCAGTGGGGTGTGGCCATGGTACAGTCTCTTCTCCCTTTCTCCATCCTGTCAGGATGTGAGGCACGTAGGCACACACACTTGGTGTGTTTCTCCAGCCATGGGGCTGGGATTCAAACCATGGTAGGCCATGTAGTATCTACTTTTTGTGTACAGTGCTTAACCACTGTCCTATAGGGCTGCCTAGGAAATTCTTGTCTATGTTATTTTCTATTTTCAGGTCTGGGGAGGCCAGCCAGATTCCTAAAGTCCAAGAAAGAAGTTATGGTATAGATGGTGTAGCCCCTTCTCGCCTGAGAGGTTGAGAATGGAGAGAGGAAGATCTGCTCAGGACAGTTTTATACTGCCTATACTCAGGGCCAGATCATCCTTCCTAGTGTCGGGAGGGAAATAACTGCAAGACCT
>NW_006198801.1:507747-555768 GCF_000334495.1 Tupaia belangeri chinensis
AGTGTCTGGGCAAGTGTTTTGATGCAGGAGGGTCTCTGCTTTGTGTTTATTCCCTGTGCAGCTAATTTACCAGTGATTGTGGGAAGGACACATAAGAGGGGCTTCACGAAGTTTACAGGGTGTATTATGAAAAAACTATGCATGAGTTTAAAATTCTTTTGCACCAAAACAAACTTGTACTGTAATTTCATTTTTCAGAAAGTTTTGAAGTCCTTCTTGAATTTGTCTGAATTTCCTTACCTCTCATAATTTGTGTGTTCAGGGCAGTAGTTGTATGTATTTGGAAGGTCTGAGGTAGTTCTGTGCTCATGGCTTCATTCTCCCTCCAGCTCTGGCCTCTGTGGTTTCTGCTTCTCCAGTAAATGAATCTTGAAGAAGACTGACCACTTTTTGCAGTTCTATAACGATGGCTAAAGTAAGTTGGTATTTCTCTCTATTTGAAATTCTGTCATATTTTTTCAAGTTTTGTGAACATTCTTTTTCATCATTCTAAGACTTTCTAACATCCAGCCAAAACCTGTTTCCTACCTTGTTCCATTCCAATGAGAAATGAAGCCAAGCAACCCAGGCCCTTCTAGGTTACCCTCTTTTCTCCACCTATGTCCATGTGTGTGTTGGCCAAGTCATTCAGTGTCCCTTGTGTTCTCATCTTTGACTAGAGCAGAGCTGAAACAGAAATGAAGTCCCTAAAGGGGGGTATTTTATGTGACATTCTTAGAACCAGAATACAACTTACAATAGTACTGCCCAAGAGAATTATAATGTAAGCTGCATATGTAATTTTAATTTCTAATGGTTTCATTTAAAAATGTAATACAGTATGCAAGGCACTAATTTCTTAAATATTTTACTAGTCACATTTCTAAAAGTAAAAACAGTGCAATTAATTTTAATGTTTTATTTAAACCAATATTGCCAAAATATTATCATTTCAAAGTGTAGTCAAATGAAAATTGTGTGATGTTTTACATTCTTTTTTTCCCTAAGGTTTTCACTATCTACTTTATATGTCACACTTACAGCACATGTGCATTTAGACTAGCCGTAGTTGAAGTGCTCAGTAACTACATATTACTAAACTAGCATAGTGGAGTTGCAGCTTTAGAGATTTTGTAGAACATAGTTTTTAAATATATTTAAAAATCTCTATAATAATCACTAAGTCTGACATATCCATAATATGGAATATTGTGTAGTAAATTAAAAATATTCAGTAAAGGATTTGTTATAATAAGGAAAAATGCTTATTATAATGCAATATAATGATAACATTAAGCCTAGAAGACATTATTTTATTTTATTTTATGCAAACTCTACTTTTTGTTTCTTTTCGTTTTTAGGTTTTTGCCATAGGGCATTTTTGCTCACTGGAGGGAGACAGAGAAAAATAATGATGGAAAGGGAGAAATCACCTCCAAGGGGTAATTTACTACACCCTGATGGGTGATTTCTCCTCTAGTCTCCCCTGTAGATTTTTTTTTTTAAGAGGTTTTTGCTATAGGGTGCGTGTGCTCGCCAGACAGACAGAGACAGACAGACAGAAAGCGAGAAATCACCCCCCAGGGGGGATGGCCACGTCACAATCCCTTCTCCTCTGTTCTCCTCTCGGGATCTTGGGCATGCACGCACACGCGCCTGGTGTGAGTTTTAAGCCACCGGGTCCAGGACGCGAACCACAGTCGACTACATGGGAGTTCAGCGACATAGCCATTACGCTAACGACTGGTCCCTTCCCTGTAGATTTTGAGCATGCATGCACACATGCCCAACGTGAGTTTCAAGCCACCACATCTGGTATAGAAATCATTATCAGCCATATGGGAGTTCATCACTTTAACCACTATGCAACCTCTGGCTCCACAAACTCTGCTTTTTGTTTACCTTTTTTTTTTTTTTTAAGAGGTTTTTGCCTTAAGGCATATGTGCTTACCAGAGAAAAAGAGAGAGACAATGAGAGGAAAAGTGAGAAATCCCCACCCCCACAAGGATGGCTATGCTGCAATCCCTTTTTCTCCATTCTCCTTTGAGGGTGTTGGACATACACATATATGTGCCCAGCATAAATTTCAAGCCACCGAGTCTGGGATGTCAACTGCATTCAGCCATGTGGAAGTCCAGCAATGTAACAACTATGCCAATGGCTATACCTCAAACTCTACTTTTTTAAAAAAATTATTTTATTTATTTATTTATTTATTTATTTATTTTCCACATGAGTTTTGCCAGAGAGAGAGAGAGCGAGCGAGCATGCGTGCAAGCTGCCAGGTTCAGGACTCAAACCATGGTCAGCCATGTGGGAATTACAACGCTTTAACCCACCACGCCAACTGCTAGGCCCCCAAACTCGACTTTTTAAAAATAGAAATTTTAGAGTTCATTTGAGGAAACAAATTTCATCTATTTTTCTTCTAATCTTTTTTTTTTTAAGTAGGTTTTTGCCTTAGGGTTCATGCGCTCCCTGGAAAGAAAGAGACAGAGACAATGAGAGAGAAAGTGAGAAATCACCCCTTTTGGGGGGATGGCCATGTTTCAGTGCCTTCTCCATTCTCTTCCTGGAGTCTTGGGCGCTCACGCACACACACGCCTGGCATGATTTTCAAGCCACCAGGTCTGTGACTCAAACCACAGTTGGCCATGTGGGAGTCCAGAGATGTAAGTGCTATGCCATCTGCTGGCCCTACTTTTTTCTAATCTTTAAAGGAAAAGAGAGTAAATCACATTTATTGAGAAGTTTTTAGGCCCTTTTCAAGGAGTGTTCTTGTGTATCTTTTTCTTATGTTCTTATTATAATTTCTGATTAACTGACACAGTAAAACTCAAACATATCTGGAAATAAATGAACTAGTACATAGGAAGTTTGGGCTAGAGCAGTGATGGGTAAGCTACAAATACTATGAATTTGGCTCACAAGCAAAATAACCTGTTTTTGTACAGCCTGCAAGATAACTACATTTTGAAAGAATTATAAAAAACAAGCAAACAAACAGAAGAATATGCAACAGATACCATATATAGCTTGTAAAGCCCAAATCTTGGTCTGAGTAAATAGAAATCTTCAAGAAGGGGCCAGCAGGTAGCATAGTGGTTAAAGCGATGAACTTCCAGATAGCCAACAGTGTTTAAGTCCCAAATCTGGCAGCTTGAAACTCACACCAGGCATGTGTGCATGTGTGCCCAAAATCTCAGGAGAATGGAGAAGAGATTTCAGTGTGGCCATCTGTCCTGAGGGGTGATTTCTTACTTTCCCTCTCACTTTCTCTTTCTGTCTCTCCAGTAAGTGTACGGACTTATGGCAAAAGCCTGAAAAACATAAAAAAGAAATCTTCAAGAGCATGCAGGTATTTTGCTTCAGTCACACTTTTCCCCTAACTGCCACCTGTCCACATCACAGGCTTCTAGCTCTAACCTATTTATTTGATAAATGAAGTGAGCAGATATTGAAAATCCTTATAGATTCAAAGTATTTTTTAATTGTACAAATAATATGTGGGCTTGTCATTTCAGGATTTGGTAATGTTCAGAGATGTGACTATAGACTTTTCTCAGGAAGAATGGGAATGCCTGAACCCAAATCAGAGAAATTTGTACAGAGATGTGATATTAGAGAACTACAGTAACTTGGTGTCACTGGGTAAGTTTATCTTTGTCAAATCATTTAGAAATTCCCAGGACTGAATTTCAGGGCTGTCTTTCTGAAAACTTTGTGCTTTGTGGTTTAGTAAACTTCTTCATCTTCTCCCATAATTCAGTGACCTTTACATTTCCCTTGTCTTTTCTGACATTATCTCTTTAGTGACAACTGGATATAAATTCTTAGATACTCATGGTAAAAACCATTTGTAAAAGAAATGTGGTTTTATACAGCTACAGGTGATCCATGCTATTCACAGACTCACTTGTAATGAGAATAGGAAGACAAAGGTATTGGGGTATACATACTTACTAAAAGAACGAATACATTGTGTATGATGTTGGGTGAAATCAGCAGTTTGTTAAAACTCAAGTGAACATATTCATACTCAGTTTCCTACAGCAGACATATATTATCTTTTAACTGCTTTGTGATTATTTAAAATACATGAATTTTTCATATACCATTGAATGAATATTCTTGCAAGAAATTATCTTTTTTTTTGGGGGGGGGAGGTTTTTGCTATAGGCATGTGCGCTTGCCAGAAAGAGACAGAGAGACAGAAAACAAGAAATCACCCCCTAGGGGGGATGGCTACGCCGCTTCTCCTCTTGGGATCTTGGGCACACACGCACATGTGCCCTGCATGAGTTTAAACCACCGGGTCCTGGACTTGAACTGCAGTCGACTACATGGGAGTCCAGTGACATAGCCATTACGCTAACTGCTGGTCCCAAGAAATTACCTTCTTAGCGAAATAAATTTTTAAAAAGTACCTAGTGAACATATTTTATACTTATTATCATGTATTAGGTCCTTATCTAAACACTTGACTTGTACTAAATCAAATCTCATAATAATCCTATGCATATCCATCACTATTATCCCCTTTCAGAACTGAGAAAAACCAGGGTACAAAGAAATTAATGTGCCCCTAGCGTCAGCCCTGTAGCACAGCAATTAAAGCCCTGTGTATAGAGGCACTGGATCCCACAGGACCAAGAGCAGTTCAAATCTTGGCCCCAGGAGTTCGGGGGTGGTGTGTGAAATATTGGGTCATCAGAGAAGTCATGATGTATTTTTCTGTTTTCCTATGCAAAAATGTGTCATGACCTTTCCAACGACCCAGTACATGTCAGGGGCATGTGCATGTGTGCCGGGACCAGCTCGGCTTGAACACGTTTCTCTGAGTGGGGAAGGCTGTGGATTAGAAATAGACACAATAACAAACACACAAAGACACACAAGTATAGAAAAGTGAGGATCGAGTGGGCACAACTTCTCTGATGGAGAAGTTGCCACCAGAACCAGCCTCAGGTTTATTCTTTTAAAGGGCAGAAAATGGGGGAAGGGGAAAATAGGATGTAAAAGGAATGGGGAAGAAGGAAGTGGAATACAAAGAGAATAAGGGAGGAGAAATCAGAATGCAAAGCCAGTTGTTTTTGGATGTAAATCATCTGAAGATACGAAAATGACTGGCCGCCATATAATTTCTCTGATCTTTTTAGAGGACAATCTGATAAATGCATGTGACTTCCTTTAGCCTGATACTAGCAGTATCGGAGTATTGGGTATCAAAAACAACAGTTAGACAACCATTGACAACAGGCAGATACTGCTTTCGTATGTAGATGCTTCTCAATAGCCTGGCTAGAGTAGCTTAGGGAAGCGCATAGCTACATGTGTCTACAGGCCACATGGTTTAATCACGTGTTTTCAGATTGGCTGCTCTCCACACATGTGTGCCCCCAAATCCTGATAGTATGTAAAAGTGAAGGAAAAAGGATTATGGTGTGAGTATACCCTTTTGGGGGGTTCTCTCTCTCTCTCTCTTTCTTTCTCCCTGATGAACACATGCACCCTTTGGCAATTAAGAAAAAGAAAAGTCGCCTTAATGACTCAGGTAATAGGGGTAGGATTTAAAACCAGAGCTCTCAGCCATTATTTACTCTGAAGAGACAAGAGCATACATGAGTTCGAAATAAGTCCATATCCCTACATCTCTCTTCTTGCTTTTTATTATGAGTCTTAAGTAACTCTGATTGAATGTTTTTCACACCTTCTTTGTACTAAAGCCTTGCTTAAGTAAATTCTTTGTTTTGGCCTAACCCGGTGGTATAGTCAGTAGCAAACTGAACAGCAGTGTTGGAAGCTACATGGGTTTGGATCTCCAGGGCAGCCTGAAAACATTCTGAGCATGTGCCCAAGATCTTCACAAGCAAGAGTACTGTGGGAAGGGGATCATGGCATGACGAGGTCCTATCAAGGGTTCCCTTCCACCACCTCATGCACACAAATCCATTGTATATCATGAATAAAATAAAACTTTAAAAATAAACAATAAGTAAATTCTTCATTATTTTCCTTCAAGCAGGATGTTCCATTTCTAAGCCAGATGTGATTACCCTACTGGAACAAGGGAAAGAACCCTGGATGGTTGTACAGGATGAGAAAAGAAGATATGGCCTAGGTGAGTGACATCTACCTGCTGGTTGGGGAAGAAACCCTTTCATATTGTTGATTGTGAAGAGACCTGAAACTTGGGAAGAATACTTAGATCTTTCAGCTTGAGCCACCAAAGAAATGTATACTTCCACGTGCCACTCGTTTCTTCTCTCTCATATTTCTCTCCTATTTCAATAGGGGAAAGCTCTCTTCCCTAGGGATAGTTATTTTGCTTGTATTTTAGACCTAATTCCTTTCTAGCTTATCTTTTATTTATTTTATTTGAGAGGTTTTTTGTTTTTTTTTTTTTCCGCTATAGGGCGCGTGCGCTCGCCAGACAGAGAGACAGAGAGACAGAAACTGAGAAATCACCCCCCAGGGGGGATGGTCACGCTGCAATCCCTTCTCTTCCATTCTCCTCTCAAGATCTTGGGCACACACGCACACCCGGTCCAGGACACGAACTGCGGTCGACTACGTGGGAGACCAGCAACATAGCCATTACGCTAACTGCTGGTTCCCTATATTTTGACTTTTACGTATTTCTTCATTGCCCTTGTTTCATGGAGTTGACATTGCAATAAGGGAGTCATATAGTAAACACGTAAACCAACAAATGAATTAGTAAATAAATATCCTGAAGTGATTAAATATTGTGAAGAAAAGCGAATGAGATAATACAGAGAATTATTATGAGTGAATGGGGTAATTTTAGGCAGAATGGTTAAGGAAGAGAGGGACCAATTTGAAGAAGCTCCAATTAGTTAAAAATAGGAACATCTGGGACCAGCAGATGGCTGAATGGTTGCATCGCTGAACTCCCATGTAATGGACCACACTTTGAGTCTTGGACCCAGTGACTTGAAACTCATGTATGTGTGTGCATGAGCCCAAAATCCTGAGAGGAGAGTAGAGGAGAAGGGATTGCCGCATGGCCATCTCCCCTGAGGGGTGATTTCTTTTGGCCTCTCTGTCTTTCTCTGTCTCTCCAGCAAGTGCACATGCCCTATAGCAAAAATCTCTCTATTAATAATAAAAAAAAGGGACCATCTGAGTGTCAATATATATAATAATTGCAATTATTATAGTACATAAAATATGCTTAATCCTATAAATTCTTAATGATACAGCAAATTGCTCATCAATTAGAAGCTACTAAAGAACTAAATTGTTTGAAAAACATAAATTTAAAGGAAAAGAAGCACTTATTCTACCTTTCATATAAGAACTGTGCCAGTAGATAGTAGGTAGAGGTATAGTTCCCTCAATAAAAAGTACTCAACAAATAAATGAAGGAAAGATAGAATATTACCATTTTGAAACCCATAATGAACTATTGGATCTAGTTATTAAACATCAGTACTGACAGTGTTACAGAAATCAAGGCAGTCAGACATTCTTCTCCTAATAAAAATATAATATCACCTATGAAGAAACTTTGCCAACAAAATTGGTCCTTGTAAAGCCAACTGCCAATTTATAGAGGAACCGGTTCTATACCTCGGGAATGTAGTCAGTACAGTTTAGAGTATGGGAAACTACAGGTCCAAGAACAGTTTACTGAAAAACTAAATGACAAAATAAATCAAAAGTGTGTAAGAAAACCTATAGATTAAAAATAAATGGATAGGGGCCGGGAGGTAGCATGGTGGTTAAGGGCACTGGGCTCCCACATAACTGACCATGGTTTAACTCCTGGAGCTGGTGGCTTGCTTTCTGAATTTTCCTCTCTCTCATCAAATTAAGTAAATAAAAGTTAAATAAAGTAATTTTTTAAAAAGAATCATTTATGTATTTAATTCCATTTGTTATTATTTTTAAATTTGACCAGAGAGAGAAAGAAAGGGAAAGCAAGAAGCCACGCCACCAGGTCTGAGACTTGAACCATGGTCAGCCATGTGGGTGTCCAGTGCTCTTAACCACCATGCCACTTGCCATCCCTGAAATAAAATAATTCTTGAACAGAAAAAGAAGAGAGAGAGAGATGGAAAGGGGCCAGCAGGTGGCAAGGTGGTTGAGGTGCTGGACTCCCACATGCCTGACCACAATTCAAGTCCTGGACCTAGCAGTTTGCTTTCTCACTTTCTCTCTCTCTCTCTCTTTTTTTTTTTTGGAGAGGTTTTTGCTATAGGGCACGTACGCTCGCCCGACAGACTGACAGAGATAGAGAGATAGAAAGTGAGAAATCGCCCCCCAGGGGGGATCGCCACATCACAATCCCTTCTCCTCCATTCTTCTCTCGGGATCTTGGGCGCACACGCACCCAGCATGAGTTTAAGCCACTGGGTCCAGGACTTGAACTGCGGCCGACTACGTGGGAGTCCAGCGACATAGCCATTACGCTAACTGCTGGTCCCACTTTCTCTCTCTTCAAATTAAAAAATGATAATAATAAGTGAAATTACATAATTCTTTAAAAATATTTTTAAAAAGTATCAAAATCAGTTGTATTCTACTAGCTTTCATAAATTACTATTTAAAAAAAATTTTTTTGAGAGAGATTTTTGCTATAGGATGCATGTGCTCACCAGAGAGACAGAGAAACAGAAAGTAAGAAATCATCCACCAGGGCATTAGCCACACCACAATCTCTTCTCCATTCTTCTCTTGGGATTTTGGGCATAAAGGCATGCACACATGTGTGGCATGAGTTTCAAGCTGCAGGACCAAGACTCAAACTACAGTCAGCCAAATGTGGCGAGTCCAGCGCCTTAACCATTATGTCACCTGCTGGCCCCACTATTTTTAAATCTTTTAAAATTTTATTTATTAAAATAGACAGTTGGAAAAGTGGACACTGATTTTTGATGATATCAAAGAACTTTTCATTTTTTCAGTTTAGATAATGGTATTTTAATTAAATAAAAAAGGGCAGCAAATACTAAAATAAGTACAAATGAAATGATACAAGATCTGGAATTTACTTCAAATAATAGAAGAAAAGTAGATTGGGGTAGGATTAGACATGGGTTAATCGTTGGTGCTGGATACATGAAGATTTATTTTGTTATTCTTTCTACTTTTATATATGTTAGATATGCTCTGAGGACCAGCAAATGGCTTAATGGTTACATTGCTGGATTCCCACATACTCGACCATGGTTCAGGTCCCAGGCCTGGTGGCTTAAAATTCACACCAGGCACATGTGCGTGCATGCCCAAAATCCTAAGAAAAGAATAGAGGAGAAGGGATTGTGGGATGACCACCCTTCCGGGAATGATTTGTCACTTTCTGTCTCTCTGCCTCTGTCTCTCTGGCAAGCACATGCACCTTGTAGCAAAAATTTCTCTTTAAAAAAAAAAAAAGAAGAAAGAAATGCTCTGTAACAGGACTGTCCAGTGGCATGGTGGTTAAGGCAGCTGGATCTTACATGACCAGCTATGGGGCTGGAATCCTGAACCCCGTTGCTTTTTTTTTTTTTTGAGAAGTTTTTGCTATAGGGCATGTGTGCTCACCAGACAGAGAGAGATAGAGAGATAGAAAGCAAGAAATCACCCCCCAGGGGGGATGGTCACGCCACAATCCCTTCTCCTCCATTCTCCTCTCGGGATCTTGGGCACGCACACACACGCGCCTGGCGTAAGTTTAAGCCACTGGGTCCAGGACTCGAACCACGGTCGACTACGTGGGAGTCCAGCGACATAGCCATTATGCTAACTGCTGGTCCCAGCGCTGTGGCTTTAAAACATGCCAAGTATGTGTGTGTGTGACTAAAATCCTGAGGGAAGACTGGAGAAGGAATTGTGGCATGGCCATCTCCCTGGGGAGTGCTTTCTTACTTTCCCTCTATTTCTGTCTCCAGTGAGCGCACATGCCATGCAGCACCCATGCATACTTTGACAACATGCAATCTGCAGTTTACTCACTATTTCTAAAACATCCATTTTTTATAGTTTTTGTGGAAATAGTTGTCTTTGTTTGTTAGATGGCATGTGCACTCAGCTAGAGAGACAGAGAGAAAAGGAGAGGAGAAAGTACCCTCCTGTGGGAAATAGTCACTCCACAATCCCTTCTCCATCTCTTCCTCTTTTGGACGTTTTGGGCACACACACATGCACCTAGTGTGTTTCTCAAGCTGCTAGATCTGGGCCTGAACCATCTGTCGGCTGTGTGGAATCCAGCTGCCTTAACTACCAATCCATGGAACTACCCCAGAAATGGTTGTCTTTAAATGTTACTGATTTTAGTTGCTTACAGGAATAAAAACTGGCCTAGACAAATTTAGGAATAAACAAGGCCAACTCATTTGTAGGAATTCAAACAGGAGTTCAGCTGTAGTGGAGATACCTGCAAATGGAAGCAAAGAGGCAATTGGAAGGATGTTCAAGTGTAGAGAAATAACCATTTTCCATTTATGTATTTGGTGGTTTCCTATCTTTATTGGAAGTGATTAAAAAGAATACTTAAGGGACCAGCAGATGGCTTAGTGGTTACGTCATTGTACCTCTCACGTGGCTGAGCACAGTTCAAATCCCAGACCTAGTGACTTGAAAATCACGCTGGCCGCCTGTGCCTGCATGTCCAAGATCCCAAGAGGAGAAGGATTGCAACATGGCCATTCCTTGGGGGAGGGGGGTGATTTCTCACTTTCTTTCTCACTGTGTCTGTGTCTCTCTCTCCAGCAAGCGTGTACACCCTAAGGCAAAAACCTCTGAAAAGAAAACGAAATTTTAAATGATGCAGGAAGGTATAAGATCAAAGGCAGGACAGTATAGTCAATAATTGTTAATTACATAAAGAAATCTAATAATTTAGTTACCACTAAATTGTCGGGAAAGTGATGATATATTTTTCTATGTAAAAATTAGTCATGATTGGGACCAGCAGTTGGTGTAATGGCTATGTTGCCGGACCCCATGTAGTTGACTGCGGTTCGAGTCCTGGACCCAGTGGCTTAAACTCATGCCAGGCACATGTGCCTGTGTGCCCAAGATCCCGAGAGGAGAATGGAAGAGAAGGGATTGCAGCGTGGCCATCCACCCTGGGGGGTGATTTCTCCCTTTCAGTCTGTCTTTCAGGAAAGCATGCACCCTATAGCAAAAACCTCTCTTAAAAAAATTAGTCATGACTTTCTCGACAACCCAATATTTACTATAGGTGTTTTTTTTTTTTTCTTTTCTTTTTTTTTTTTTAAAGTTTTTGTCATAGGGTATATGCACTTGCCAGAGATGGACAGAGAGAGACACAGAGAGAAAGTGAGAAATGACCCCCCAGGAGATGGCCATACCCAAATTCCTTCTCTTCTCAGGATTTTGGGTACATGTGCATGCAGATACATGGAGTAATTTTCAAGCTATTGTGTCTGGGACTTGAACCACGATCAAACTTGTGGGAGTCCAGTTCCTCAACCACCACACCACCTGCTGGCTCTGTACTTTAGGTGTTTTATTTATTGGTGAATAAAAGATCATTTTTCCCTTTGGGAGAGGTTCAAAGTAAGAAAATAAAGAGAATAATAAGTAGGGAAATTAATGAGAACAAAAAAATGGGAAAAAGTGCTAAGAAATAAAGAATTAAGTTACTGGGACAGAAAATAAAGAATATATTGGGGGCTGGCAGGTGGCATGGTGATTAAGGCACTGGACTCCCACATGGTTGACTGCAATTTGGGTCTGGACCCAGTGGCTTGATTTCTTACGGCTTCCCATCTCTCTCTAATCAAATTAAAATATAATAATATTAAATTAATAATTCTTTTTAAATTTTAATTTATATTTTATCACATATCTTTACAGTATATACTTCTTTTTTCCAACACAAAAACAACACAAAAACCATGCATGCCACTCAAGACAAGGATATTACTATATACATTATCATCAGCAAATAGCTTCTCATTTTATGTCAATTAAGCATATTTTTACCCATTTTTTTTCCTTCTCCTCTCTCCTCCCTCCCTTTCACTAAACTATTTTTTTTTTTTAATATTTTATCGATTAACAAAAGATCTTAAAGTATGGACAAAGCTAGAATCAAGTGACAAATGCACTGTAATTTTCTTCTGAAACATTTTTTTTTCTCTCTATCTCCCCCTTTACTATAGAGAAGTATAAACTAACTTATTTGCAAACAAAGAAAAAAATAGGTTTATCTCACTTTGGTCTATTATTTGCACAAAGTCCCATAAGAATTCAATTTTCTGATGCAAGGCAATGGGTACTATTGTATTATTGAACGGCAACAGGTACTGTTATATTGCTGAACTTATGCAAATAACCATTTTGCCACAAATTAAGAATGCTCATAAATATTTTCTATTTCAAAGGGGTCTGGAAGGGAGAAAAATTTGTTTCAGTTAAAAAATTCTTTAACAAATTGCTGAACCCAACAATGCAAAAGAAAACCAAAATCCTGGGACCAGCAGTTAGCGTAATGGCTATGTCGCTGGACTCCCATGTAGTCGACCGCGGTTCACGTCATGGACCCGATGACTTAAAACTCACACTGGGCGCGTGTGAGTGCGTGCCCAAGATCCCGAGAGGAGAATGGAGGAGAAGGGATTGCAGTATGGCCATCTCCTCTGGGGGGTAATTTTTCACTTTATCTCTCTGTCTCTGTCTTTCTGGCGAGCACACGCGCCCTATAGCAAAAAAAAACAAAAACAAAAACAAAAAAACAAACAAACAAACAAAAAAAACCTCTCCAAAAAAGAAAAGAAAAAAATAAAAAAAAAGAAAACCAAAATCCTTAAATCTAGAAGACAAAGCATAGCAGAAAATCAGTAATGTTTTAGAAAAAAAAAGTCATAGAATTCTATTTTCCCAGTTCAGTCTCACATAATCTCTTTTGTTGAATTTTCAATGTTACTGTGGTCTGACCTTTCCATTAACATTCAACATTATTATTGATATTTCAGAACTTTTACTATTATTAAGTTGGCCTTTCTCTTGGTCAGTTTTAGTTCTCTTATTTGTCTGTCTTTAGTTTTCCTGGTATAGTACTCCCTTCAGAACTTCCCAAAGAGCTGGTCTGGTATTGGTAAATTCCTTTATATATTTATTTTTTTTTTTGGAGAGATTTTTTGCTATAGGGCGCGTGCGCTCGCCAGACCGACAGAGAGAGACATAGAGACAGAAAGCGAGAAATCACCCCTCAGGGGGGATGGTCACACCACAATCCCTTCTCCTCCATTCTCCTCTCGGGATCTTGGGCACGCACGCACGCACGCACACACACCCGGCGTGAGTTTTAAGCCACCGGGTCCGGGACGCAAACCACGGTCGACTACATGGGAGTCCAGCGACATAGCCATTACGCTAACTGCTGGTTCCCTGGTAAATTCCGTTTTATTTATATGAGAATGTTTTTGTCTTTTCTTTCCACATACAGTATAATCTTCCCAGATACAGCATTTTTGGCTAAATTTTATAAAATAATTTTTTAAGAATTATTTTATTTAACTTTATTTTTTATTTTGACCAGAGAGGGACAGAGAGAGAAAGAAAGAAAGCCGCCAGGTCTGAGACTGTGGTTGGCCATGTGGGAGTCCAGTGTCCTTAACCACCATGCTACCTGCCTGAAATTGTTTTTTACTTAACGCTTTGAATACATTTTCCCATTCTTTCCTTGCTTGCATTGTTTCCAACAAGAGGTCTGATGTTAGCCTGATGGGACATCCTTTGAAAGCAACTTGATGTTTTTCTCTTGCCAATTTTAGTATCTTATCTCTGTCTGTGGTTTTGTTCAATCTGGCTATGATGTGCCTTGGAGAAGATCTTCTTGGGTTGATTCTATGTCTGGTCCTTTGTATATCTTGAGTCTGGTTATTTGAAGGCCTCTCTAGGTTTGGAAAGTTTTCTTGCAGGACTTCATGGAATAGATTTTCAATGTCCTGATTAGTTTCTTCACCTTCTGGAATACTGACTATCCAGATATTTTTGTGTCTAATGGTATCTAGTATTACTCGTATACTATTCTCATTTTTGGAAGGTTATTTTCTCAGTCTTTTTGGTGAATTTTTCTAGGTCAGAGGTTCTATTTTCTACATCTGAGATTCTATCTTCTCTGCATGATCTAATCTGCTTTCAATACTTTCAAGGGAGGTTTTTATTTCCTGTATCACAGCCTTCATCTCTAACAATTCTGTCTGATTCTTTTTTATGGTGTGTATTTCTTCTTTCAGATTGTGGAGGAACATCCTTACCTCCTGGAACTCTGTCTCTTTCCTCCTGCATCTTCTGGAGTTCGTTGTCTCTCTCCTCTTGCATCTCTGTTAGCTTTGTCACTATGAATAGCCTAAAATCTTTATCTGACATTTCCAGGAGTTCCATCTGTGGATGATAAAGGGGTGTTCTTTCCCCTTCATCTCCCTTGGGGGAGATATATTTTCTTGATTTTCCATATTTCTTGTGCCTCTGCAGTGGTGGTTTCTGGTCATCTGATGGATTATATGTTACTTCCTACCTGGCTTTTTGCTGGGTGTTGGGCCAGAAGGAGGGGTTTGGGGCAGAGGCTTTTTCCAGTTAAAGGAGCAGGGAAAGTTCACCTCTGATGCACATTCGATTCTGGCATTTCACTGAGTGTTGGGCTGGTAAGAGGGGTCAAATAAATAAATCTTTAAAAAAATAAAAAAAGCAAGGATGTAAATTAGACAAAGTCAGTGGAGATAACTTTGCTGATTTTTTTTTTGGGGGGGGGAGATTTTTGCTATAGGGTTCATGCGCTCACCAGAAAGAGAGAGTCAGACAGACAAACAGAAAGCGAGAAATCACCCACCGGGGGGATGGTCATGCCACAATCCCTTCTCCTCCAGTCTCCTCTCAAGATCTTGGGAACGCATGCATGCACGGTGTGAATTTAACCTACCAGGTCCAGGACTCAAACTGCAGTCAACTACATGGGAGTCCAGTGACAGCTATTATTCCAACTGCTAGTCCCTTACTGATTTTTTAAAATAGTTATTTAGTTTTATTTATTCATTTATTTATTTTAATTTGACCAGAGAGAGAGAGAAAGTAAAAAAGCAAGCTATGAGGTCCAGGATGCGAACCATGGTCAGCCATGTGGGAGTGTCCAGCATCTTAACCACCATGTCACCTGCTGGTCCCAATTTTACTGACTTTTAACATGTTACCTGACAGATGAAAGGAACCCAATTTTGTCATAGGGTGGGTGCCACCATGCCTAGAAACCCAACTTTGTGAACCCAAGTCAGGATTCCTGGGAAATTTAATAGTCAGTGAAAAGCTGTAGGAAATAGGAAGTTTGGTACCAGCAGATGATGTAATGGTTACGTTGCTGGACTCCCACATGGCTGACCACAGTTCAAGTCGTGGACCCAGCAGATTAAAACTCATGCTGGGCACACATACGTGTGTGCCCAAAATCCCAAGAGAAGAATGGAAGAAAAAGGATTGCAGCATGGCCATTGCCCCTTGGGGATCATTTCTCACTTTCTGTCTCTCTCTCTCTCTCTGTGTATCTCCAGTGAGCACACACACCCTATAACAAAAATCTCTCTTAAAAAGAAATGGAAATATCGTGAGATACTCTAGAAGTTGAAGGAGAGAAACATAGTAAGGACACAGGTAGCAAAGGGGATAGTGGCTTGAGCTGACCATGTTACTCAGGATAAAGGGTTGTTACCTCCTAATGAAAAAGATAAATCATTTAAAAATGTAAGTAGGGAGGGACCATCAGGTGGCAAGGTAGTTAAGCCACTGGACACTGTCGGAAATATCGTGAGATACTCTAGAAGTTGAAGGAGAGAAACATAGTAAGGACACAGGTAGCAAAGGGGATAGTGGCTTGAGCTGACCATGTTACTCAGGATAAAGGGTTGTTACCTCCTAATGAAAAAGATAAATCATTTAAAAATGTAAGTAGGGAGGGACCATCAGGTGGCAAGGTAGTTAAGCCACTGGACACTGTCACATGGCTGCCCACAGTTTGAGTCCCAGACCTGGTGGATTGCTTTGCTCTCTCTCTCTTGCTCGCTTGCTCTCTCTCTCTCTCTTGCTCTCTCTCTCTCTCTCTCTCTCTCTCTGTATGTGTGTGTGTGTATGGTCAAATTGAAATAAATGAATAAATAAAAATTAAATAAAAAATAATTCTTAAAAAAAATTTAAGTAGGGGAACCAACTGATAACTTAATGATTATGTCACTGGACTCCCACATAGTCAACTACAGTTCAAGTCCTGGAATTGGTGGCTTAAAAAAAATTCACACCAGGTACGTGCACATGTGTGCCCAAAATCCCAAGCACATAATGGAGGAAAAGGGATTGGGTGTGGCCATCCCCCATGGGGGGTGATTTCTCTCTTTCTGTTTATCTGTCTCTTCAGAAGTATACACACTGTATAGCAAAAAATTTCTCAAAAAAAATTAAGTAGGGGGACCAGCAGTTGGAGTAATGGCTATGTCGCTGGACTCCCAAGTGGTTGCGTGTTTTGAGTCTCAGATCTGGTGGCTTAAAGTCACGCTGGGCACGTGTGCATGTGTGCCCAAGATCTCGAGAGGAGAATGGAAGAGAAGGGATTGTGGTGTGGCCATCTCCCCTGGGGGGCGATTTTTCACCTTCTGTCTCTCTGTCTTTCTGGTAAGCACACATGCCCTGTAGCAGAAAACCTCTCCAAAAACCAAAAATTTAAATAAAGATTTTTCAGACTTTAGTCTGTTTCCAAATAATCATCACTTTCTTTATTTCTTTTAGATTTTTTTCAAGTTGTATTATTATGTTAGGCTATTTACTTCTACTAGGCTTTTTTTCCCTGTAATAAAGTTTTTATTTATTTATTTCTAAAATAGGAAAATATATGTTTTTTTTGTTTTGTTTTGTTTTGTTTTGTTTTTTAGATTTGGAATCCAAGTATGACACTAAAAAGTTATTTCAAGAAAAAGATATTTATGAAATGAATTTATCTCAGTGGGAGATAATGGAAAGAATTAAAAATCATGACCTTGAGGACTCCTTTTTCAGAAAAGATTATGAATATAAAAAGTTTGAGAACCAAGGTTTTCCTGAGGCATTGTTTAGGCAAGTGAAAAAAGCAACTCCTGAAAAAATGCCCATTTATAGAAAACTTACTTCTCTTGCACTGTATCAGAAAAATCATAACAGAGAAAAACCCTATGAATGTGGGGAATGTGGGAAGGCTTTTAGAGTACGCCAACAACTTACTTTTCATCAAAGAATTCATACTGGTGAGAAACCCTACGAATGTAAAGAATGCGGAAAAACCTTTAGACAATGTGCCCACCTTAGTCGACATCAAAGAATTCATACTTCTGACAAACTCTATGAATGTAAAAAATGTGGAAATATCTTTACATGTGGCTCAGACCTTCGAGTACATCAGAGAGTTCATGTTGGTGAGAAGCCCTATGAATGTAAGGAATGTGGGAAAGCCTTTAGAGTTCGAGGACAACTTAATCTCCATCAGAGGATTCATACTGGTGAGAAACCCTATGACTGTAAGGAATGCGGGAAGGCGTTTAGACAGTATGCACACCTTACTCGACATCAGAGACTTAACATTGCTGAGAAGTGCTATGAGTGTAAGGAATGTGGTCAGGCTTTTCTTTGTAGCACAGGCCTTCGAATACATCACAAACTTCATACTGGTGAAAAACCCTACGAATGTAAGGATTGCGGAAAGGCCTTTAGAGTTAGGCAACAACTAACTCTCCATCAGAGAATTCATACTGGTGAGAAGCCCTATGATTGTAAGGAATGTGGGAAGACATTTAGTCGCGGCTATCATCTGACTCTCCATCAGAGAATTCATACTGGTGAGAAACCTTATGAATGTAAGCAGTGTCAGAAGTTCTTTCGTCGTTACTCAGAACTTATTTCACATCAAGGTATTCATATTGGAGAGAAACCTTATGAATGTAAGGAGTGTGGGAAGGCCTTTAGACTATTCTCACAGCTTACCCAGCATCAAAGTATTCATTTTGGTGAGAAACCTTATAAATGTAAGGAATGTGAGAAGACTTTCAGACTGCTTTCACAGCTCACTCAACATCAGAGTATTCATACTGGTGAAAAACCCTATGACTGTAAGGAATGTGGAAAAGCCTTCAGACTTCATTCATCACTTATTCAACATCAGAGAATTCATTCTGGTGAGAGACCATACAAATGTAAGGAATGTAAGAAGGCATTTAGACAACATTCACACCTTACTTACCATCAGCGAATTCATAATGTAACATAATTATAAGAATGCTTCCATTGTGAATTTTATATAAAGGAGCATTAGAAAATAATTTTTACGGGAAAAGTTTCTGAATGTAGGAATACCTTTTGCTCATTCTGAAAATAGATAAAAGGAAAGAAGTAGGGGCCGACAGGTGATGTGGTTAAAGGTGCTAGATTCCCACATAGCTGATTGCGGGTCAAGTCCTGGATCTGGCAGCTTGCTTTATCACTTCCTCTCTCTCTTACACATTAAATTAAAATATATAAAGTTAAATAAAATAATTCTTTTTTAAAAAGGAAAGAAGTAAAAAGAAAAGCCATTTTGCCTATATTTTCTGTGTGAACTGTATTTCAGGGCATCCAGTGGTTGATGAGTTAAAGCTTGTCTTTATTAGAGAATTCCAGCTAATGAATGAAGAAAGAATTTTAGTATTAGAAAATTTCCATTTTGCAACATGCAAAGGAACAACAGTTAGGCATTATTCTCAGTAGAGATTAAGACCATAAAGTAAAATGACACAAATGTAGCAAATAGATCAGGTTGACAACATCTGAACCAATTGATCAGTCTTAACCTCACAAAAAACAGGACAGTAAACATTATGTGCCTCCTACCTTGCAACCAACCGTAAGATAGGCACATCTTGTCAAACATTGAACCTGAATTTAATTAAGCCTGAAGATCTAATTCCCAAGTTTAGAGAAAATTTAGGGAATAAGAGAAAAAATATTACATCACACAACAAGAAGCAATTAATTCTAAAATATGGATACTTCTACAAGAGGGATGACCCAATTTCTCAGCCAGCAAAATGGCCTTGGAAAAATGCCAACTCTTAGATATTGAAAGATACTGAAATGGAACACTGATACATGGAAAAAGGCTTAAGATGTATCAAGAAAATGCAATGACTGGTTTTTATTTAGATTGTGAGTTGAACAAATATAAAAAAGACATTTTTATAATAGTTGGAAAAATGACAATACAGAATTAGATAATATAAAATGTTTTTGTTAGGTGTGATAATAGCATTGTGGTTATGTTAAAAAATTTGTTTTTTAGACATACATTCTGAGGTTTGTGCACATGAAATGATATGTCTGGAATGTTCTTTAAATGCTCATGAAAAGAAAAGTGAGGATGGATAACTAAAATTTGGCAAAATTATAATAATCTGAGTCTTTGGGTACATGGTTTTTGTTTGTTTTGCTATTTTTGTACTTTTGTGTATTTGAAATTTTTATAGTGTTCTTTCAAAGATAAAAATTATGCATTTAAAACCAATTTGGAGTAATTTTTTTTTAATACCTACATGTCAGAACTTGTGCATTTTGCCAAAGCTCTACATATTTGGATAGCAAATACACTATTAAATATTTGAAGATTGGGAGTCCAGATTTTATGTATTGAGTTGTCAGAAAAGTCAGGACACATTTTTGCATAGAAAAGCATGTCATGATTTTTCCGACAACCCAGTAGTTCACCCCTCTGTCTATATCCCAGTACTTGTCCCATAGTGTGCATTTCATATGTTTGAAGAGAGTGAAATAAAGCAATTATTACAGCTAAATGTGGAAATTAATGGACTAGACCTGCACTGTCTATTACAGTGGTAACTAGCAACATAGCAAATACTTGAAATTGAGCTGCTGAACACCTGAAATGGGGTTAGTCCAAATTAAAATGGTGTTAAATGTAAAATTTTGAAAATTTATCAAAAAAGAATATTATCTCAATTTTCCATATTTAGTACATGTTAAAATTTTGGATATACCGATTGAAATAAAATACATTAAAATTAATTTTACCATATTTTGTTTTTAAATGTGGCTACTGGGAAAGTTTAAATTATACTGGGCTCTCATACTTCTATTATCAGCGCTAGTATATAAACAATAAAAATGTAGATTTTAGCTAAAATAGTTCTTTTAAAAATATTAATACAGTTGGGACCAGCAGGTGGTGTGGTTAAGGGTGCTGGACTTAACCACCCACATGGCCAACTGCGGTTCAAGTCCTAGACCTGCCGGCTTGCTTTCTCATTTTCCCTCTCTCTCTCTGTCCCTCTCTGGTCAAATTAAAAATAAATAAAGTTAAATAAAGTAATTCTTTAAAAAAAAATTAAAAATATATATACTAATGCAGTAGAGACCTTAGCATTTCTGACCAAGGAATGCAAATAAGAAAGAGGAAAAAAGAAAGTGACACAATTTCAGCTATATGGATCACAAGAGTGACACTTCTGGATTTTTTAAAATGGTGACAATGATAGTTAAGGCATTGGACTCCCACATGGCTGGCAGCAGTTTGAGTCCTGGACCTGGTGCTGCTTTCTCACATTCCCTCTCTGGTGTGTGTGTATGCTCTGCAGTAAAAAAATAAATCTTAAAAAAAAAACAAGTTATCACACTCCAACAGAGGAAGTGGGTGAGAATTTGCTAAGCTTATGTGTGTTTGTGTGTTGCTTTAAGAAATGGAAACCAGGGGCTAGCAGGTGGTGTGGTGGATAAGGTACTGGATTCCCATATGGCTGACCACTGTTCAAGGCTCAGACCTAGGTGCTTGTTTTCATTTTCCCTCTCTCTCACTCTGCCTCTGTTGAGCCCTATAGCACATTAAAATAATAATAATAATTTTAAGTAGAATTTTGAAAACCTCAATAACCAAAAAAAATGTTTAAGGTTTTTGCCATAGGGCACATGCACTTTTCAGGGAGACAGGGAAAGCGGTATGGTGATTAAGGTGCCACGCCACAATCACCTCTCCATCCAGGAGATTTGGGACACACATGCACACTTGCCCACCATGATTTTCTTTTCTTTTTTTTTTTGCTATAGGGCATGTGAGCTCTCCAGAGAGACAGAGACAGAGAAAAAGTGAGAAATCATCCTACAGGTCAAGTGAACGGCCTTGCTAGATGCTAGGCTGCCTGTGGCTGCAGGGCCTAAGGGCCAGAGCAGTGGCTCGTCCCCTCCCCCACTAGCCTTTGGAATTCAGGTTTATGTCCTGGGACTTTAGGAAGAATTTGCGTCCCTCCCCACCCCATCCAGATACCTGCTCAAGCAAATGGCCTGGCCAGAGGCCAGGCTGCCAGTGGTGGCTGCAGGGCTTAATGGCCAGGACCGCGGCTTAACCTCTCCTCTACTCACTTTTGAACTCTCAGGAGCTCCATGTTTTGGATAGGGCACAGTGAGCATTGCATGTCCCACAAGCTTTTCTTTGTTCCTGAGGTGAAGCTCAGCAGCTCAGCTTCAGGTGCCCCTTTTCTTTAGAAACAGGGAGGACTTTGGGTCACCCAGGACCAGTGACAACAGTGCAGAGTGTTGGGGAGCAACAGGGAGGCAGAGTAGAAGAGAAATTACCAATTTTCTATTCCTGCACATTTTTTAAGGGATACCTTGAATAATTTAGGAAGGAACATATAGATCGCCAGATAACTAGGGACCATTGCAGAGGCACAAGAAATATGAGTAACCAACAAAATGTCTCTCACTCAAGGGAGAACATCAATTCCACATCACTCACAGACAACACAATGGAAGTTGTGGAAATGTCGGATAAGCAATTCAGAATATTTGTAGTGACCAAAAGAGACAATGAGCTCCAGGAGATGAGCAAGTTTTTTCAACATTTGAAAGAAATAGACACCATCAAAAAGAATCAGACGGAATTGTTAGGGATGAAGAACGTGATACAGGAAATTAAAACCTCCCTAGAAACTATTAAAAGTAGATTAGAATCTCGAATGTAAAAGACAAAAGTTCTGACCTAGAAAAAAGTATCAAAAAGACAGAAATCATCCCATAGGGAGGATGGCCACGCCACAATCCCTTCTCTATTCTCCTCTCAGGATTTTAGGCACATATGCACACGGCGCCTAGTGTGAGTTTTAAGTCACCAGGTCTGGGACTTGAACCATGGTTGACTACATGGGAGACAGCAACTTAACCATTACACGATTAGCTGGTCCCAGACCAGCATGATTTTTAATCCCCAGGGTCCAGGATTCATACAGCTGTCAGTCATGTGGAGTCCAACACCTTAACCACAACACCACCTGCTGCCTCCCCCCAAAATTTAAAACTCATTAGAATGACTCAATAGTAGAAGAAAATGAAATGCCACTGCATGATATTGGAACAGATAAATACTTGGGTTCAGATTCCAGTTTGACCTGAACACATGGGCTGTGGGCACCCATGATCCTGACTGGCTTGGAAGCTGAGGAACCCTTTACATTGCTGGAAGAAATGCAAATTGGTATGACCACTTTGTAAAATGTTTTGGCATATCTGTATAGCTAAATATATACTTGCTTTGTGACTTAGCTACTCTACTCTTGGATTCCAAACGAAAATAAATACTATGTCTACCAAAAGATATTAAAATGTTCAGAGCAGCTTTTTTCAAAATAGAAATAAGAATACTGGAAGCCATACCAATATCTATCAACATAGAATGAATAAAGTATGGCAAAGGTTGAAAAATTTTATTTTTTTGAAAATTATTGCTATATCCTACAGACCAAATCTGGCTCATCATCTGTTTTTGTATTGCACAAGGGCCTAGAAATGGTTTTTATGTTTGTAAAAGGTTGAAAAAAAGTAAAAATAATAGTATTTCATAATATGTAAAAATTGCATGAAATTCAAATTTCCATAACGAAGTTTTTTAGAATACAGTTACATTCTTTTTTTTTTTGGAGAGGTTTTTGCTATAGGGCATGTGCACTTGCCAGAAAGATAGAGACAGAGACAGAAAGCGAGAAATCACCCCCTGGGGGGATGGCCACGGCACCATCCCTTCTCCTCCTTTCTCCTCTTGGGATCTTAGGCCTGCACGCACATGCACCCGGCGTGAGTTTCAGCCACCGGGTCCGGGACTCGAAACACGGTCTACTACATGGGAGTCCAGCAACATAGCCATTACGATAACTGCGGGTCCCCAGAATACAGTTACATTATTTTACGCATTGTTTACGGCTACTTTCATGCCACAGTGCCAGAGTTGAGTAGTTAGAGACTATTTGGCCCACACAACCTAATATATTTACTAGCTGGCTAAAGGAATTATTGTTACACTCAATAACAAGAATGCATCTCTGAGTCATAATGTGGATGGAAACAAGGAGAGAAAACATGTTATGTTGATTGCATTCAAATGAAGTTCAAGAATATACAAAACTACTGCTCCCTTCTAAGAGACCTAGATACCATTCAAGAATTTTCTTATATCCTTATTTTTAATTGTTGTGGTTTGTTGTATCAAAGCTGAAATGTGAAACACGTTCAATGTCCATTTTCTTCAAGCATAAACTCACCTTTCTGGGCTTGAGATACTGAACAAACATCACCTGGTGACATTCGAGCCCTCTGGATGTATTTTTCACCCAAGAAATTTCAGATTTCAACAATAAACCCATTTTACTGAATAACAACATTGATAGGGAAATGATCTTGTGACGGAAGCCCAATGTAACACCCTTTGCTGGGAACCATATGATAGAACAGGGATATTACTAAGAGAAAAATGAGATTGAATGCAAAAATATATTGTATAGCGGGAACCAGCAGTTAGCGTAATGGCAATGTCGCTGGATTCCCACATAGTCGACCGCGGTTCGTGTCCTGGACCCGGTGGCTTAGAACTCAGGCCGTGTACGTGCGTGCCCAAGATCCCGAGAGGAAAAAGGAGGAGAAGGGATTGTGGCGTGACCATCCCCCCTGGGGGGTGATTTCTCGCTTTCTGTCTCTCTGTTTGTCTGGTGAGTGCACGTGCCCTATAGTGAAAACCTCTCAAAAAAAAAAAAAAGTATATATATATATATAGGGACAGTCTTGGGAGCATGAAGTCTGGAACACTGCAATGACTGAGATTAGCATGGAAAACTACGTGGATCATTAATCTCAAAACAGACCCAACAGGAAAGAATCTATGCAATGTTCCCACCAGGACCGATAAGATTTTTTTGTCCCAGATAACAGTAATGGCCTACAAGAGTTCATCTTTCTTTAAGAGCCTGCTGATCTTCCTGTAGAAAATAGAGAACATTCACTTTACCCCCTACTTAATATAGTTTAAATTGTCCGTAAAATAAAGCGCCTGGGGACCAGCAGATGCCATAATGGTTAAGTTGCTGGACTCCCATGTAGTCAACTGCTGTTCCAGTCCTGGACCCCGGCTTGAAACACACTGGGCATGTGTACATGCCTTCCCAAAACACTGAGAGGAGACTAGAGGAGAAGGGATTGCGGCGTGGCCATCACTCCCTGAGTGATTTAAGATCTTCAAGAACTTCTGAGGAGTCACCTGGATAAAACTCAAGCAAAATAAGTAGCAGGGTGAGATCCACAGGGAAGCTAGGACTCGCCCCATTCTGGACCGCATGGCATGATCTCTTGATGTCGCTGAACCCACACGCACATGAATCTGTCTGGTATGGTGCCGCCTGGGACTTGCTGCTGACAGGAAACCCGACGGTGCGGCTGTGGAACACACTTCTAGGTCACAAGGCTCCACACTAATTCCCCAGACTGCTGGGCCCTGCGAGCGCGCAGCAGGGGGCGCTCTTCTCCACGGATAGAACCAGTTGGATCACTCTGGGTTCGGGCCTGCGGTGCGGGTGCGCGGTGCTACTAGTCGTGTTCCTCTGCTGGCGCTCTCCGCAGGCAGAGACCGCACCTTGGCTTTGGCTGGCCGCAGCGGGCGCCAGAGGAGGGTTCCAGCAGCAACTGGAAACCGTGCTGGACGGTAAGTGCGCGTGCGTGAGGACGCGTGTGACGTTGAGATCCGAGTAGGGAAGACTCATTCCCTTCTTTTAATTGAGGTTGGTGCGGGAGGTTGTCCTACATTTACTTTGTCTGCACTGAGAAATCTGATATCCTACGATTTTTCTTTCCTCTGTTCTGCTTTTTCCAGAGTCACATAGAGGAAAAGAACTGTGCACCTAATTCTTGTAAAATAAGTTCGATTTTCTTTCTTCAAGTGTGTGTGTGTGTGTGTGTGTGTGTGTGTGATCTGCAACATCTTCCTAAGGAAGAACCCGCCATTCAGTGACTGGTCACTAAGCACCCTATAAGTAACGCACTAGGCACGCACTCATCAGTCTAGTGCCACTCCCCAGCCACACTGCCCCTTTCCTTTCCATCCAATAATTTATCTGTCTTTCCGGGTCTAAGATGTTGATAAAGATAATTATATCGAATGGAGGGGAATGAAGACTTTAAAAATTTTATCTTTGTCATGGAAGTTTTCAAGCAGAAAAGACTGCATAACCTGAGGGACCCAACATCTAGCAACATCTTAAAACATTTGCATATATCTTTCTAGCAGTCCTTCTGCTTTTTGGTTGTGGTACTTTAAAATCATGCTTTTGTCCTTCCGTATGCACGTATAACCAAAAAGGACACCATATTTAAAAATAACCACCGTGCTGTTATCCCAATATAAAAAATTAACAGTAATTTCTTAATGTCATATTCCTCTTTTATATTTAGGTTTCCCTAGTTGTTTCAATGATAACTTTTACAATCAGTTGGTTATACCAGAATCCTGACAGATTCCATGCATTGCATTTGGTCTCCAAACCTCTTAACCCTCTTTATTTTATTTTACTTTTTTTTTTTTAGAGAGAGATTTTTTACTATTACAACACATGTGCTTGGTGGAGAGAGAGAAAGCAAGAAATCACCCCCTAGGCAGGGATAGCCACTCTGTTTTTTGTTTCTATTTTTTAAATGGAGATTTTTGCTGTAGAGTACATGCACACACTGAAGAGACATAGAAAGACAGAAAGTGGGAAATCACCCCTGGGGCATGGCCATGCCACAATACCTTCTCCTCCAGTCTCCTCTCAGCATCTTTGGCATGCATACACACGCCCCTGGTGGGAGTTTCAAGTCACCAGGTCCAGGACTCAAACTGTGGTTGACTACATGGGAGTCCAGCGACATAACTATTATGCCATCTGCTAATCCCTTATGTTACAAGGATAGAATCAAGGTATCAGCTTTTTCAGGTTCAAGGGGCCACCCACAGTGCGTGGCTTGTGGCACCCTACCATTTTCAAAGCCAGCCATTCCATCATTCTAACCTCTGCTTTCATTATCACCTCTCCTGCTTGGACTCTTCTCTCTTTCTCCAGCACTTATAAATACCTTGTGATAACACTGGGCCCAAGCAGATAATCCAGGATAATTCTCCCCCGTAGCAATATCCTTAATTTAATCACACCTGTAAAGTCCCTTTTGCCATGAAAGGTAAAATATTCTGTTTTAGGGATTAGACATTTTTTGGAGGGGAACATTATTCTACATACATACCTCTCTTGCCCAGGAACCGGTGAGAGAGGATCATCAGTCAGGTTCACTCTGGAATTGGCCAAGATATGCCAGTCCAGTGATGACTGCGTACACCTGAATTGGCATCCATCACCTGTGATAGCCTAGGAACAAATAAAACATACGTTCTCCTTTGAGAATTATAAATCCTAGGAGCTCAAAGACCGTAACACATTTGTCTAGTTTAAATGCTCCCAAATTGGCAGATCGTTTCATAGATAACATGGAAATATCACATGCCTATTGTATTCAGGGACATAATACTGGGACTTGATGAATCTGTACTAATTCTAGTTCGCACTCATGTGAAGAATCATAGGTATCCACAACGTTCAAAATAGCCTCAACGGAACCATCAGTGTCACCTTTAATAATTATAGGAAGTCCATTTGAATCTCTCTTGATTTTCTCTTTTGGCTTTAAGAGTTTTTGTTCTTTCCTTTCTATGAACTTTATAAATGACCTCTCCTTCCAGTGCAAAGTACCATACTTCTCACGGGATTTCCGATGTACTTCTTGGTGTTCCTTTCGCTTTTCTTCTATTATTTTCAGATCATCTTTATTTTTCTTCTGTTCTTGGTCATACCTTCTCCAATCAACAACTTCATGTGCCCTTGGCTCGGATTCTACTTCAAGAATTTCATCTCCTGCACAAGGAAGGTCTCTCCAGCCTATAATTCCCACTGGCATGCTAGGATAGGCTTCATTAATTGTTTTTCTATTTTCATCAAACATTAAGTGTACTTTTGGCCAACACTTTCCAGCAACCAGGATTGAGCCTTTTCTCCAAGTTCCTCTTTGAATGATAGCTGTGGTAACAGGACCTCTTCCTTTGTCTGTGAAAGATTCTATAACTCTTCCTTCCACTGGACCGGTGGGATCTGCTTTCAGTTCTAACATTTCTGCAAGAGCAATTGTTGCTTCTGCCAAAGCCGTCAGATTGTCACCTGTGAGTGCAGAGACATGCACTGCTTGAATGTCACCTCCGTAATCTTCGCACACCACATCGTAAGCCAGCAGTTCTTTTTTCACTTTGTCAGGATCAGCCTCAGCTTTGTCACATTTGTTTGTGGCAAGGACAATAGGAACTTGAGCATCTTCGGCATGTTGAATAGATTCTACAGTTTGTTTCATGACCCCATCATCTGCAGCTACAACCAACACGACAATGTCAGTGACCTGAGCACCTCGGGCTCTCATTGCTGAGAAGGCAGCATGTCCTGGAGTATCAAGAAAGGTTATCTTTTCCCCAGAAGGTAGAGAGACAAGAAAGGCACCAATGTGCTGGGTGATGCCTCCAGCTTCCATTGCTACCACTTGAGTTTTTTGAAGTTTGTCAAGTAATGTTGTTTTCCCATGATCAACATGGCCCATTATAGTAACGACTGGAGACCTTGGGGTTAATAAAGCTGGATCTGCCTGGGGCCTTTTTACAGCATCTTTATTCTCTCTGACTTTGTCCTGTTTTAATTTGCTCCATTTTAACTTCATCCCTGCCTTCTTTATCACTTCTTTGATCCAGACTTCATCTAAATAGGAGTCTGCTTCTAAGGAATCTACGTCAATAGCAGTGTTCAATAAGGCTTCATAGACATAATCTACATCTATTTCCATTGCTCTGGCCAACTCCTCAACAGATATTCCAATCCAGACTTCGACTTCCTTTTCAGATTTTGTTGAAGGTAACTGAGATTTCTGTGGCTTTTCTTCCTTCTTTTTTACTAGAAGCCTATACTGAAATAAAGCAGTCTCAATTAGCACATCTGTCCGCCAGGGGCAGGCATAAAGGTAAGTTGTCCATATCGGGTAAGCAGCTGAAAGCCACCACGGTGCTAACGGTCTTCTTTGACCCAGAGAGCGGCACTCTCTGTGTAACTGCCTACAAAGAGTATGAAACCGTAGCAAATTCTCAAACTTCAGTAGCTTCTGGTTCATGTTTCTCCTGACAAGGCAACAAAAGAACCTTGGGTGGACACTTGTTCTGACAAATACCAGCAAATATTATCTTGATTGAGAAGGTTGATTGTCTCCTTTGAGCCTCATTTTCCTGATCTTGGTAAAAAGAAAGTAAAAATGGTTGGGTATGTATTCTTCTGAGTTCCACATAAAGCCCTGGATTTCACGAGTCTGATTCTCCCCAGTGTTGATTATTTTCAAGATGTCAATCATGCATTGGATGGTTAAAGGTAAAAGGATGACAAAAGATATACCATACGAGTCATAACCAAAATAACACTCAAATAGTTTTATTAATATCAGACAGGATAGATTTTAAGAACAAAGAAAGTATCATGGAGAAAGAACAGTCTTTCAATAAATGGTGCTGGATATACTGAATATCTATATGGGGGAAATGAATCATGATTTTCCCTTACAACATACACAAAAATCAATTCCAGAAAGTTTGTACAGATAAATGTGAAAAATAATAAATCTAAACAAAAATACAGAATAGCTTCATACCTTCAGAACAGGCAAAGATTTCTTAAGCAATATACATAGAGTATCAAATGATAAGGGGAAAAATAATAAAAATCAGACTACATTAAAAAAAATTTCCAGGCCCCCAGTTTAAGTCCTAGACAGTGTGTAAAAATGCAAACCACAGGTTAGGAGACAATATCTGCAATACACATAGTTGAAAAAGGGTACACATTTGTATTACACAAATAATTCCTAAGAATCAACAATAAGAAGATAAGCTCTCCTCAAACTAGGCTTGATTGTCACTTCCCACAGGAATATCCAAATAGCCAATAGAAATTAAAATAAAGGCATTCAATATTATTAGTCATCAGTTGGAAAACCACAATGCAGTACCACTATATATTCACCATACTGGCAAAAAATTGACTCTGACAATACCATGTCTTTTTTTTTTTTTAATACTTGTTCTTTTTTTTTATTATTTTATTTAACTTTAATTATTTATTTTAATTTGACCAGAGAGGTACAGTGTGAGTATGTGTGTGTGTGTGTGTGTGTGTGTGTGTGTGTGTGAGAGAGAGAGAGAGATAGAGAGAGAGAGAAAGCAGCCTGGTGGTCCAGGACTCGAGCTGTGGTCAGCCATGTGGGAGTTCAGTGCCCTTAACCACCATGCCACCTGCCAGCCCCAATACCATGTCTTAACAAGAAGGTGGAATAATTGGAACTTTACTGTTGATGAACATACTAATAACTGATTAAGCCATTTTAGAACATTAACAATATCTGCTTAAGCAAATTCACATATTCTATGATTCACTATTTCCTCTCCTATAAATACAACTAACAGAAATGCATACATAGCAGGTAGTGTGGTGGTTAAGGTGCTAGACACTCCCACATGGCCATCCACAGTTCAAGTCCCAGACCTGGTGGCTTGCTTTCTCACTTTCCCTCTCTCTCTGGTCAAATTAAAATAAATGAATGAATAAATAAATTTTTTAAAAAAGAAATACATACATAGGAGGGGCCAGCCGGTGGCATGATGGTTAAAGGTGTTGAACTCCCACATGGCTGACTGTGGTTCAAGTTCTGGACCTGGTAGCTTGCTTTCTCACTTTCCCTCTCTCTCTGGTCAAATTAAAATAAATGAATGAATAAATAATTCTTTAAAAAAGTAAGAAATGAGTGGCCAGCAAATAGAGTAGTGGTTAGAAGCACTGGACTCCCACATGATCGACCACAGTTCGAGTCCCAGACATGGCAGCTTGCTTTCTCTCTATCTCTCTCTATTCCTCTCTAGTCAAATTAAAATAAAGTTAAATAAAAGAATTCTATAAAAAATAAGAAATGCATATATGTGAGCACAAAATGTCAAGTGCAATAATGCTTATAGCTTCATTATTTATGAGAACCCAAAGCTGGAAACAATCCCAATGTTTATCAACACTACAATGGACAAATACAGTTGGCATATTCATGCTCTGGAATACTGTATAGCAATGAAAACAAATAAGCTATTTTTACATGCAACAATATGGGACAAACATAATATTAAATAAAAGAAACCAACACAAAGCATACTGTATGATTCTACTTAAATATAAATTAAAAACAGATAAAATTGATATATGGGGGTTACTCTGAGGGGCTACTGACAACAGATACACAAGAGTGTCTTCTTGGATGCAAGCAGTATTTTATTTCTCAGTCTGGGTGTGTATTACCTCTTGTGGTAATTCACTTAATCTGGGTGCATATTACCTCTTGTGGTAATTCACCTAAACAGAATGATTTTGATTGTATTGGTTGACTGCATTATCATGTATATACTTGCAAGTATATATGATACATTTCAACAAAAAGCTAAATTATACGTGAGTTGGATCCCTCATGGCCAACTGTGTGGTTTGAGACCTGGCTCTGGCAGTTTGAATAGCATGCCAGGTGTGTGTGCATGTGTGCCCAAAATGCCAAAAAGAGGAAAAAACTGAAGAGAAGGGATTATAGCACGACCATATCCCACAGGGGGGAGCTTTTGTGCTTTCTTGTTCTCTCTCTCACAAGCACATGCGCCCTCTGGCAAATATTTTTTTGAAAGTTAAATTATGAAGAAATAAATACATGGAACACCCCCCACACACCACGAAAGAGCAGGGGCCATGACCTTAAGTATCCTAAATATCCAAACCTAGAATTCACAATCAATCTATAATAATCATGACTATCTATGTATCAACTAACAAAGTAGCAACTTTCATAAAGCAGAAGTTACAGGTTATATAAGAAATAAAATTTCATTAGTAATAGAAAAATTGGGGACTAGCCAGTGGCACAGAGTTAACGTGCTAAACTCCCACATGGCTGACTACAGTTCAAGTACTGGACTGTGGAGAGTGGCAAATTCTGAGTAAACATGGTGACCTCTAGACATATGCAGAATTGCAGTTCAGTGAGCTTCATTTACATAGAGATGGAAGTATTTACATATGAAAATGCTAATTGCCTGTTGTCTTTGAGACTGCAAAGCAGTATCAGGGTAAAGGAAGCCACACCTGTTTATCAGATTTTGCTCCAAAAAGATCAGATAAACTACATGGCACCAATCATTTTTGCGTCTTCAGACAATTTACATCCCAAACCAACTGACTTTGCATTCCATTTCCTCTTCTCCCATTTTCTGCCCTTTAAAAGAATAAACCTGTGGCCAGTTTGGGTTGTAGCTTTCTCCATCAGAGAAGTAGGGCCCACCCAATCCTTGCTTTTCTATACTTGTATGTCTTTGTGTGTTTACTTTTATGTTTATTTCTAATCCACAGTCCCCTCACTCAGAAAAATGTGTTCTGCCAAGTGGGTCCTAGCACTGGACCTAGCAGCTTGCTTTCTCACTTTCTCTCTCTCTTATCTCTCTGGTGAGTCCATGTACCCTATAGAAAATTTAAAATAACAATAACAACACTAATAATAACAATAACAAATAAAGTTAAATAATTCCTTAAAAAATAGGGGATTATAAGGCAATTTCTCAATCTACGACAAATCAAGTGCAAAACAAGTAAATATATACTGATTATATTATTCATTAAACATTCATTAAATTCCTAAGATTAAAAAAACTCACAATGGGGAACCAGCAGTTAGTGTAATGGCTATGTCGCTGGGCTCCCACATAGTCGACCACGGTTCGCGTCCTGGACCCGGTGGCTTAAAACTCACGCAGGGCGTGTATGTGTGCGTGCCCAAGAGCCCGAGAGGAGAATGGAGGAGAAGGGATTGCAGCGTGACTATCCCCCCTGGGGGGTGATTTCTCGCTTTCTGTCTCTATGTCTCTCTCTGTCTGTCTGGGGAGCGCACGTGCCCTATAGCGAAAACCTCTCAAAAAAAAATCAAAAACTCACAATGGAACAAACTAGAAATTATATTACTAGGAGTCAGCAGGTAGCATGGTGGTTAAGGGCACTGGACTCCCACATGGTCAACTGTGGTTTGAGTCTTTGACCTGGGGGCTTGCTTTCTCACTTTCCCTCTCTCTCTCTCTCACACACACACACACACACACACACACACACACTCTGTCCTCTCTGGTCAAATGGAAATAAATAAAGTTAAATAAAATAATTCTAAAAAAGATGAAAGAAATTATATTCCTGGTGAAGGGCTAGGAGTTATGTCCTTTACTTGAAGTCTTCGACATTAACTATAGGCGTTGAACTCTCCTTTACAGAGATCAAGATTTCTCCACAGCATTGAGGCTAAGATATACACCACTCTATCAGTTTTCTACAACTGTTGCAACAAATTACCACAAAAGTGGGACCAGCAGATGGCTAGTAGTTACTGCATTCAAGTCCTGGACCCAGTGGCTTAAAACTCATGCTGGGCATATGTGCCCCAGATCCCAAGAGAATGGAGGAGAAGGGATTGTGACATGGCCATCCCCTCCTGGGGGGTGATTTCTTGCTTTTTGTCTCTCTGTTTCTGTTTCTCCAACAAGTGCACAAAATAACAAAAAAATCTCACACCTAGCATGTTTTTCAAGCCACTTGGTCTGGACTTGAACCACACAGGTGGCTATGGGGGATCTGGCTGCCTTATCAACTAGGCCACAAAGTTAACCCCTTCATACTTTTCATAGGGTCTTTCCAGAATGAAATTTTCTTTCTTTTTTGGGGGAGAGATTTTTTTTTTTCCCGCTATAAGGCACATTCACTTGCCAGAAAGAGAGAAAGAGAGACAGAAAGCAAGAAAGTGAGAAATCATCCCCCAGCGGGGATGACCACACCACAATCCCTTCTCCTCCATTCTCTCAGTATCTTGGGCACAAATGCACACACGCCAAGCATGAATTTTAAACTGCTGAGTCTGGGACTCAAATTGCAGTTAACTATATGAGAGTCCAGTGACATAACCATTATGCCATCTGCTGGTTCCAATGAGAGAGGTATCTTATACATACCTGATTTATATAAGGATTCTCCTCAGTACAAATTCCATTGTATAAGGGGATAACTGAAGGACAGATACATTTCCCATGTTCCTTATATGTCTTTTTTTTTTTTCTTTTTTAGGAGAGGTTTCGCTATAGGGTGTGTGCGCTCGCCAGAAAGACAGAGAGAGACAGAGAGACAGAAAGCGAGAAATCACCCCCGCCCCCTCCCCCCGGGAGGATGGCCATGCTGCAATCCCTTCTCCTCCATTCTCCTCTCAGGATCTTGGGCATGCATGCACATGCACTTGGCATGAATTTAAGCCACCGGGTCCAGGACTCAAACTGCAGTTGACTACATGGGAATCCAGCGACATAGCCATCATGCTATCTGCTGGTCCGTAGAATGAATTTCCTGATTCATGTTAAATAAGTTCAAGTTCATTTAAAGTTAATTTAAACTTGAATTTGAAAATTCGAGTTTCCTCTATTATATTAATTTTCTTTTTAAAAAGACTTATTTATTATTATTATTATTATTTAAATTGACCAGAAAGAGAGAGAGAGAAAAGGAAAGTGAGAAAGCATACTGCCAGGTCCTGGATTCCAACTGCAGTCAGCCATGTGGGAATCCAGCACCTTAACCACCATGCCACCTGCCAGCCCCTAATTTTCATTCCAAAATAAATTATCATAGATTTGACATAGAACAAGTTGTGATGATAAACTTCATTCTATTAGTAAAATTAACAATCTTCTTTTTTTCTTTTCCTCAATCTTCTTATATTAATGTTCCAAGAATAGTAACAAAGATGCTAAGATTGAATAGTTTACCAAATAGTTTCTATTTGTTCTTTTTTTTAAAAAAAAAAATTGTTTTATCTAACTTTATTTATTTATTTATTTTTATTTGACCAGAGAGGGACAGAGTGAAAATGAGAGACAGAAAGTGAGAAAGCAAGCTGCCAGAACTGGGACTCGAACTGTAGTTGGTTGTATGGGAGTCCAGTGCCCTTAACCACTATGCCACCTGTCAGCCCCTCTTTGTTCTTAACTATTCCAAAGGTCTTAGTAATTCTTAATCCTCTAATTAATTATTTTAATCTTTACAATAACCTTATCACAAAGTTTAAAATCAGTCATCTGAGGACAGAGTTTCAGTTACATGGTAACAAAGCACAGGTGGCAGACGATGTAACTGCAGTGATACTGGAAAAGATTCATGTTACAGGAAAAAACTTTTCTACATTAAAAAAGTCAAAATGATTATTTCCTCTAAATATTATTCTATACAGTTATAGTATAATAAAATATAACTGTATTAGTGGTAAACATATTTTTGTTCATATTTTTTATTTTTCATATATAAATACTGATACCGAATAAACAGTGTTATGAGGTAAAAGAAATTTACAATCACTGGTTGTTGTTCTCTTACAAATTGTTTCCTGTTTCATAATGGATAAATGAAAACCCCATAGTTTCTGAATATAGATATATTGTTTTAGGTTTTTGCCATAAGGCACTTACACTCACAAAGAGAAAAAAGAGGAAGTGAGAAATCACCCCTCAGAGGGGGGTGGCTACATTATAACCCCTCTCCTTCATTCTCCTCCTGGGATTTTGAGCATGCACACATTTGTATCCAGCGTGACTTTTAGGACTCAAATCCCAGCCAACCACATGTGAATCCAGTGCTTTAACCACCAGGTTACCTGCTGGTCCCAGGGTTTCCTATATATTTTTTTTTCAGGGTTTCCTATATTAATCATTTTATTAACTATAGAATGTTGAGTATAGTGTGAGAGAGGTTTTTTCAGGGTTTTCTTTTAGAGATTTTTGCTATAGGGGATGTGCACTCAGACAGAAAGCAAGGGAAAAAACCCTCTGGGGGGGATGGCCACACCACAATCCCTTCTCCATTCTCTCAGTATCTTGGGCACACATGCACACACGCCAAGCATGAATTATATATTATATATATATATATTACATATATATATATATACCGTGTTTATATATGTATATGATAGTAATAGAAATTATTAGAATAGAGAATATAATCTAGATACATACACCACAATCCCTTCTCCTCCATTCTCTCAGTATCTTGGGCACAAATGCACACACGCCAAGCATGAATTTTAAACTGCTGAGTCTGGGACTCAAATTTCAGTTAACTATATGAGAGTCCAGTGACATAACCATTATGCCATCTGCTGGTTCCAATGAGAGAGGTATCTTATACATACCTGATTTATATAAGGATTCTCCTCAGTACAAATTCCATTGTATAAGGGGATAACTGAAGGACAGATACATTTCCCATGTTCCTTATATGTCTTTTTTTTTTTTCTTTTTTAGGAGAGGTTTTCACTATAGGGTGTGTGCACTCGCCAGAAAGACAGAGAGAGACAGAGACAGAAAGCGAGAAATCCCCACCAGGGGGGATGGTCACACCAATCCCTTCTCCTCCATTCTCCTCTCAGGATCTTAGGCACGCATGCACACGTACCTGGCGTGAGTTTAAGCCACCGGGTCCAGGACTCGAACCGCAGTTGACTATATGGGAATCCAGCGACATAACCGTTACACTAACTGCTGGTCCCATTTCTTATATTTCTAAGGATTCCATCCAATATGAATTTGATGATATTAAGGACTGGTAAGTAAAAGAAATATTTAAATACATAGAATTTCTTGCTTCACATGTGTATTCTCTGGTGCTTTTTCACTTGTGATAGACAAATAAAGGCCTTCCCACATTCTTTACATTCATAAGGTCTCTCACCAGTATGAATTCGTTGATGTTGAGTAAGATGTGCCCTCTGCATAAAAGCCTTTTTACATTGTTGACATTCAAAGGGCTTCCCACCAGTGTGAATTCTCTGATGTTGAATAAGAGTTGAACAATCGATAAAAGACTTCCTACATTCTTTACACTCATATGGTTTCTCACCAGTGTGAACTCTCTGGTATCTATTAAAGTAGGAAACACAAGCAAAGGCCTTCCCACATTCTTTACACTCATGGTTTTTCACCAGTGTGAATTCCTTGATGTTGACTAAGATGTGCTCTCTGCCTAAAGGCCTCCCCACATTCCTGACATTCATAGGGTTTCTCATTAGTGTGCGTTCTCTGTTGAATAAATGTTGAATAACATAGAAAAGCCTTCTTACAATCTTTACATTCATATGGTTTTTCACCAGTGTGAATTCTCTGATGTTTATTCAAGTTTGAAAGCCACATAAAGGTCTTCCCACATTCCTTACATTCATAGGGTTTCACACCAGTATGAATTATCTGATGCTGGTTAAGAGTAGAGCAACTATTAAAGACCTTTCCACATTCTTTACATTCATAGGGTTTCTCACCTTTGTGAATTCTCTGATGTCTATTAAAGTCAGAAGAACAAGTAAAGGCCTTTCCACATTCATTACAATCGTAGGGTTTCTCACCACTGTGAATTCTCTGATGTCTAGTTAGAGGTGCACTCTGCCTAAAAGCCTTCTTGCATTCCTGGCATTGATAGGGTTTCTCATTTGTATGTATTCTCTGATGTTGAAAAAATGTTGAGCAAGAGATAAATGCCTTCCCACACTGCTTACATTCATAGGGTTTCTCACCGGTGTGAATTCTCTGGTGTTGAATTAGAGTTGAGCAATTATTAAATGCCTTCCCACATTCTTTATATTGATAAGGTTTCTCACCAGTGTGAATTCTCTGATGTCTATTAAAGTCAGAAATACAAGAGAAGGCCTTTGCACATTCCTTACACTCATATGGTTTCTCGCCAGTATGAATTCTTTGATGTCGAGTAAGATGTGCACTTCGCCTAAAAGCGTTTTTACATTCCTGACATTCATAAGGTTTCTCATTAGTATGAGTTCTCTAGTGCTGAGAAAGTGTTGAGCAATTATTAAATTTTTTGCCACACTCCTTACACTCAAAAGGCTTCTCACCGGTGTGAATTCTCTGGTGCTGAATAAGAGTTGAGCGATTATTAAATGCCTCACCACATTCTTTACATTCATAAGGTTTCTCACCAGTGTGAATTTTTCGATGTCTATTAAAGTCAGAAAGAGAAGCAAAAGCCTTCCAACACTGCTTACATTGATGGAGTTTCTCACCACTATGAGTTCTTTGATGTTGTGTAAGATGTGCACTCTGCCTAAAAGTCTTTCTACATTGCAGACATGCATAGGGTTTCTCATTAGTATGTGTTCCCTTATGTTGAATCAATGTTGAACAATAGATAAAGGCTTTCCCACATTCTTTGCATTCATATGGTTTCTCACCAGTATGAATTCAATTATATTGCGTAAGGTGGGCACGTTTTTGAAAAGTCTTTCCACATATCTGACATTCACAGGATATCCTCTTATGATTTATTTGATATTGACTACGTTCCAAGTTGTAAGCAAAGTCTCTGCCACATTGCTTAAATTCATCATGTTTCTTTCCAGTAAGACTTTGCTCATGTTTCATATAATCTGTATAAAATATAAAGGCCTTCTCACACATTTCATCAAATTTATCACTTGTATGAATTCTTACCTGTTCAGTAAGGTTTTCACATTTTTTACATTCATGGAGTTTCTTTCCAGCATGAATTACTTGGTTTAGTTCAAGGGATGCAGGCTGGATGATTTCAGATGTTATGAGATTGTTATATGCCTACAATATTCTTCTTCAGTTTCCTGTGGTCTCTCAAAGAGACCCTTGCATTTCCAATCATTTCCAAAACAAGATTCCTCAAGGCAAGACTTTCTGACTTTTTCCATTAGTTTCCATTTTAATGACATGTTTTCAAAACTTCCATTCTGTAAAGGTAACTCCTTAGTATCATACCTAGATAGCAAATATGAAAGAAAATAAACATATTTTCCTGTTTTAGAAAAATTTATCACAGTTTTTAAATGAAGTCATTGGGAAAGTCATGAAATGCTTTCTTTTTTTTCATTTATTTATTTTTCTATTTATTTGTCATGATATTTGGGCAACTGAGTCCAGGACCTGAACCATGGTTGGTCATGTGGGAGTCCAGCATCTCAACCACCATGCCACCTGCCTTCCCTTTCTATGTTTTTCTAGGCAAAAATGTGTTATGACTTTCTTGATGACCCAATAGTATGACTTTGCTGACGTTTCCTGTGATTTGTGTAAAATATAAATAATATATATTAGAAACACCCGAACAGTCAATATATATTAGAACAGTTAAGGTTATTCAAGAACTAAATGACTGAGGTCAGCAGGTGGTATAGTGGTTAAAGTGGTTAAAGGGCTGGGCTCCCACATGGCTGAACACCATTTGAACCCTGTACCAAGCAGCTTAAAAATCACAACAAATAAATAGATAAATGAATAATAAAAAAGAGGAAGTAAATGGCTTGAGGGTATTCAATTTGGAGGGAAAAATTAGCTGGAATGGCTATATTAATATAAAATAAAACAAAATTTAGCCTAGCCACAATGGCACAGGCAGTAGAACTCTAGTACATGATGCTGGAGCCACATAGGAATAACTTGGTTTTGTATTCTGGGTCAAACTGAACGCACTGGGCATGCCCCTAAGTGTGCCCATGATCAAAGCTGGCTGGAAGGCTGAGATAAGGATCATGGTGTAGTGAGACCCCATCAAGCAATTGCAGTATGGTGGTGAGACTGTCTTCTTGCTTTCTCTCAAAATAAATATATAAACTTTAAGAGCAAACATCAAGACAGTCTATATTATCAAGAATAATTTCCTCATAATTGTAAAAAGGTCATCTCTGGGGGGGGCTGCAAGTGCCATGGTGGTTGAGGTGTTGAACTCCCACAACGCTAAGTGAGGTTTGAGTCCTGGACTCTACACCTTGAAAATTACACTGGAGGGCCAACAGATGGTGTAGCAGTTACGTCACTAGATTCCTATATGGCCAACCACAGTTTGAGTCCCAGATCCAGCAGCTTGAAACTCATGCTGGGTGTGTGGGCGTGCATGTCTAAAATCCCAGGAGGAGAATGGACAGGAAGGGATTGTAGTATGGCCATACCCCTGGTGATGTCTCACTTTCCCTCTCACTGTCTCTGTCTCTTTCTCTGGCAAGCATACGATCCCTAAGACAAAAACCTCTCAAAAAAAAAAAAAAAGAAAAGAAAAGAAAATCATGCCAGGCACATGTGTGTGTGCACCCAAAATCCCAAGAAGAGAATGGAAGAAAAGTGATTGTGGTGTGGCCAGCCCCTTGGAAGGTGATTTTTTTAAAAAAAGAATTATTTATTTATTTATTTCCATTTGTTATTGTTATTTTTTTTCTTTATTTGAAAGACAGAGAGAAAGGGAAAGACAGAAAGAAAGCCACCAGGTCCGAGACTTGAACCATGGTTGGCCATGTGTGAATCCAGCGCCCTTATCCATTACACCACCTGCTGGTCCCAGGAAGGTGATTTATCATGCTCCCTCTTACTGTCTCTCTCTGGCAAGTACATGTGCCCTAAGGCAAAATCCTAAAAATAAAAATAAATAAAAGGTAAACTCACCAGGAAGACTTACCAATGAGAAATTTGTAGGTGTGTAATAAGAGTCTCGAAATATACAAAGCAAAAATTGACAAAAATAAAGCAAGAAATGGACAGTTCTACAATTATAGTTACTGAGTTTACAACCAGACATCTCCCAAAATATTAATAAAGAAATAGAGTATATAAATAACACCATCCATCTCCTTCAACTAGCTGATATGTATAAACCACAAAATCAAACCCTGAAGAATGTACATTCTGTTCAAGTACGCATATACATTTAAGAAAAACCACATGTTGGGCCATTAAGCACGTCTTAATACACTAAAAAGATTTGAAATCTTGTGTTCCTTGATCACAATGAAAATAAAACCTTTAAAATATCTAGGAAAACCCCCAATATCTGAAAAATAAACAGTACGTACAGAAACTTTGAAAATATTTAGAAATGAACAATGAAAGTGCAGTTGACCCTCTGTATTTGCGGGTTCTTTAGATTAAACCAGTGGAGATCATCAAAAATATTTGGGGGAGAGACTAGGTAGGTGGCATGATGGTTAAGGTGCTGGAATCCCACATGGCTGACTGCAGTTCAAGTTCTGGACCTAGCGTCTTAATTGCTCACTTTCTCTCTCTCTCATTTTCTCTGGTCAAATAATGATGATGATGATTCTTTCTAAAAAGAATTATTTATTACATTTTATTTATTATTATTATTTTAATGTGTTATAGGGCATGTGCACTCACCAAAGAGAGACTGAGAGGGAGAGACAGTGAGAGAGAGAGAGTGAGAAAGCAAGCCATCAGGTCCAGAACTCAAACTGCTGTCGGCTATGGGAGAGTCCAGTGCCTTAACCATCATGTCACCTGCTGGTCCCCAAATAAATAATTCTTTAAAAAATATTTGATGGGACCAGCAGTTAGCGTAATGGCTATGTCACTGGACTCCCATGTAGTCGACCGCAGTTTGCGTCCCAGACCCGGTGGCTTAAAACTCACGCCGGGTGCGTGTGCGTGTGCGTGTGTGCCCAAGATCCCGAGAGAAGAATGGAGGAGAAGGAATTGCGGCGTGGCCATCCCCTCTGGGGGGTGATTTCTCACTTTCTGTCTCTCTGTCTCTGTCTGTCTGGCAAGCGCACGTGCCCTATAGTAAAAACCTCTCAAAAAAATTATATATATATATATATATATATATATATATATGAGGAAAAAACAACACAATTTTTAAATACAAATTTTAAAAAATAACCACTATTTACATAACATTTATATCATATGAGGTATTATAAGTAATGTAAAGTTCATTCAAATTATATGAGAGGATGTGTGTAGATTACATGCAAATTCTATGCCTCTTTATATAAGGGATTTGAATATCTGTGGATCTTGATATCTGTAGGGGGGGAGGTCCTATAAGCAATTCCCCCTCAGATACTGAGGAATGACTGTATAATATAACAAAATATATATTATGTACCTAAGGTAGTACTTAGAGCAAAATCTATAGCTTAAAATGTTTACATTAGGGGGGAAAAAGGTACAAAACAAATAATAACTTAAGGCTCTATTGCAAGAAGATATAAAACCAAGAAGCAATAGGACCATCAGGTGGTGTGTTGGTTAAAATGTTAGATCAAAGGCCAGCAGGGGGCAGAAAAGTGCTGGACTTCCATGGCCAATCTGAATAAACATAGTGATCTTTAGATGCATGCAAAAAGGTGCTTTGTAAGCTTCATTTACATAGCTATGAAATCATTTGCATACGAAAAATGCGAACTGTCTGTTGTCGATACCGCAGAGCAGTATCAGGCTAAAAGAAGCCACATGTGTTTATCAGATTTCGCCCCAAAAAGATTAGAGAAATTACAAGGTGCCAGTGTTTTCACATCTTCAGACGATTCACAAAAAGCAATTGACTTTACATTCCATTTCCTCTTCTCCCATTTTCTGCCCTTTAAAACCTAAGGCTAGTTCAAGGTCATAACTTTCTCCATCAAAAAAGTTGGGTCCACCTAATCCTAGCTCTTTTTATATGTGTATGTCTTTGTGTGTTTATTTTTATGTTTATTTCTAATCCATAGGCTCCCCACTCAGAAAATGCATTCTGCTGAGTGGGTCCCGGCATGACCATATTCAAGTCCTGGGCCAAGTGGCTTGAAACACACTGGGCATGTGTGCATGTGTGCCCAAAATTCTGAGAGGAGAATGGAGAAGGGGGGATTGTGATATAGCCATCCCTCTGGGGAAGAGGGGGTGATTTCTCATTTTTTGACTCTCTGTCTCTCTTTGTGTCTCCAATGAGCATATGTAGCATATAGCAAAAATCTTTCTTAAAAAATAAAATTAATAATAATAATAATAATAATAAAGCACTGGATCCTACATGGCTGACTTTGTGGTTAGATTTCCAGACTAGTGGCTTGGAAAACATGTGCATGCATGCCCAAAATCCTGAGAGGAGAACAGAGGAAAGGGGACTGTGGCATGGCCATCCTTCCTGGAGGGTGATTTCTCACTTTCCTTCTTTCTGTCTCTTTCTGGCTAGGGCACATGCCCTGTGGTCAAAATCTTAAAAAAAGCACGAACTAAAAAAATAAAAGAGATAAGCAATAAAAATACAGTCTGTAGAAGAAAAGAAATAATGAGGATGAGAGCAGAAGTCATTGAATTAGAAAACTGAAAAATAATAGAGACAACTAACAGAGCCAAAAGCTAGTTCATTAAAAAGATCAGTAAGCTGGGAACCAGCAGTTAGCGTAATGGCTATGTCGCTGGACTCCCACGTAGTCGACCACGGTTCGCGTCCCGGACCCGGTGGCTTAAAACTCACACCGGGCGCATGTGCGTGTGTGCCCAAGATCCCGAGAGGAGAATGGAGGAAAAGGGATTGTGGCATGACTATCCCCCCTGGGGGGTGATTTCTCGCTTTCTGTCTCTATGTCTCTCTCTGTCTGTCTGGCGAGCGCACGCACCCTATAGTGAAAACCTCTCCAAAAAAAAAAGAAGAGAAAAAAAAAAAGATCAGCAAGCTTTACAAGAGTTTTTCAAACCCCTTAGCTAAACTGACCAGGAACAAACAAAAAGAAAAACACAAGTACCAAAATAAAAAAGGGTATGTAAATACAGATCCTACATAAATGATAAAAATAATGAATTAAATAATGAATTAAATTAGATGATTAAATATGAAATGTTAACAAATAATTTCATGACCACGAATACAAGCTAGATAAAATGGATATATTTCTTTGATGATCACTTAAGAAGATATAGGTAATGCGAAAACTATTGAGTTTATAATAAAAACACTGCCCCAAGACCGAACATGGCCCAAATGGCTTTATCTTTAAATTCTACCAAATGATTAAGGAAGAAATACCAATTCTACATAAAATCTGTTGGGAATGGCTCCCAACTAATCAAAGAAATCCAGTATTAACCTGCTACTAACCACGATGGGAGGGAATTAGAAAACTACAGGTTTTTTTCATGAATACTCGTGTAAAATATTAGCAAATAGAAAATATGTGTATTACACAATAACCCTGACCCAGTGGAGTTTACTCCATGAATATAAGTTGACTTTAATTTTATTATCAGTTATGTAATTACTGATATTAGCATATTTCAACATATTAGCATATTTTAAAAGGAAAATGGTATGAAGACTTGAATAAAGTCAAAAAATAACTTTTGACAAAATAACTTTTGACAACATAGGTGTCATAAAAATTCTTGTCAAACTAAGAATAGAAAGAAACTCACTTTTTTGAGTAAAGAGCATCATTCAAAAATCCCTAAGAAAGACTGTATTCAATTATGAAATAGTGGAGGCTTTCTCCCTTAGATTAGAAGCAGCAGAAGTTAAGCAGTATGTTTATTATCTTAACTACTGTGGTGGCTTCACAAGTATACATTTACAGTGAAATTTATCCAATTGTATACTTTCATACTTCCAGTTCACTATGTGTCAACTATGCCTCCTCATATTTGCTATAAAGAAAATAACAAGTTCTTTGTAAAAAATCTGATAGTCTCCCTATTTCTTAAATTTTTCTCCAAAGATCTTGTGCCTTGTGTCACAAAGGAAAGACACTGGCTCTGACAGTTTGGGCTTTTAGCATCCCTGTTGCTTGTCAATACTCTTACTTACCTGGATACCATCCTGTTTTTTCAATTATCCAGGGTTCTTTCCCTTGTTCCAATAGGGAAATCAGTGATGGCTTAGAAATGGCAAGTCCTGCTTAAAGAAATAGGGTATTAAACATAAATATATAAATCAGTAAATTCTATGATTTGGTGATGGTTTAACCTAAAATAAACCCAAGTTCCTCAGAAGAATGATGGAAATAGAAAATTACCATTTGTCAAACACCAGAGTAAATAACTGTGTCTTGCAAGAATCATTGACTGAAATCAAAATAAATGGAGAAAGTATCATGAGAAAGAGGATATTTATAGAATCTCAGAGTACTTCACAACAAGTTCCTTAATTGATTGCAAAGGTAAAAATAGTAGTTTTGGGACCAGCAGGCAGCATGGTGGTTAAAGTGCTGGACTCCTACATGACTGACCCAGGTTCTAGTCCTGGAATTGGCAGCTTACTTTCTCTCTCTCGTGCCCTATAGCAAGTCTAAAATAATGATAATAATAACAATTACAATAATAATAATAATAATAGAAGTTAAATAAATAATTCTAAAAAAAAAAGCAACTTTAAATGCAGAATTCTAGAGAAGCCATTTCATCCAACTCATCAAAGTCATCATCACCAGAAATATATGGATGTCACTTATCTTCTGATATGCTGCACTCAGAAAACATAATATTACTTTTGTGGTATTCTGGCCCAAAATATATAACCTTAATCTGATCATAAAAATATTAGATAAATCCAAGGCCAGAATACAATATTTGCACCAGCACGGTGCAAAGTGTGAAGGTCATGAAAGAAAGAAAATTTCCAAGTTTGGAGAGGACTACAGAGACATGACAACTAAGTGCAATGTGGGCTCATGGATCAGTACCAGAACATGACTACAATGACTGGTGACATCTGAATAAGGCATAGAGATCATTTAACATAGCATATCAATATTCTATTTCTGATTTAGATCTGATCCGATTTACATAAGCACTGTACTGTGCACACATGCCCACGATCCTGACTGGCTAGGAAGGCTTGGGAGAGAATCATGATATGAGACTGGTGAGTGCACTTGAATTTCTTTCTCTCTCTCATGAATAAAGTAAAAAGGGGCCAGCAGATGATGCAGTGATTAAGATGCTAGACTCCCATGTGGTCAACCACAGTTTGAATCCCAGATCTGGTGGCTTGAAACGACTTGGGCATGTATGTGTGCATGCCCAAAATCCTGAGAGGCAAATGGAGGAGAAGGGATAGTGGTGTGGCCATCCCTGCTTGGGGGTGATTTCTCACTTACTGTCTCTCTGTCTCTGGTGAGCACACACACACTAATAGCAAATGCTCTATCTCTCTCAAAAAAAAAAAAAAAAAGGAAAAAGGAAAAAAAAGAAGCAAATAAACTTCAAAAGAAAAAGACAGGGGCCAGCAGATGATATAGCAGTTACGTTGTTGGACTCCCACATAGCCAACTGTGGTTCCGGTCCCAGAGGCTTGAAATCCCTGAGAGGAGAATGGGGAAGAGATTGTGGCATGGCCATGCCCCTGGGGGGGGGTGATTTCTCACTTTCTGTCTCTCTCTCTCTGTCTCTCTGGAGAGTACACACACCCTGTGGCAAAAATCTCTCTTTAAAAAAAAAAGAAAAGGAAAAGACAAATGAAGGGCAAAGGTTTATTTAAATTTAAATATATACAGGCTCTATCTCTAGTTATTTTGGTACAAAAAAAAAACAAGAAGTTTTAAGACAATCAATGGTTCTTCCTGTGAAATTACTTTAATATTAAATATAACATTCCTAGGTTGTAGCATTCAAACATAAAAATACCATACTATATGTTTTCCTAAACTTAGATGAACCATTGTCTTCTAAATTCTATAGGTTGTTCTTTAAATATTCCTCCATCATAATCTATCTCCTTAAAAATCAAGATGGAAAGTCAATCACTTAAAGAGCCAGGGGAGAGGTCAGCAGGTGGCATGGTGGTTAAGGCCCTGGACTTCCACAGGGCTGACCACAGTTAGTGTCTTGGACCTGGTGACTTGAAAATCAAGCTGGGTGCTTGTGCATGCATGACCAAAATCCCAGAATCACTGACAGTGGTCTTGGAGATGCACCTCACAGCATAAATTTCTCAAGTACACAGAGAAATTAAGATTCCCACATGTCCTAGAAGATTCCTAAATGAAAAAAGAAAAACTATATTGCCTTTCATAGTCCCAACAGAATATGACCTGTGAGACTAGACAGTGGCAAAACAGTAACACAATTGTACTCACATGGGAAGGTCTTGGGGTCACATCCCAGGGTCTCCCTCTACATGTCAGACACCCACTTACGTGCCTGTGATCCAGGACAGCTGAGGCTGGGGGTGGACCCACACATGAAGACTGTCGAAGGTCTCCCTCTGCTACCTCTCTCAAATAAACGTATAAATTGTTGTAAAAAAAAAAAAGTGCTGGCAAATCTCAAACCAGGCTTAGTTACTATTACATAGTGGAAAACGCATTTAATGGAGAAACACACACACAAGAAAGCAGTTAAAAGAAAAAAAAAAACCACTTCACCTTGAACTTGGTGTTCAGATTCACAATAGTCATATTTCTCTGCTCTTCAGATCACTTCTGAAAAGACAAAGAGCTGTAGAAGGAAAATGGAATTAGGTAAACCATTTTTGTCTCAACATAAACTAAGACCTACTCTCTATTCCTTCTGTGTACACAGATTAAAGTCAGAGAGAGACTAGCATTTTCTACTCATCTTTGTATTAAAAACAAAAGTCAATGTAGAAGCTATCTGGGGCTGCAACTTCACAGAGTTTTATTTGGGACTGTCCAGGTCTGCTAAGGTTTCTAGGAATGTAATTTTCTCAACAGAACTCCCAGAAGGATTCACTACAAAGGAATTCCTATTCCTGATGACTCAGGTGTCTTCCCCTCAATCCCCCGCCTTGTTTTTCTTTATATTTATTTATTTATTTAACTTTTTTTTTAGAGGTTTTTGCTATAGGGTATGTGGGCTCACCGGAAAGACAGAAAGAGACAGAGAGACAGAAAGCGAGAAATCACCCCCCAGGGGGGGTGGCCATGCCACAATTCCTTCTCCTCCATTCTCCTCTCGGGATCTTGGACACGCACGCACACGTGCCTGACAGGAGTTTAAGCCACTGGGTCCAGGACTCAAACCACGGTCAACTACGTGGGAGTCCAGCAACATAGCTATTACACTAACTGCTGGTCCCTCTTTTGTTTTATTTTTTAAGAGAGATTTTTGCTATAGGGAGGATTTGCACACTGGAGAGACAGAGACAGAAAGTGAGAAATCACTCTTTGAGGGGATGGTGACATTGCAATCCCCTCTCCTCCATTTTCCTCTCAGGATCTTAGGCACACATGCACATGTGCCTGGTGTGAGTTTTAAGCCAATGGGTCCAGAATTTGAACTGCAGTTGACTACGTGAAATCCAGTAACATAACCATTGTGCCATTTTCTGGTCTCCCCTTGCCTTTTTTAAAAATAATTATTTTATTTTACTAATTTTTTTTAAAGTTTGCTATGGGGCTGATATGCACACCCGAGAGAGAGAGAGCAAGCAAGAAAGCTGCCATTTCCAGAACATAAACTGCAGTCAGCCAGATAGGAGTCTAGAACCTTAACCACTATGCAACCTGCTGGCCCCAGTCTCCCCACTTTTTGACAGGGGGCTCTCTTCCAGCTCTAAAATTCTAGCTCAAAACCAAAGGTATGGCTCAAGTTAATCACTATTAGCTTTACTTTCACCTGGCCGATCAGTGAACTTGAGAGCTTCCGCTACCCTATGCCATAACTCTGTCTAATATTAATCTAGCCCCGGGAAGCCGCGCGGGGCGCCCGGCGGAAGCTGCGCAGGGCGCGGGAACTCATGCCCCCGGAGCGGCGGCGCCCGCCAACGAAAGGAGGCCCCCGCCGCAGCAGCAGGCAC
>NW_006198801.1:556007-557175 GCF_000334495.1 Tupaia belangeri chinensis
CCAGGGCCGGCGTGTGGCCTTTGGATCAGCAAGCTGAAGCGGAGAACAAGGTTTGGGAACTTGCAACTTGGGAAGATGATGGTTGCCGGCCCTGCATTGCCTCGGGGAAGAACAGGAACTACTCTGCCATTCCTGAGGAAGCCAGATACCGGAGAATTCCTCGGCCTATGGACGGTGAGAGGATGATGGTTGCCAGCCCTGCATTGCCTCAGGGAAGAACAAGAACTATTCTACCATTCTTGAGGAAGCCTGGTACCCGAGGATAGCTCACGCTCTAGAGCCCCACGGCACCATTCCAACAGTGGCGGATCCGCACGAGACCCACCCTTGATCTACCATGAAATGGAATCTACGATCCCTATTGGTGAAAACTAAACTTGTGGCCCTTCCCCCTTTGCTTACAGGTATCATATTTTCAATGGTACCCCTGGAAGATGACTGTATATAGCAGAGATGGTGTGATGGGAGAGGGGGAAGGGGCAGAGGGTCAAAGATAGGATAAAAAACATATATGTATGTATACATGGTATGAAAGTAGAAAGGGAATATTGTTGATGATAACATGCTGGTATGGAGGATCTATTGCTGAGTGAAATAGCCAGGCTATGAAAGAAAGATATTGTACATATCCACTCAATATACGCCGACTATCCGCATTCTATAGTAGAGAGCAATGAATCGGAGGACATGAAAATCAGTGAAAGTACTTAATGTGAGTGGGACAATGTGGAGTGGGGTGAGTGAGGAGAAGAGGATAGAAGGGGATAGCAAGTGAACAAGAGAGAGTCAGGATGTTAGTGAGAAATAGAGAGGGCTTATAAACTGTTGATGATGACATGTATAGTATTCTTAACTGGATTGGTCTGGGAGGTGTTTCAAGAAGGGCAAGGTATTTTTACAAGCAAAACGAGAAATGGCAATTGACTGTTTTATAAAAATAAGTAGAATAGGGGCCAGGCGCCAAGGTTGCGTCCAGCCTGAGGACGTCGCGGGCCCTTCCGGGCTCTGCGTGTCCCCATGGGACCCAGACAGGCTGGCGGCGGCGGGAGGCGGCGGCGGGAGGCGGGCCGGGCGCCAAGGCTGCGTTCGGCCTGGGGACGTCGCGGGCCCTTCCGGGATCTGCGTGTCCCCCCGGACCCCCGCCAAGCCGGCGGCAAAGGGGGGGGGG
>NW_006198801.1:558483-579905 GCF_000334495.1 Tupaia belangeri chinensis
ATATGTATGAAAGTAGAAATGGAACAGTATTGGTGACGACATGCTTGATTGAGACACTATGCAGTTTATCCTAGATGGGAAACTACACTTGGTGATCTAGCCCAAAACTCAAACTTTACCCCACCCCATGTTCATACCTCATCCCACACCCTCCATTCCTACAGAGACAGTAATAGCATTGTGCCACTGCCTGCAGAAGGTTTCCCACATTGCCCCAAGAAGTTTCTCTGCAGATGTTTCCACTTCGTGCAAATATGAAAGAAAAGTACCTTGAGTTCCCTGCTACCTCCAGGTCCTAAGGCTTCTGGATGTTCAGGCTGTTATAACAAAATACTATAAACTGGGGTGCTTATAAACAACAGAAAATTATTTTTCACAGTTCTGCTGGCTGGAAGTCCAAGAGCCAGGCGCTGACAGATGTGATGTCCGGTGGGGCCCTGTTTCCTGGTCCACAGAGGTACCCTCTCACTTTGTCCTCACATGGTAGAAGGGGGAAGGCAGTTCTATGGGCCTTTTTCATAAACGCACAGATCACATTTACCACCCCCCTAAACTAATCATTTCCCAAAGACCCCACCTCCTAAAACTAACATTGGTGGGGGTACAATGTGACTTTCAGTACAAGAAGATAACATGTAGTAATTATACCAGGGTAATTAGTATGTCCATGATCTTAACCATTTGTCATTACTTTGTGTTGAGAATACTCAAAATCCTCTTATTCTGACATATACAGTAAATTGTCATTGATTATGTTCACACTAGTGTACTCTATTACACTAGAAATTGTTCCTCTTATCTACCTGAAACTTTGTTTCCATTAATGATCTATCTATGCATCCCTAGGTTTTCAACTATGAATTTTGGAGATACTAAAATAGGTCCAAAGTGACTTGTTCTTGGGGTAAGGATCCTATCACAGAAAAGGTCCAGGAATTTAACATTTGTGTCTCTGAGGCTTTGGAGAAGTCTAGCTACAACAGAAAATTAAAACTATAAAAAAAAGGAGCCAGCAGGTAGCATGGTTAGGACATTAGACTCCCACATGACTGACTCCGGTTCAAGTCCTGGACCAAGAGGCTTGTTTTCTTGCTTTCTCTCTCTCTCTTTCTCTCTGGTGAGTGCACATGCCCTACAGCAAGTTGAAAAAAAATAATAAATGAAGTTAAATAAACAATCTTTTTTTAGAATTATTGTATTTAACCTCATTTGTTTATTTATTCATTTAAATTTGACCAAAGAGGAACAGAGAAAGAGAGAGAGTGCGTGAGAGAGAGAGAGAGAAAGTGAGAAAGCAAACCGCCAGGTCTGGGACTTGAACCGCATTCAGCCTTGTGGGAGTCCAGAGCCTTCAACCACCATACCACCTGCCAGCCCATAAATAACAATTCTTTTTAAAAATATAGAAAAAAATTTATAGCTGCAAAAACTATATAAAGTACTTAATATATGGATTTAACTAAAAATTTACTATTAGGTCTGGAAAGTCATGACACATTTTTCTGTTTTTCTTTTTCTTTTTTTTTTTTTGAGAGACTTTTGCTGTAGGGTGGGTGTGCTCACCAGAGAGAGACAGAGACAGTGAGAGGAAAAGTGAGAAATCATCCCCCAGGGGGAACTGGCCATGCAGCAATCCTTTCCCCTCCATTCTCATATCGGGATTTGGGGCACACGCACACACATGCCCAGCATGAGTTTCAAGCTGCTGGGTCCAGGACTCAAACTGTGCTCGGCCACGTGGGAGTCCAGTGATGTAACCATTATACCATCTCCTGGTCCCTTTTCTATGTTTGTCTATGCAAAAATGCATCATGACTTTTCCCACAATCCAATAGATCTGAATAATGAAAATTATAAAACAGTGTTGAGAGAAATTAAAGAATACCTAAATATATACAGATATAAAGTTCATTTCCATGGAGAAGATACAATATTGAAAAAAAAGTCAATTCTGCCCAAATTAATCTATAAAGCCAACACATTACCAATCAAAATTCGAGAAGCATTTGCTATAGAAATTGATAAGGTGACTTTAAAATCCATATGGAAATGTCAAAGATTTGGAACAGTCAAAACAACTTTGAAAATGAATTCAGGGATCTGCATCATAGCTGAGTGATTAAGGAAGCCAGATCTTACCAACCACAGTTCTAATCCCATCCTATAGCTTGAAGAACAAGTGTGGGGTATGTGTGCATACATGTCCCAAATCCTAGAGACACGTTTGGAGAGATGGAGAAAAGAAGAAAAGGGGACTGCAGGCATGGCCAGGCCCCATTAGGGGGGTGTTTTTTCCCTATTTCTCTCTGGCCAGCATTTACCACTCTGGCAATTAAAAAATAAATAGATAAATAAATAGAGTTCCTGACTTGAAAGCTTAAGCTACAGCAGTCAAAAGGGTGTGGTAGATGGTCCTAGTTCGCTTGAGCTTCGCTTCCCTGCCCTCTACTGTGTTTCTGTATACTGAGCGGATCTACAATCCCTTATTTGAAACCTTTGAACCCAGATGTGTTACAGATCTTAGAAATTTCGGATCTCAGGAAGATTGAACTTCCAAGTTTGGAAAGAAACCGACCATCCACCAGATGACTAGAAATTGCTGCAGGACCACAAGAAATATGGGGAAGCAGGAAAATACCTCTCCCACAAGGGAAAAGGATAGCTCCTCTTCATCCACACACAGTTCAATGGAAATCATGGAAATGTCTGATAAAGAATTCAGAACATTCATAATGGCAAAGTTAACAGAGATGGAAGAGAAGAGAGACAAGGAACTGCTGAAGAGGAAGGAGAAAGGAGTTGAAGAGGGAGGTGAGGAAATTCATGCAAGATCTAAAAGAGGAATTTCACACTTTACAAAAGAATCAGATGGAACTGTTAGAGATGAAGGCTATAATACAAGAAGTCAAAATCCCCCTTGAAAGTATTAAAAGCAGACTAGATCATACAGAAAATAGAATCTCAAATGTAGAAGAGAAAATTTCTGGCCTAGAAAAATCCACCATGAAGACTGAGAAAATGGCCCAAAAATTTGAGAATAATATGCGAGAAGTACTAGATACAATTAAACGTCCAAACATCTGGATAATAGGCATCCCAGAAGGTGAAGAGACTCATAAGGGCATTGATAATCTATTCCATGAAATCTTACAAGAAAATTTTCCAAACCTGGAGAGGCACTCAAAGATTCAGTCCCAAGAAATACAGAGGACCCAAAATAGAATCAACCCAAGAAGATCTTCTCCAAGACACATTATAGCCAGATTGACCAAAACCACAGACAAAGACAAGATACTAAGACTGGCAAGAGAAAAAAGGCAAGTTACCTACAAAGGGTATCCCATCAGACTAACGGCAGACCTCTCATCGGAAACAATGAGAGCGAGGAGAGAATGGGAAAATGTATTCAAAGTATTAAGGGAAAAGCAATTTCAACCGAGAATTCTGTACCCAGCAAGGTTATCGTTCATTTGGGAAGAAAAGACACGAACTTTCCCAGATAAACAAAACCTGAAAGAATTTACCAGCACCAGACCGGATCTCCAAGAAGTTCTTAAGGGAGTGCTATGTCAGTAAAATTAAATGCAGACACACAGAAATAAGAGTTCAGAAACTAAGAAAATGGGCAACTTAATTGTAGGGCCAAAAGCTGGAGTTGAGTATTACATCCCAGATTTCAATCTGGAACATCGAACCTCAACAGATACAGAAGAAAGATTAAGTACATGAGACTGAACTGATGAAACAGTATTCTACGACTTGACTAAAATATTGCTGCTTTTCTTCTAAGCTTTGTTGTCTGGTTTTAAGGACTTTTGTCCTGTCTTCAGCTATCAATAGATTCATGTTCCGACTATTTGAACAGAATACTAACCTGTTTCTAGGCTTTAAGTTTCAAAGAAATATCCTTACCAGTTCAAAACTGCTTTTCTTGAAACCATCGGCTGATCTTGCTATTGAAAGTAGTTAGATTACTTATGATATTGTGTGACCAACGAAATGTTGGGGGAAAAGGGATTGAAGACAACTGTAGACAGCAGAGATAGTGTAATAAGAGAGTGGAATAGGGCAGAGGGCTAGACATGGCTGAGGTTTATGCCTAAAATCAGACGTGAGTTCTTGTGTATGTATGTATCAGCTGTGCTTGCTATTGCAAATATTTAGACAAACTAAGTTCATTAACAAATCAATTAAATGGGGGGAAAGACATAGAAAGCACTCATGGATACCAGAGACAATGGGAGGAGGGTGGGACATGGCAGAGGGTTAGGAATAGGGAATCAAGGATGGCAAAAAAAAAAAAAAAAAAAAAATAAGGAAAAAAAACAAAAAATAAAGAAGAAAAAAAAACCTTTTGGGTCGAACTCTTTTTTTTTTTTTTTTTGAGGAAAATTATTTGTTGATAACATGTATGTTGATGTGTTTGATTGAGCCAACACACAATGTATTTTGGATGGAAAATTTAAAAAAGGGTGTGGTACTGGTTTTTAAATATTATACATTAACAGGGGGCCCATGGTGAGACCAGCAGATGGCATAATAGTTATGTTACTGGACTCCCAAGTAGTCAGCCGAGCTTCCAGTCCTAGACTTGGTGGCTTAAAACACAACAGCTGCGTGTGTGCATGTGTGCCCAAGATCCCAGAGGAGAATAGAGGAGAAGGAATTGTGTCATGGCCATCCCTCCCTCCCTGAGGGGTGATTTATCACTTTCTGTCTCTCTCTCTGTTACTCTGGTGAGCACGAGCAATATAGCAAAAACGTCTCTCATAAAAAGCAAGCAAACGGGGCCCATGGTGGTTAAAGCATTGGGCTTGCACATGAATCACCATAATTTGAGAGCATCTGATTGAAAATCAAACAGGATGTGGGAACCAGCAGTTAGTGTAATGGCTATATTGCTGGATTCCCATGTAGTCGACTGTGGTTCGAGTCCCGGACCTGGTGTCTTAAACTCACACCAGGCGCATATGCGTGAGTACCCATGATCCTGAGAGGAGAATGGAGGAGAAGGGATTGTGGCCTCAGGGGGTGATTTTTCACTTTCTGTCTCTCTGGTGAACCCACGCACCTTATAGCAAAAGCCTCTCCAAAAAAAAATAAAAAAGAAAGAAAAGGAAAAAATCAAGCAGGGCATGAGCCCAAAATCCCAATAGGAGAATGAAGGAAAAAAGGGTTTGTGGTGTGACCATCACCCCTGGCGGTGGAGTTGGGGATTGTTTTCTCACTTTCCCTCTGTGTGTCTCCTTCGCTCTCCAGTGAGTGCTCCCACCACTATAGCAAAAAGCTAAAAAACTAATAATAATAAAGTAAATGAAACAAACAAAACCAAATAGTATTGGAACTGGATATCCAGTTGAAAACATTATCTTCTGGTCCGAAGGTAGTGAGTGATCTCAAATGAGTTTTCAAAGTCAGGACAGTCGAATGGGTACCTGGGTGGGGATGGTGAAAAAGGGGACCCACACATACACAGGCTCACAGAACTCTCACAGACATACACAGAGTAGAGACCAGATGAGGTGCTGATCAAGTCATAGGGGGGGACAGTCGAACAGGTTTCCTGAGGGAAGGAGTGAGAGCCGGGACGAGCGGTGCAGTGTTACAACACGGGGACGACGCAGTGTTACAACTCTTGAGGGTCATCTGTTTATTGTGGGAAGCACGGAGATGACCCAGTGTCACAACTCTTCAGGGTGTTCAGGGTCATCTGGAGATGATGCGGTGTTACAACTCTTCACCTTCTTCATAGGGTCATCTGGAGACGATGCAGTGTTACAACTCTTCAGGCTCTTCAGGGTTGTCTGGCGACTGTGGGCCAGGGATCGTGGTTATATACATGTTGGTAGGCCGTAACTGGTTGTAAAAGGTGGGTTAAGACTGGTTGCTTTGTGGACCAATCATGAGGTGCCGGATATGCAAATCTGAGGGATTCTCGTGGCCAATCAGAGTATGGTTTTGAAGGTGAGGTTTTGAAGGGAGAGCCAATCATGGCCTTTGGCATTGTGTAATTGTTTGCTCTCTGAGAAACCAGTGATATTTGCTGGTGCGCAGCCTCCCACAGTCTATACAATAATAAATTGAACTTTTGTACAACAATCCTGCTTTACATTACTTATCAGATTGTTTGGCTTTTTCTTTTCCAAATTTTCAAGTAAACACATGCAAGAAGCACCCTTAATTTTTACTTTTTACAGTGGCAGGTGGAAAGATCAGAGGCCGGGAATCCCTATCATCCACACTGAGATGACCTCGCGTGCTCTGTGTCTGGCTCTTTGATACAATCACATCTTCCATACAGCTTTTCACTCAGTCACACTCTCGTCTGAAATCTCCTCAGGTGGTACCTCTGCACACTTGCAGTCTCATCTCGGAATCCCGGTCACAGGCATACTAGTAGTATCTAAGAGCCCAGGCCTGACATCTCCGCTCCAAACCACTTGGAACCAGTGGCTAGCCTCACCCCCATACAACAGCATAAAATTATGACCCAATGCATCTGCAGAGTCCGAGGTTGTGCAAACACTCCCAGGAATTGAATAGCGTCTGAGAAGGCTCTGGTCACATCAGGTAGGGTGCTGAGGTCATTTTGTGCATCGTCCCCACGGGCCAATTCCTCCAGTTCTGCGTTTGTCATCTGGACTACATTTCCCAGAAGGTCTTGCAGCTCTAATAAATTACCCTTGACAGTTTCACTGTCCAAAAGGACCATGCTTTTTCGTAGTGAGTAGCAAACTGGGAAGATGATTGGCTGTCTGAAATGAGGAGTTCTCCCAGACTGGCCCCCCTGAAACTTCTGAGGCGTTTCAGTTCAAGGTAGGGGCAGAGATTTTTGCTCTGAGTTCAGACATGTGGCAGAGGGACTCAAGGACCCAACCCAGCTGTGGTGGTTAAAGGCCCAGAGCAGTATTAACCAGGAGAACTGTGTTGTAACTTCCCTTAATCTATCAACGTATGCTACAAAATTTACCACAAGGCTGAGTTAGCAGGCTCAGCATCGCCAAAGAGACAAAATCAGAATTATAAACGTCTTGTGAAAGGAAGAAGATTCACAATAAAATTTTGGAAAAACCATTAGGGTTTGAGGCTGAACTATCTGATTTATGTTGTAATAATAGATAATGGGGCCAGCAGGTGGCATGGTGGTTAAGGTGCTGGACTCCCCCATGGCCCACCGTGGTTCAAGTCTTGCCTTCTCACACTCTCTCTCTCTCTCTCTGGTCAAATTGAAGAATAATAATAGGTAAAATAAAATGAAATAATTATTTAAAAAGTATTAATAGAGGGAACCAGCAGTTAGCGTAATGGCTATGTCGCTGGACTTCCACGTAGTCGACTGCGGTTCGTGTCCCGGACCCGGTGGCTTAAAACTCACGCCGGGCGTGTGTGCGTGCATGCCCAAGATCCCGAGAGGAGAATGGAGGAGAAGGGATTGTGGCGTGACCATCCCCCCTGGGGGGTGATTTCTCGCTTTCTGTCTCTATGTCTCTCTCTGTCTGGCGAGCGCACGCGCCCTACAGTGAAAATCTCTAAAAAAAAAAAAAGTATTAATAGATAATAATAAGCCAACGGGATGTGTAATGGTATGCAAGGTACTGGAAATTTCTGTTCTGGAAGTTGGTTGTGAGCTTGTTAACTCTCGGCCACCTCTGCTTGAACACAGCTAAATAAACTCTGTTTCTCCCTCTTTGCCTCTTGATTAATCACAGAAATGCAGCCAGATTTTAGCTGGCAGCAACTGACAACTGCAGAAGGACCACAGTACATGCTGAACAGTATAATTTAGATATGAGCACCCTCGAACAACCCAGCAACTGCTGGAATCCTTTTGTTTTTTTTTCCTCTGGGATCTTTCAAAGAGGCCTGGCCCATTGCCCTCCCATCTCCAGGTCATCTGTTTTCTTCTGTGAGGAGAGAAGTGATGGTTTGGAGTGGGCATGTTCATTAGGTAAGTCAACTGGAGCCTAAGCTGGGAGCTTTTTTCCATTTTCTGTTTGGGCTTTTGCCATTAATTTGGTGCCGTGGATTATGGATTCTGCTCTTTAGAAACCTGTGTAGATATCCAGTTGTGATTGAGAAGAACTGTGATTATTGCATTAGCTATTCGGATGATTGTTACCACTCTATGCAGAGCAGGAAATTTCCACCAAATTTGTTCTCTTGTCCTGTGGGTGTGGCTGCTGCCATGGGAAATGTAAATTCTTTGCTGGCCAAAAGCCCCCTAGGAAGAATTTTATCTCATTGGAAGGACTATGTGTACCCACCGATGACTAAAAAGAAAATTATTTCCTTTTGTAATACTGTTGGGCCTCAAGAGAAATGGCCCCATATGCATCTTTGAATTATTACACTATTTGCCAGTTAGATAGATCTATTTTATCAGAAAATGGGATGGGATCCCCTATGTTCAGGCTTTTATATTGCACAACAAAGAATCTTAAAAAGGTCATTTTTTTCTCTTTTTAGAGAGATTTTTGCTATAGAGTGCATGCACTGGTCAGAGAGACAGAGAGAGAAAGTGAGAGAGAAAGTGAGAAACCACCCCCCACTAGAGGGGATGGTCATGCCACAATCCTTTCTCCTCTATTCTCCTCTCAGGACCTTGTGCATGCATGCTGGCCCTAAGAAGGCAATTTTTTTTTTTTTTTGTACAACTAAAAGAGGAAATGATAAAACCCGTTTTTGATAACCTGGAAGAGAAGGAAGAAAAAGCAGCAGCGGCTCAGAGAATACACTTCTCTGGCTATTTTGACAGCCTCTCCTGAACAGGGGATGCAAGGGGCCAAGGAACTAGCCAGAGCAGGAGTCACAGTTCTTACTGACCCTCCTCCAGGGTATTAGAACCCAATACTAAGGTCTTGCCTTCCCATACCTGACAAGGAATACCTTTCAGCCCAGGGTTGCCCTCCTGAGCTTGAAGTGTCAGCAGGGAATTCCTTTAGGTTATTACTAGGCCTACAGTCCCTTCCCACTGCTGATTTACTCAGTTGGAAAAAACACTTACCTATCCTATAGAGAAGACCCCCCAGAAGATGACAGAATTCTTTGCCACTGTGTTTACCACTCATCAGGCTGATGTTCAAAATCTTCCTAATGCAGGGGCCAGCAGTGGCACAGTGGTTAGGCACTGGATTCCGTGGTTTGTGTTCCTGATCCAGCAGCTTGAAACTCAAGCCGGATGTGTGTGTGTGCATCCCCAAAATTCTGAGAGGAAAATGCAGACGAGGGGATTATGGTGAGGCCATTTCCTCATTCTCTCCGGGGAGGGGGGTGGTGATTTCTCTCTTTTGAATGCATGCATCCTGTAGCAAAAATCTCTTTAAAAAAATCTTCCTAATACCATGCTAACTGAAGATGAAGAGCATTTGGTTCTCAACAGGACTTGAGAAGACACTGAAATTGCATGGAAAAAGACCTAACAACGCCCTGGTACCAGGTATGGCCACTGTTTGAGTAGACCCGTAAGGGACCCTAATCGGGCAGATTGGTCTGGGTGAGCATTTTTGGACCACTACTATAAGTGTGTGCTATCAGGAATCCAGCAGAGGGTCCCTAAAACAAAAGGCTTTAATAAGGTACAGGAGCTTCAACAGAAACCTAAGGAAGATCCTTGGGGCCAGCAGGTGGCTGGGGATTAAGGTGCTAGATTCCCACATGGCTGACCATGATTCAAGTCCTGGACCTGGTGGCTTAATTTTAATTAATTAATCATTAATAATGATAACAAATGAAAATATTTATTTTTTTAAAAGGAAGATCCCTCACCCAGAGTTCATGGAAAGAATCTGCCAGACCTATCAAAAGTACAGACATTTATCCACAGGCTCCTGAAGAGGTCATGATAAACATGACTTTTATTGATCAGAATGCCCCCAGATAATAAAAAGAAATTGCAAAAGGTTGAGGGCGCAGTTGGAACAAATGCCTCACAACTAGTAGATATCGCTTTTAAAATGTACAATAGAGAGAGGAAGGGAGTGAGACATAAAACAGGCAGTCATCTATCTGGCCTTGGGAAGTGTGCCAGCCAGAGGAGCAAAGCTCTTATCTGAATATTCAGTATTTCACCTTTATATTCTAACCATTCTTTTATATCATCAAGGGTTACATCAGTTAGGAAGCCTTTATTGTAAGCAGATCTGTTTTTTATATCATTTTTATACTCATCAGTCACTTCAGAGAGGGGTTTGCTTGGAGACCTCCTGATTTCAGTTTTGTCTTCACTGATTTCCACGAGTTCTGCCTTGGACTTGCTCAGGGCTTCCACTGTTACATTAAAGTCTGTCGTTAAATAGTTTCATCTGTTGAATTTTATCATTATCTCCAAAGATACCTAACCTTCATCCAGTTTTACCAGTTCTTTTAAAAACTTGTCCCAAGGCAAATTGAAGTCTCCAAAATAATACTCAATTCGATGACAGATCTTGGCCTCCAGAGCAGCCATTTGTTCTCTATGACCATTTTCATCCATTGTGGCTATCTTTAGGGCCAGTTCTCGCAGAGTCACCCCACAGGCTCACTAACAGCTGCGGCAACGGGTTGACTTCCCAGTGACACCTGCTGGCCGCGGATCATCCTTTTAAATCAGGAGATCAGGTCTTGATGAAGGACTAGAAAAGAGGTGGGAGCTGAGAAGCAACTTTAGGAGGAATGGAAAAGAACTTATGAGGTGCTGCTCACTATCAACAGTGTACTAAAGCTTGCTGGAGTGAAGCTGTGGATATGTCATACTAGAGTCAAGAAATGTCCAGCAACCTTAGAGGTTCCAGCCCTCAGAATCTCACCTACTTCAAACAAGATATAGAATGTAGAGACAATGTAAGATCTAAAACCATTATTCAGATCCTCTTCTTTTTTTTTTTTTTTTTTTTTCCACACCACAGTTCCTTCTCTCAGGATTTTGGGCACACATGCACATGTGCCTGGTGTGAGTCTCAAGCCGCCAGGACTTGAACTGCAGCTTGGCCATGTGGGAGTCCGGCAACATAACCATTATGCTATGTGCTGGTCCCAAGACCTTATTTATTTGTATGGGTTTCCTCCCTATAGAAAAAAGATGAGAAATTAACACTTTCTTGTGGGGAGGAGGGGTTTTGCTATGTGCGTGCGCCAGAAAGAGAGAGAGAGGCAAAAAGCGAGAAATCACCCCCTAGAGGGGATGGCCACGCTGCAATCTCTTCTCCATTCTCCTCTCTGGATCTTGGGCACGCATGCACACGCGCCCAGGGTGAGTTTAAGCCACCGGTTCTGGGACTTGAACCGCAGTCAACTACATGGGAGTCCAGCACCATAGCCATTACACCAACTGCTGGTCCCAAGAAATTAACAGTTTCATGAAAATCTTCCAGACTATTGCTTCATCTCATTTGAAAGATTGCTGGATCTGCTACCTAAAACCCAAATCGGGAATGGGGCATGGCGTCTCCTTGGTAGTTCCAGTAACTGACTACTCCTCACTTCCCCATTGTTACCCTAAACTGCATCCTGGAGATCCTTCACAACGTTGAGGACAATGAGAGGTGCATTACTGGGTGCAAGTAATCACACGTTGGACAGCTTTCTTGTTTTCACTTTGCCCATAGGAAGATTCCAAGGCCCACCCCTCAGTATGCCATCTTCAAACCGAAGAGAAAAAAAATACCTTACAAATTTGCAACCAAACTCTTCTGTGGCTCCCACTGGACATTGGAAATAAGTGTGTCCTACACACTCACAGTCATTAATTAATGGGACCTATCCAGGCTGGCTGCTGAGAGGTATTCATGGCAAATAGTTAAAGACTCAAGCCTTAGGCTGTGTGCCCCAGAAGGCTACATATTTGTCTGTAGACAAGTAGACCCTATAGTTATCTATTGAATGGGGCTTATTTTAGATCATATATACAACAGGCCGATTATGGACAGTGTCTATTAGAAATGATGGCAACACTAGTGTCGGTTCATAATTCCTCCAAGACTGTACACTGGACTAGTACTTTAAAACTTTTCAGCTGATAAACCTCAGACTTAGGACCAGCAGGTGGTATGGTGTTTAAGGCACTGAACTCCCACATGGCTGACTGTGGTTCGAATCCTAGACCTTGGTGGCTTGAAAAATCACACCGGGTACATGGGTGTACATGCCCCAAGATCCCAAGTGGAGAGTGCAGGAGAAGGGATGGTGGCATGGCTATCCCCTCTTGGGGGGTGGAGGGTGATGATTTCTCGCTTTCCTTTTCACTATCTCTCTCTCTGTTTCTTTGGCGAGTGTACTCGCCCTATTCGCCCTATGGCAAAAACCTAAAAAATACCCAAGAAACAACAACAAAAAAAAACAAAACCTGAGACTTGCCAAGAGGCATTCCTAATGGGGACGGATATTTCTTTGGCTATGCTTTGTTACCTTGGCTGCCCATCAATCCGTGTTGAGAAATCTGTCTAAAACCTTGTTAATGAAACAGCTAACTCGTTAAAACAATTTGCAACTTCATTAGATTCACTGGCCAAAGTAGTGCTTGATAATAGGATGGCTTTAGATTCTATTTTAGCTGACCAAGGCGGTGAGTTTATGACCATTAACTGCTTGTGTTGCTCATATATCAATACCTCCACCCACGGAGAGACAAATGTAGAGCACATTTGTCAATAAGCTACCTGCTTACAGCAGTCATCGGATAAGACCCTCCCCTTTCTTGAGGGGGTTTATGATTGGTTCTCTGAGATATTCTCATGAATACCTTCAGGCTTTTGTAGTATATTCTCTGGTATAGGTAAAACACTGAGAACTGGGCTAGGAATTCTCCTGTTTGTATGGATATAGTTCAAACTGGCTATTTGTTGCATACTTTCCTTACCAAGCCAGCTGAAGTCTATGAAGACTCTTTCACACAGACATGAGGAAGGAATAAAACTACTTAGGTCTAAATATTCTCCCCCACAATAGAAACTGCAAATGCAAGTGACAGTAAGGAATGTAACAGAAAAGGAAGAAAAATTTAAGTAACCCTTTCTTTTCTTTTGCTTTAATTTTTTCTTATACTTTAAAGGTTTAACTGGTGCTTGTAGCTTCTGTACCTATGTAATCTGTAATAAGTAAGGTCATAAATAAGCCCGTTTGCTTAGAATAGAAAACTTAAGTGCTTGCCTTGGTCAGTGGTCACAAGAATGAGTCTTGGATGGGAGGTTTCAGGCCAGAAATCTTAAGTGATAGGAATGTTTGCCCCAGGGACACAGTGTAACAGGTTAAATTGCAAAAATTGTAATGTTAAAGGTCGTGTTACTGTTTAACATAACAGTTATTCATAGATATTTAGATTGCTTTGTCAAACAGTGTAGCTTGGGGCCAGCAGATGATATAGCAGTTACCTTGCTGGACTCCCACATGGCTGGCCATAGTTTGAGTCTCAGACCTGGTGACTTCAAATACATGGCACATATACATGCATGCCCAAGATCCCAGGAAGAGAATGGAAGAGAAGGGATTGCAGTGTGGCTATCTCCCTTGGAGGATGATTTCTCATTTTCCCCTCTCACTGTCTCTCACTCTCTCCCGCCAGAGCACATGCCCCAAGGCCAAAAAAAATCTCTACAAAAGCAGGAGCCAGCAGGTGGTGTGGTAGTTAAGGTGTTTGACTCTCACATGGCTGACCGCGGTTTAAGTCTCAGATCCAGTGGCTTGCTTTCTCACTTTCTCTCTCTCTGTCTCTCTCTGGTGAGCGTGTATGCCCTATAGCTAATTGAAGAATAATAATGATAAATAAGATTTTTAAAACTCTACAAAAACAAACAGAAAACCAGTATAGCTTAGAGAAAACTGTTGTAACTTCTTTTTTAAAAAAAGATTTATTTATGTGATTCCATTTGTTATTATTATTATTTTTTTTAATTTGACCAGAGAGAGAGGAGAGAACGAGAAAGCAAGCCACCAGGTCTGGGACTTGAACTGCAGTTGACCACATGGCAGTCCAGCATCCCAACCCATACCACCTGCCAGTCCTGAAACTTCCCTTTACCAATGTATGTTATAGGCTGAGCTAGCAGACTCAATGTTGCCATAAGACAAAAACAGGGTCATAAATGTCATATGCAAAGAAAAAGGTCTGGTGGTTGGGGTGTTAGATCCCACATGACTGACTTTGTAGTTTGAGTCCTGGATCTGGCAGCTTGAAGGACATATCAGGGCATGTGTGTGTGTGTGTGTACTCAGATTCCCAAGGGGAGAAAGAAGAAGGGATTGCAGTGTGGCTATCCCTGGTGTGGGTTGGGGGAGTGGATTTCTGTCCCTCTCTTTCACAAAGTGCACATTCCCTATGGCAAAACTTAAAAAAAAAAAAAAAAGAAGAAAAGGAAAGAAAAAGATGCATAAAGCAATTTTGGAAAAATCATGAGAGTATGAGTAACAACTCAAGTAGCTAGATTTATGTTATAAAAAACAATTGGTGAAGAAGAAGTATTACAGTATATAATGTGCTGGAAATTTCTGTCCCGGGAGTGGGTTTCTGTCTCTCTCTCTGGTGAGTGTATAAACTCTAACAAAAACTAAAAATAAGTGGTTCTAAATTAATATATCATTGGGATCTTTTATAAAAATTAATTGTTGGGCCCAGCCTCTGTAGCATAGTTGGTATAGTGCCAAATTAAGGCCTGGAAGTCACAGAGGACACAATTCAAATCCTTGGCACAGTCAGCCTGGAACAAACCAGGCATGCATGCACAAGTACCCAAGACCCAGTCAGCTAAGGACTGGAAGAAGGGGATAATGGTGTGACCAGACCCCGAGGAGATTGCTCCTTGCTCACTCTCTCTTCCTCTTTCTCACGCACATTCATTTACTCTATCATGAATAAAGAAAAAAAATTATCCGTGAAGCAAATAACAATTGCTCATATTTATTGAGTACGAGGCTATATTATATGCTAGACAATCTTTTAAGGCTATTACATGGACTACTTTAATTAATCCCCCTCATATCACTATCATGTAGGGTCTTCGTTAGCATTTTACCAATGATGTCTGTATATGATAAATATCTTGGCCAATGACATACAAAGAATAAGGTGTTAGAATGGCAGTAATGACAGGTAAGGCATATACAGTGGGTGAACGCAATACTGCCATTTGTGGTAATAAGTTCATTTATTAGTATTAATACTTTTAAAGTTATTTATTCCATAAGTGAGAAAGATAGACAGTACCCGCAACAGGGTCTCGATGCCTTGGTTCAACCCAAGCCTCAGGCAGCACCAGATCATACACCATGTGTACCCAGGGAGAGATCTCTAGGTGTACACCCAGAACCTCCCATGTGGGCCAGCCTCGCAGAATGTTGCACTTCACCACGGTGCTATCCTCCAGTCCCTTTTGAGGGTTTAACAATGATTTAATGGTGTCAGAAGGTGTGGTAATTTTAAAGTATGTCTGTGCATGGGACCAGCAGCTGGCGTCATGGCTGTGTCGCTGGACTCCCATGTAGTTGACCGTGGTTCGCGTCCCAGGCCCGATGGCTTAAACTCACGCTAGGCACGCATGAGTGCGTGCCCAAGATCCCGAAAGGAGAATGGAGGACAAGGGACTGCAGTGTGGCCATCCCCATGGGGGGTGATTTCTCACTTTTTGCCTCTCCTCCGTCTGTCTCTGTCTTTCCAGAGAGTGCACGCACCCTATTGCAAAATCTCTCTTAAAAATAGAAAATGCTTGTCAAATGATCTTGTCTGCAAATATTTGACATTCTTCCCAAATATGAAGCAGAAACCCTCTCCCATTGAATCCAGGCTAGACTTGTTGATTCACTGCTAACGAACAGAATGTGGCAGAAGTGACTTCCAAAGTGAGATTATGCAAAGGATTACATTACAAAAGACTAAAGGATACTGTCATAGCACAAGTACACTCAAGCAGTATATGGAGTGACTCCACTGGAGAGGAAACAACCTCTATAAAATGACCAGCCACATAACTAAGCCATCTCCAGTAGGTTCTCCAGCTCCAGTCAAGAAGTCTTAAGATAAATGCAACCTCTTTAAACACCTAGAGCTAGATCTTCTGGCCTAGCTGCAAATTCCTGATTCACAGATATGTGAGAAAAATGCACAGTTATTGGCATTTTAAGGCACTAACTTTTTGGGTACTTTGGAATACAGATTTTGGTACCCAAATGAGGGATGCTATTGAAACAAAAAGCTAAAAATGTCAAAGGGGCCTTGAAGCCAAAGTGGGTGGAAACTGGAGGGACCCTAAAGAAACTGTAAGCAGAAACCTGGAAGTTTTTGAAGAGGTTGCTAGTGAGGCTTACAGAAACCTTAAAACTGTTACTTTCTGATTAGGGGAAAGGAGGATTTTTGTTTTGTAGTAGTAGAAAGTTTAGAAACATTGTGGCATGTGACAATATGAAAAGTAGAGATCAATACTTAATGGACTGGGTGATTTAGCTAAGGAGATTTCCAGACAGAACACTAAAGTTGCCATCTAGCTTCTTGCCACTTAAAGTTCAAGAAGACAAGCTAAAGAACTGTTAAACAGGGAACCAGCAGTTAGTGTAATGGCTATGTCGCTGGACTCCCACCTAGTCGACCGTGGTTCCCGTCCCGGACCAGGTGGCTTAAAACTCACGCCGGGCGCGTGTGCGTGCGTGCCCAAGATCCCGAGAGGAGAATGGAGGAGAGAGGAGAATGGAGAAGGGATTGCTGCGTAACCACCCCCCCACACCCCCCCGGGGAGTGATTTCTCACTTTCTGTCTCTATGTCTCTCTCTGTCTGTCTGGTGAGCACATGCGCCCTATAGTGAAAAACCTCTCAAAAAAAAAAAAAAAAAAAAAAAAAACTTACAGACAAGAACCGGACTTGGATCTGGAAATTCCGAGCCTCTCCAAGGCAAAAATAATGCTGCATTTTGGGAATGGCCTCTGGACAAAGATAAATCCAGAAGACTGTTATTAGCAAAATACAGCCTAAAGGTAAACTGAGGGTATGAGTTCATTTTGCTCTTTTGAAAAGCAAATGACAGGATCAGATGCACAAAGGATTTGGGGGTAACTAACTATAAAGGGAAGAGGAGAGTCAGGGCAGGGAGTGAAAGCCTTCTGGCCAGGATGTAAGACTGATCACTGAAAGAATAGGAAGATGAAGGGAGACATCATAGAAAGACTATTAAAATACATTACATGGAGTCAGCAGGTGACATGGTAGATAAGGCACTGGACTTCCACACCGCTGACCGCGGTTCGAGTCCTGGACCTGGCAGCTTGCTTTCTCACTTTCTCTTTCTCTCTGGTGAGCACATGTGCCTTATAGGCAAAAAAAGAATTTTTTCAGAGAGACAGATTTTTGCTATAGGGCATGTGTGCTCACCAGAGAGAGAGAGACAAAAAGTGAAACACCACGCCCCACAAGGGATGGTCACACCATAATCCCTTCTCCATTCTCCTCTCAGGATTTTGGGCACACAAGCACAGGCACCCGGTGTGAGTTTCAAGACTCCAGTTTTGGGACTCAGACTGTGGTTGGCCATATGGGAGTCCAGTGATGTAACCACTACACCACCTGCTGGTCCCAATTCCTATAGAAAATTTAAATAATAATAAGTAGATTTAAAATAAATAATTCTTTAAAAAATGCATTACCATGTGCAGATATTACAGATAATGCCTGGCTGATAATTGAGTCAGTGATGCCTTGTTGGTGAGGCTGGGTTTCATAAGAACTGACACTTCACCAGATTCAGAAAACTGGTTGGCAGCAGCCCATGGGATCCACCGTCTCAACATTAACATGATGATTATTTCAGAGAGGAGCAAATGGAGACTCAATCACGCTCCCCACAACAGGTGATCTGTTCTTCATAGAACAGATAAAAGTGTGACTAAAGTCTTTTGTTGGCCTAGCAAATGGTGTGGTGATGGAGGTGGTTAGATCCCCATGGCTGACTATGCAGTTCCAGCCCTGGATCCTGGTGGCTTCAAAATCAGGATGGGTGAGTGTGCATGTGTGCTCAAAGTCCCAAGAGGAGAATGGAGAAGGGATTGGGGCATAGCCATCACCCGGGGAGGTGATTTCTCACATTTCTTCTCTCCTGAGAGTACATGCACCCTATAGTAAAATTTTTAGAAGTCTCTGTTAAGACTTCAGAAAGATATGACAGACATGTGAAGAGAATCACCATTCAGTGAAATATATAATAGAGGCTGTCAGCAGCTTCTACAGTAGCCCAAGGTAGAGAAGAGATGATCTGAGAGAGAATGTGAGCACCATAAGAAAGCTATCCTGAATATTCTATTTATTAGCAGTGAGGTTAAGCCAACAGTCAAAGGGAGGGGAATTAGGCTTTAGTTTGCAAGGGTAGAGTTTCAGAGAATTTGTGAGCATATTTTAAAAACACCACAGGACCAGCAGTTAGCGTAATGACTATGTCGCTGAACTCCCACGTAGTCAACCGCAGTTCGTGTCCCGGACCCGGTGGCTTAAAACTCACGCCGGGCGCGTGTGCGTGCGTGCCCAGGATCCCAAGAGGAGAATGGAGGAGAAGGGATTGTGGCATGGCCATCCCCCCTGGGGGGTGATTTCTCGCTTTCTGTCTCTCTGTCTCTGTCTGGCGAGCGCACATGCCCTATAGCGAAAAACCTCTCAAAAAAAAAAAAAAACCACCACCACTGGCACTCTGAAGACAAATTGTTCACATTTCTACCACATGCATACTATGTTTTAGAACCCCAGTATGAACTCTCAGGCCAGGATTTTCTCATTTAAATCAAGCCCACTGTGAATGTGGCGGCCTTTCTTAGGTACTCTCATACCTTAAGCCAGCAACCAGTGTGAGTGAGCCACCAGGCAAGTCTTTGGTGACTGATCTGATGAAAAGTTCAGTTTAGAAGCACTTAGATTAGCTGCTCCTGAATTTATGATCCATAGAACCTGCGAGAGATGTTTGCTGTTGTGATAAGACATTAAGATTTGGGGTGTTTGGACTGCAGTTCAAGTCCCAGACCTAGTGGCTTGCTTTCTAACTTACCCTCTCTCTCTCTCTGAGCAAATTAAAATAATAATAATAACAATAAATAAAATTTAAATTAAATAAATCCTTAAAAAAGTGTTTGGGGTAATCGGTAACACAGTCCTTGATATCAAGTATGAAAAGCTTTTATCCATCCTTTGGATAGAGAGAGGGGGAATGGCCGTGCTTCAGTCCTTTCTCCTCCATTCTCCTCTTGGGATTCTGGGCACACATGTACACACACCCAGTGTGATTTTCAAGCTACCAGGTTTGGAACTTGAACCATGGTCAGCCAGGTGAGAGTCCAATGCCTTAACCACCATACCAACCTGCTGGCCTTGCCATTCATTTAATTAATAAATTTAGTTTAAAAAAATTCTATGCCATGATGTCGTAGGCATGAAGAAATTGGGATTCTCATTTTTTTTTTCTTAATTTGCCACAGAATATTCAGATATTCCATTAAAATAAGCCTGACATAGAATGTTTTCTAATGTGGTGAGGTCATAATTGCCTTACGAATTACATTATGAATTCTTTCACTTACTAAAGGCAAACCTATGACTCATATTTAGTCATTTCTCTTTAATGTGAATTGTCTGTTTGAAAATTGAAAAGTTTGGTCCATGCCTAAAGACATTTCCATGTCCTTCATAGTCTTAGACTTTCAGAGCCATATGAAATCCCTGATGTGCCTTAAGGGCTGAACCATACCTGAAGGTCCTCCCACACTGCTCACACACATAGGGCTTCTCACCAGTATGAATTCTCTCATGTTGAACAAGGTTTGAAGCACGACTAAAGGACTTCCCACATTCGTTACATTCATACGGTTTGTCACCAGTATGAATTTTCTGATGCTGTGTAAGGTATCCATACATTTTAAAGGCTTTTCCACATTCTTTACATTCATAGGGTTTTTTATCAGCATGAATACTCTGATGTGCAGTAAGATGTGAACTACGTCTAAAGGCCTTTCCACATTCCTTACATTCAAAAGGCTTCTCATCAGTATGAATACTCTGATGTAGAGTAAGATTTCTATAGAAAGTAAAGGTTTTTCTACATACTTTACATTCATAGGGTTTCAGACCAGTATGAATTTTCTGATGTTGATTAAGATATCCAAGTAAACTAAAGGTCTTTCCACATTCCTTACATTCATAGGGTTTCTCACCAGTATGAGTTTTCCGGTGTTGAACAAGGTTGGAGCCAGTACTATAGGCCTTCCCACATTTTTCACATTCAAAAACTTTCTTACCAGTGTGAATACTCTGATGTCGAGTAAGATTTCTATACAAAGTAAAGGTTTTTTTACATTCCTTACATTCAAAGCGTTTCAGACCAATATGAATTTTCTGATGTTGATTAAGGTATCCATACACACTAAAGGCCTTTCCACATTCCTTACATTCATAGGGTTTCTCACCAGTATGAGTTTTTTGATGCTGAAAAAGTTTTGAGGCCGTGGTGTAGGCCTTCCCACACTGCTTACATTCAAACAGTTTCTCAGCAGTATGAATATTCTGATGTCGAGTGAGATTTCTGTACAAAGTAAAGGTTTTTTTACATTCCTTACAAGCATATGGTTTCCCACCCTGATGAATTCTCTGATGTAGAATAAGGTAAGAGGCAGTGGTATAGCCCTTCCCACATTCTTGACATTCGTATGGTTTTTTACCAGTATGAACACTCTGATGTACAGAAAGTTGATGACTTCTTCTAAAGGCCTTCCCACATTTCTCACATACATGTGGTTTCTCACTGGTATGAATTTGCCCATGTTCAACAAGATTTGAGCGTCTACTAAAAGTCTTCCCACAGTCCTTACATTTATAGGGTTTTTCACCAGTATGAATTCTCTGATGGATTCTAAGGTGTCCACTTTGACTAAAAGTCTTCCCACACTGCTGACATTCATAAGGCTTCCCGCCAGTGTGAACTCTCTCATGTTGAACAATGTGTGAGGCATAAATAAAGGCCTTCCCACATTCCTTACATTCGTAAGTTTTCTCACCAGTATGAAATCTCTGATGTACGGTGAGTTGATAACCACTTTTAAAGTTCCTCCCACATTCTGCACATTGATATGGCTTCTCCCCACTGTGAAATCTTTGATGCAGAGTGAGTTGGTAGCCGCTGCGGAAGTTCTTTCCACACTCTTTGCATGCATAGGTTCTTTCGATACTGTGGCACCTATGATGCAGACTAGGCTGATAGCCACTACTAAATTTCTTCTGGCATTTCTTACATTCCTTGAGCTGCTCTCTGTTATATATGCTCTGATGCTGTATAGAAGATATTTCTTTGTCATAAGGGGGCATTTCTATATAGCTGATTATCTCGCACTGTAAATCCAAATCTGAAACAAAAGAACACAAAGTACTTGTATTTCTGTTACCAGAGAACATAAAAATTCTTTTTTTTTTTTTTTTTTTGGAGAGGTGTACGCTATAGGG
>NW_006198801.1:579960-584465 GCF_000334495.1 Tupaia belangeri chinensis
CCCCCAGGGGAAATAGTCACACCACAATCCCTTCTCCTCCATTCTCCTCTCGGAATCTTGGGCATGCACGCACACGCGCCTGGCGTGTTTTAAGCCACTGGGTCTGGGACGCAAACCACGGTCGACTACGTGGGAGTCCAGCTACATAGCCATTACGCTAACTGCTGGTTCCCAAAAATTCTATGAGACATTAGAATCAACACTCAGAATTAAGTGAATCACTTATAGAATTGTAAAATATGGTTATAAAATTTGAAAAAATGCCAAACAGAGGTAAGAGACTTTATGTAGATATTAAAGTTATTGATTAAGGGAATGGGTAATGTTTAAAAAATTTTTATTAAGAATTATTCATTTAATTTTATTTATTATTATCATTATTTAATTTGACCAGAAAGAGAGAGAAGAGCAAGGCACCAGGTCTAGGACTTGAACTGCAGTCAGCCATGTGGGAGTCCAGTGCCTTAATCACCATGCCATCTGCTGGTCTCTACATTTAAAATTTTTGACAAGAGTGGGGGCAGTAAGTGACAGTGGTTAAGGTGCTGGAGTCCCACATGGCTGACCACAGTTCAATTCTCACAAGGCCAACTAGCGGCTTCAAACATGGCAGGCATGTGTGTATGTGTGTGTGTGTGTGTGCATGGGTGCCCAAAATCCCAAGAGGAGAATAGAGAAGGGATTGGGTGTGGCCATCCCCTCAAGGGGTGAGTATTTTTCACTTTCTCTGTGTCTCTGGTGAGTACATGCACTCTATAGCAAAAATCTCTCTTAAAAAAAGAATAAGATCTGAATAATAGTTTTAGATCTTCTATTAGCTCCATATTCCACTTTGACTTGGGTGAGATTCTAAAAATATATATATTTGACAAGTTTGTTATGATAACTTGGACTGTCAGAGACCAACTGAATTAAAATTGAGAGAAAAACTTTGACATCTTTTATTTGAATCTTTCTATCACTGATTTAGATGCAGATTAATGTTTAAAAATTTATCCTTTCAGGCTGGCAGGTGGCATGGTTAAGGTGCTCGACTCCCACATGACTGACAGTGTTTCAAGCCCCAGACCTGGCGGCTTGCTTTCTCACTATTCCTCTCTCTATCTGTCTCCCTTTGGTCAAATTTAAAAATAATAAGTAAAATTAAATAAATCTTTTTTTAAAAAACCCATCCTTTTAAGTTTCTCTAGTGATTTTTTTTTTTTTTAAAGATTTTTGCTATAGGGCACATGTGCTCATCGGAGAGACAGAGACAGAAAGCAAGAAATTACCACCTGGAGGTGGGGTGGGGAGGGATGGTCACGCCGCAATCCCTTATCCTCAGTCTCCTCTTGGGATTTTGGGCATGCACACACATGTGCCCAGCATGAGTTTTAAGCCACTGGTCTGGGACTTGAACCACAGTCAATTATGTGGGAGTCCAGCAACATAACCATTCCGCCATCTGCTGGTCTCATGATTTTTCTTTATATTCTTAGACTAAAACTCAAATCCCTTTCCAAAGACAGCAAGACTCTAGCTTCCCTATAAGGCCTCATGTCAAAATATCAATCTCTTTACTCCTGTTTTCTCTCATATTCCCTCTTCTCAGCACCCAGAATATAGGACAGCTTTCCCCATCACTTAATGCTTTCCATAGACTGTTTAATCTCTCAAGAATTCTTGGACCTATGCACTCTAGAGACTGGATTTTTCTTATCTTGTAAGTCTCAGGATAAATGTTTTTCTTGTAGAAAGGCTAGACCTGCTAACTCCAAGGATCATGTCTTTTATTTTTCTCTTTTTTACTATTCTAGCACTTTATTCCTTTGTTTCATTATATCATTAATTTTCTTATTTGATATTCTCTTTATTTATATTCCCCAAACTTCTTCAAGAGCAGACAATAATGCTCATTGTTTCATCACTGAATTATAAGACCCCAGAATGTCATAAGTGCTAAATAATTAATTGTACTTACTTCATTTGAGTTTTATTTTTCTTCATCCATTCTAAATATGCTAAATCTGTGTTGCTTCATATCCTTTCCCATGTCATCTCTTCCTTTCCCTTACGGGCAAGGCCAACAGTTCTCTTTCTTCCCAGATAAATATCCTAATGCTTTTTTATTTTTTTTATTTTAAAGAGAGATATTTTTGCTATAGGACACATGTGCTTGCTGGAGAGACAGAGACAGAAAGCAAGAAATCACCCGCCCAGGGTATGGTCACGTCACAGTCCCTTCTCCTCCATTCTACTCTCATGATTTTGGGCATGCACATACATGCACCCAGTGTGAATTTAAAGCCTCAGATCCAGGCCTTGAATTGCAGTCAGCCATGTAGGAGTCCAACCACATAACCATGACTGGTGGGGCTGGCAGGTGGTTAAGGTGCTGGATGGACTCCCACATGGCTAACTGTGGTTCGAGTCCCAGACCTGGCAGCTTGCTTTCTTTCTATTATTATTTTTAAAAATAATAATAATAAATACAAATAAATAAATAATTTTTAAAAAGAAAATACTGGTTAAAGGATATGAAAGAATTTTGTGTGTTATTACATACTTTTTTGACTCTGAAATTACATTAAATAGTTAAATAAAGAAGCTTTAATTCCTGACCTGGGTATTGTGATGTGGTTGTTTAATTTATATAACCCATTAAACTATAAATTTATTTTATGTTGTTCCCTGTATTTGTCTATATTTTTGAAAAAGTGGTTTAAAATTTTAAAATTACATGATTGATTTTAATCATTCTTATTCCTAGCAATTCAATTAATACCTACCCGACTCCTAACAGTGTCACTCTCCTCTTAGGAGCTCTATGAGGCATCTTCAAAGAATTTAGAGAAGTGTAATTATGAAAACACTATGCATAGGTTGCAAATTTCTTGCACCAAAATAAACTCATATTTTAATTCCTTTTTCCCATGATTTTTTTTTAAGCTTTTGCCATAGGGCACATACGCTCACTGGAGAGAGACAGAGAGGGAAAGTCAGAAATCACCCTCCAGAAGGAATGGCCACCCACAGTCCTTTCTCTTCCATTATCCTCTTGGGATTCTGGGCAATCATACGTGCGTAGCATGATTTTCAAGCCACCGGGTCCAGACTCAAATTGCAGTTAGCCATGTGGGAGTCTAGCGCCTTAACCACCATACCACCTGCTGGCTCTCCCATAAAAAAATTTTTGGTTTTTTTTTTTGCTATAGGGTGCGTGTGCTCGCCAGACAGACAGAGAGAGACAGAGAGACAGAAAGCGAGAAATCACCCCCCAGGGAAGATGGCCACACCACAATCCCTTCTCCTCTCGGGATCGTGGGCACACACACACATGCCTGGAGTGAGTTTTAAGCCACCGGGTCCAGGACGCGAACCGCAGTCAACTACATGGGAATCCAGCGACACAGCCTAATATTACGCTAACTGCAGGTCCCTCCCATGAAATTTTTGAGGCTACCTCATATTCTGGTCTATTTTGGGGCTCCTCAAACCTACACAGCTCTCCCCTACCCCTTCCCCTCACACTTTACACTCCTTCTCCCCACTGCCCTGGCCAGTCCAAGACTTCCAAGCTCTTCATTTGACTTGCAATAGTCCAGATACACACATGGCCTATGTCCTCACATCATGTCTTCTCTCAGATATAACCACTTCAGAGAAGTCATACCAACAATGTTATCTAAAGTAGTCTGACCTTTGCCTATTTTCCACAAAATTGTTTCCTAGATATGATACCAAAAGCACAGCCACAAAAGAATTAATAGAATGGAATAGAATATTATTCAGCCTTAAAAAGAATAAAATACTGATACCTACTATTATATGGATGAATCTAAAAAACATACACTAAGTGTGACAAGCCAATCATTAGCCATCTATAGTTGAGTTCTAAGAGGCCTGTTTCAGGGACTAAGGCAATTGACTTTCTGCTCAGATTTGTTTTTCTTTTTATCATTTATTTATTTATTTTTACATTTCTCCACAAATGTCTACTTTACATATCAAAAAATGTTTGCTTATACTCCACAGTTCTTGACAGTTAATAAACAACTTTCAAATTTTCAAAAAACTGAATTTTAAAGATAATCTTAGAAATATTTGTTATAATTTTGTTTGTGACTTGATAACAAGATACAATATGGTTTTAAGTATTTTTTAATTTCAAATTATTTATTTGCATTCATTCACTGTACATCATTACAGCATACAAAATGAGATTTCCATCCAGAGTACACTGTACATTGTCTCAATCAAGCACATCAACAAACATGTTATTGTCAGCAAATAATTTTCCATTTCTTATTTTCTGTATGTTTTGCTTTTTTCCCCCCATCTTTGATTCCCTATCTCTTTTTTTTGGAGAGGTTTTCGCTATAGGGCGCATGCGCTCGCCAGACAGACAGAGACATAGAGACAGAAAGCGAGAAATCACTCCCCAGGGGGGATGGTCACGCCGCAATCCCTTCTCCTCCATTCTCCTCTCGGGATCTTGGGCACGCACGCACACACGCCCAGCGTGA
>NW_006198801.1:586366-587970 GCF_000334495.1 Tupaia belangeri chinensis
AAGAGTTACTCTTTTCCCTTGGAGGAGAGGTATTTTCTTGTTTTCCCATATTTCTTGTGATTTGGCAGTGATTTCTTGTCATCTGGTAGATGGTGTGTTTCTTTCAAATTCTTGAAGTTCAGTCTGAATGTTCAGGAGCAAGCAGACAGAGGTGATCTGGAATCTCGTTGCCGTTCTGTTGTGATGGCTGGTGCAGCAGATTCAGTAGATATTGAGGAATATTTTAACCCTATGTATTTGGATGTTTAGGTACAGTGCTCTTAGATCCGTCTGAAAACACATTAAATGGATATTGGAGAGTGGAGAAACAAGAAAAAGGAAAATGAAAAGGAGAGAGAGAAACAACAAAAAGACAAAAAGACAGACAAAAAAAATGAAAAAAATTATAATTAGCTTTCCCACAATTCAAAAATCATAAAATAGGAAACCGTGTGGCACACTTGAAATCCTAGTTCGCAGGAGCCATGTGGAATCTTCTTCTGAAGGCCTGTCCTGTCCTGCCTGGGTGGGAGGACCAGAGCGATAATTAACAAGATAAAAGGTGGAGCTGAGAGCACGAGAAAAACTTTGCCTTTAAAAAGAATGTAAAAAGGAAAAATTACAAAAAAAAGGAAGACAGAAGCAGGGAGAGACAGAGACACAGAAACAGAGATAGAAGGCTAGGGGTGGGGAGGGGGGGGCGGCTCCCTACCCTAGCTTGTTTGCTGGAGGCTGAATTATCAGTAGAAAATCTTCATTTCTCGTGTGCCCTGAAATACCTAGTTCGCAGGAGCCATATGGAATCTTCTTCAAAGTTTTAAGTATTTATGAGAAAATATTTATATGTCAACAACTCAAACTGTTGAAAAACAAACACCCAGCACACAATTCACACATAAACCTTCTCAATTCAGTCCTGCCTACCAAATAATCTGTGATATACCAGTATACTTTTCTTCCTTCAAAGTCTTCCTCAAGATAATCCTCTGGTTCTGGCAGCAATTTTGCAATCTCTACTGATTACAATGCTGGGCTGGAAAAGTCCAGGTTATTTTATGGTATGAATTCTTTTATATAGATTCTCTAATCCTCTCTGCCAGGTAGAACTGTTCATGGTGCCAGGTTATCTTTCCAAGAGCTTCTGTTGGCTTACTTGAGATCTACTTTAGTTCTATAGTTTTCTAATTTAATATTCAGATATGGCATTCCAGTCAAAGTCCTGTCCAGTAACGAGTATTTCTAATTTCTGATTCAATCTCCTGGCTTGTTATGGGCCTATTCAGGCTTTCTATATCCTCCTGGCTCAATCTTGATAGATTATATGTGTCCAGGAATTTGTCCCTCTCATCCAGATTGGCTTGTTTCTTGGCATATAGTTGTTCATAGTACCCTCTAATGATGTTTTGTATTTCTACTATATCTGTTGGTATATTGCCTGCTTCATGCAGATTTGATTTACCTGGTTCCTTTCTCTCTTCTTAATAAGTCTCACTAGTGGAATATCGATTTTGTTGATCTTTTCAAAGAACCAGCTTTTACTTTCATTTATTTACTGTATAGTTCGTTTATTTTCTCTTTCATTTACTTCTGCTCATATCTTTATTATTTCCTTTCTCCTGGAGTTT
>NW_006198801.1:588102-589595 GCF_000334495.1 Tupaia belangeri chinensis
TTTATTTCTTCAGTAGTTGTGGAGTCATTCAGGAGTAGGTTATTTAGTTTCCATGTATTTGAATATTTTTGAGGATTTCTCTAGAAATTAAACTCAAGTTTAATTTGATCATGGTCAAAGATGCTGAATATAGTTTCTATGCCTTTGAATCTGTAGAAGCTTGCTTTGTACCCTATGATGTGGTCAGTGTTTGAGAAGGTTCCATGTGAGGGTGAGAAAAAAAGTGTACCTCATGGCTTTTGGATGGAAAGTTCTATAGATGTCTGTTAAATCCATTTGATTCAAGGTATCATTTAGATCCTTATCTCTTTACCTATTTTTTGTCTAGGTGATCTGTCCAGAGGAGATAGTGTGCAGCGTTACTGTGGTCCAATCTTTCCGTTTAAATCCTGGAAGTTAACATTCAACATTATTATTGATGTTTCTTGTCCCTAGCATTAAGTTGGCCATTTTATTGGTTTCTTTTTGTTCTCTTATTTCTGTATGTGTGTCTTTAGTTTTTCTGGTAAAGTACTTCTTTAAGAACTTCTTGAAGAGTTGGACTGGTGTTTGTAAATTCTTTTTTCTTTTCTTTTTTAGTTTTAGTTTTGTTTTGTTTCATTTTGTTTTTTTGGAGAATTTTTTGCTATAGGGCATGTGCACTTGCCAGAAAGACAGAGAGAGACAGAAAGACAGAAAGCAAGAAATCATAGCCCCCCACCCCCGGGAGCAGGGGGGATGGACACGCTGCAACCCCTTCTCCTCCATTCTCCTCTTATGATCTTGGGCACGCATGCACACGTGTGCGGCATGAGTTTAAGTCACCGGATCTGGGACTCGAACTGCAGTAGACTACATGGGAGTCCAGCGACGTAGCCATTATGCCAACTGCTGGTCCCTCAGGTTCTGTTTATCTGAGAATGTTTTTATATTTTCTTCCTATATGAAGGATAATCTTGCCAGGTATAGTATTCTTGATTGAAACTGTTTTTCACTTACATTTTGAATATATTTTCCCATTCTTTCCTTGCTCTCATTGTTTCTGATGAGAGGTCTGATGTTAGTCTGGTGGGATTACCTTTATAAGTAACCTGATGGTTCTCTCTTGTCAATTTTAGTATCTTGTCTTTGTGGATTTGGGCAATCTGGCTATGATGTGCCTTGGAGATTTTCCTGGGATGATTCTATTAGGGGTCCTTTGTATTTCCTGGGTCTGGATATTTGAATGCCTCTCTAGATTTGAAAAGTTTTCTACTAGGATTTCATGGAATAAAATACCAATGCCCATCTTCTCAGATACCAATTATCCAGATGTTTAGGCACTTAATGGTATCTTGTATTTCTCATATAGTATTCTCAATTTTTTTGGCTATTTTCTCAGTTTTTTTTTTGGTTGTTTTTTCTAGGTCAGAGGTTTTGCCTTCAATATCCGAGATTTGATCTCCCACATGGACTAATCTTCTTTTAATACTTTCAAGGGAGCTTTTTTTTTTTTTTTTTTTGGAGAGATTTTC
>NW_006198801.1:589662-594937 GCF_000334495.1 Tupaia belangeri chinensis
GATGGTCACGCCACAATCCCTTCTCCTCCATTCTCCTCTCGGGATCTTGGGCACGCACGCACACGCGCCCGGCGTGAGTTTTAAGCCACCAGGTCTGGGACACGAACCGTGGTCGACTACGTGGGAGTCCAGCGACATAGCCATTACGCTAACTGCTGGTTCCCTCAAGGGAGCTTTTGATTTCCTGTATTGCAGACTTCATCTCTAACAGCTCCATTTGATTCTTTTTTATGATGTGTATTCTTCTTTCAGAGGAAGAACTTCCTCACTCCCTGGAACTCGTTATCTCTTTTCTCCTTCATCTTCTGGAGTGTATTGTCTCTCAGCTCTTGCATCTCATTTAGTTTTGTCACAATGAATATTCTAAATTCTCTATTGGACATTTCCATGAGTTCCACTGTACTGTCTGTGGATAATAAAGGATTGTTCTTTTTACTTAAAGGAGAGATATTTTCTTGGTTTCTCATATTTCTTGTGCCTCTGCAGTGATTTCTGGTCATTCTGTGACAAAATCTCTCCTCTACTATGTTTTCCAATGTGGTATCCACGGAAAGAGACTGAGTTCAGAATTATAAAAAGAAATTTCTTCCTTAAAACAGGAGGTTCAATAAGCATTGAGGATTTCAATGACCCTAAAAGTATTGAGATGTTTGGCTACTGTGTACCTAGGCCTTTCTAGACACTAAATGTGTAGAGAGTTAAGAGTAGAGTGGGAAAGAAAGGTTAAAGAAAAAATAAAAGCAAAAGAAAAAGAAAAGAAAAAAATTAGACAAAAATGACTAAGAGAGAGGAAAGAAAAAACATTTTTAAGGTAAAAATGAAAACCATGTGGCATCAACACATCTCAGATGTAAAATGGCTTCTGAAATCAGCAAGAGAAAGAAATGGCCTGAAGTAAGAAGAAGTGGTTTAAAAATTAAATAAATAAATAATTTAGAGAGACAGGCAAACACACAGACAGAGACAGAAAAAGGACAGAGATCGCCCTACCTTGTCTAAGTATTTCAGGGGTTTGGAAGATGGAGTTTAGAACATAGCTTCCCTGAACACACCAGGACACATCTCAGATTTAGAATGGCTTCTTGTCTGAGTATTTCAGGAGTCTAAAAGAAAGAGTTTAGAGCATGGCTTCCCTGAACATGCCAGGAAACATCTCTGATTTAAAATAGCTTCTTGTCTGAGTGTTTCAGGGGTCTAGAAGATGCAGTTTAGAGCATAGCCTCTTCTCTGCCTAGATTTCACCCTCCTACTCCCCAGATCTAGTCAGGGTCAGAGTAATCCTCAATTTCCATGGAATCTGCTACAAAAAGAGAGAAAAACAGTACTGCTTAGAGATTGTAATTACCTCTTTCTGCATGTCTCTGAGTGCTCAGACTTACCTCCAAAAACTAGGAAAAAACATATAATCCATTAGATGACCAGAGACCACCATAAAGGCACAAAGAAATATGAGAAGTCAAGAAGATATCTCTCCCCTAAGGTAAAAGAATAACACCTCATCCTTCACAGGCAATACCAGGGAACTTGTGGAAATGTCAGATAAAGAATTTAAAATATTCATAGTGACAAAGCTAACAGATACAAGAGAAGAGAGACAATGAACTCCAGAAGATGCAGGAGAAAAGAGATAACAAGTTCCAGGAGTGGAGGAAGTTCTTTCATGATCTAAAAGAGGAAATACACACCACAAAAAAGAAACAAGTGGAATTGTTAGAGATGACAGGAACTTAAAATCTCCCTTGAAAGTGTTAAAAGCAGATTAGATCATGCAGAAGATCAAGTCTCAGATGTAGAAGACAGAATCTCTGATAAGGAAAAATTCACCAAAAAGACTGAGAAAGCAACCTCCCAAAATGAGAATAATATATGAGTAATACTAGATACCATTAAATGCCCAAACATTCAGATAATTGGTATCCCAGAACGTGAAGAAACTAATACGGGCATTGATAATCTATTCCATGAAATCCTGGTAGAAAACTTTCCAAACCTAGAGAGGCATTCAAATATCTAGACTCAATAAATACAAAGGATCCTAGATAGAATCAACCCAAGAATATCTTCTCCAAGGTACATCATGGCCAGATTGACCAAAACCACAGAGATAAGATACTAAAATTGGCAAGAGAGAAACATCAAGTTACTTTCAGAGGATATTCCATCAAGTTAACATTGGACCTCTTTTCAGAAACAATGCAAGCATGGAAAGAATGGGAAAATATATTCAAAGTGTTAAGTGAAAAACAATTTCAACCAAGAATACTATACCCAGCAAGATTATTCTTCATATGGGAAGAAAAAATTTAAAAATATTTCCAGATAAATAAAACCAGAAAGAATTTACCAACATCAGTCCAGCTTTCCAAGAAGTGCTGAAGAGAGTGCTATACCAGGAACTAAAGTTGGACACAGAAATAAGAATACAAAAAACAACCAAGAAAATGGCCAGCCTAATGGTAGGGACAAGTCCAGAATTGAATGTTAAGTTCCAGAATTTAAACTGAAAGATCAGACCATAGTAACACTGCAAATTCAATAGAAAAGAGGTTAATTACAGGAGACTTAACTGGTGAAATACATTTTATGACTTTTGACTAAAATATTACCAATTTTCTTTTATGCTTTTTTGTCCAGATTTAAGGATTTTTGTCTTCTTGAACTGTTAATAGGTTCATCTACCTACTGCTGAACTATATCCTAACCTTTTCCCTAGTTTTAAGTCTTAAGAAAATTTCTCTTAACATTTTTTTATTTTGATCTATAAAAACTAAAATTGGAGTCCCATCTCTAGGCCCCTGGCCAGCAAGGGAAACTGAGGCAGGGGCACCACTGCCCCTCACCCTACTTTCAGGCTCCCAAGACCAGGACCCTATCCCCCCAGAGAGGTAGGCAGGTTGTTTTTTTTTTCTTTGCTCTTCTTTTTTTTTTTGTTAATACCCTGCTCTCCCCTGTCCCACAGAGTGGCCCTTGGTCTACAGGAGACCTCCAGTCCCATCTCTAGGCTCCTGGCCAGCAAAGGAAACTGAGGCAGGGGAACCACTGTCCCCCACCCCATTTCCAGGCTCCTAAGACCAGGACCCTATCTCCCAGAGAGGTAGGCAGGGTTTTTTTGGGTTTTTTGGTTTTTTCTTTGCTCTTCTTTTTTGTTTCGTTAATACCCTACTCTCCCCTGTCCCACAGAGTGGCCCTTGCTCTATAGGAGAGCTCAAGTTCCATCTCCAGGCCACTCTGTACTCTTTTCTTTCCTCTTACATTATCTTCTCTTCCTTATCCTCCACCCTGCCAGATGAATTAGACAGATCTAGAATCACAGTTCTGAAATTCTCTAGTATTGTAAGGTTCTCTGGGATCCTCCCCTGTACTGAACCACCTGTGAATAAGGAGATACTACTCTTCAGACAGCTGAATAGAGTACACCTCTTGAAACTATATTGCTAAAAACAACAAAAGAGAGACTTCCACACACATCATATCACAGCAAAAGGGAAACACACTTGCTCCTAGTCAAAGAAACGTTCTCTGAGAGATATTCAAAAGTGAATACATTTTCCAATGCCTAAAAGTAGAAGAAGAGCCTCAGGCCTGAATAAACCAGGAAACATGTCTCCATCAAAGGAACAGAGTAACTCCCCTCCATCTTTCCTAAATCTGAAGATGTTACCAAAATGTCAGAGAAAGAATTTAGAACATTCATTGTGAACAAATTCTATGAGTTAGAACAGAAAAAAGACAACGAACTACAAGCGATTAGGAAGTCCTTCCATGATATGAAAGAAGAAATAGATACTTTGAGAAAGAATCTGATGGAGCTATTAGAGATGAAGTCTGTAATACAGGAAATCAAAAACTCTCTCGAGAGTATTAAAAGTCGATTAGACCATGCTGAAGAGTGAATCTCCAATGGTGAAGATAAAAACCTCTGACCTAGAAAAAACTACCAAGAAGATAGAGAAAAAAAAAAACAAAAACCAAAAACAACAAAAAAAATGAGGATAATATACGAGAAATACTAGATTCCATTAGACGCCCAAGCATCAGAATAATTGGCATCCCAGAAGGTGAAGAAACTAATAACAGCATGGAAAATCAATTCCATGAAATCCTGGAAGAAAATTTCCCAAGTCTAGAGAGGCACTCAAGTGTTGACCTAAGAAATACAAAGGACCCCAAATAGACACAACCCCAGAAGATCTTCCCCAAGGCACATCTTAGCTAGACTGTCCAAGACCACAGATAATGACATGACACTAAAACTGGCAAAAGAGAAATGAGAAGTAACTTACAAAGGTCATCCCATCAGGCTAACACCAGACCTCTCAATGGAAACAATGCAAGCAAATAAAGAATGGGAAGATGTACTGAAAGTGTTAAGAGAGAAACAATTTCAACCAAGATTATTACATCCTGCAAGATTATCCTTTATATGGTAAAAAAAGGATTAAAATCTTCTCAAACAAAACCTGAAAGGATTTGTCAACACCAGCCCAGCTCTTCAAGAAACCCTGAAGGAAAACTAAAGAATTAACAGACAGAAACAAAGGAATAAAAAGCAGCTAAGATAATGGCCAACTTACACATTGGGACAGATCCGGTAACATCGATAATAACATTGAATGTGAATGGATTCAATTCTCCTATCAAGAGACGCAGACTGCCTGAATGGATAAAAAAATTTTAAAAATTAAAAAAAAAAACCTAACAAACAAAAAAACATAAACCCCCTATCTCTTGCCTACAGGAAACCCACCTCATGAATAAATACATACATAGACTGAAAGTAAAGGGTTGGAAAAAGGTTTTCCATGAAAAAGAGAACCAAAAAAGGGCTGGAGTCATGATACTGATTTCTGACAAAATAGGCTTTTAAACAAAAACTGTTTGAAGAGACAAAGAAGGGAACTATATTGTAGTAAAAGGGTCAATCAATCAAGAAGATATAATGCTTACAAATATCTATGCGCCTAACACAGGAGCACCCAAATATTTGAAGGAAAGACTGTTAGATTTAAAAGGGAAGATAAACTGCAACACACTAATTACTGGAGACCTCAACACTGTACTATCCCCTCTGGACAGATCATCTAGACAAAAAATAGATAAAGAGATAAAGGATCTAAACAATACCATAAATCAAATGGACTTAACAGATATCTATAGAACTTTCCATCCAAAAACCACGAGATACACTTTTTTCTCACCCTCACATGGAACCTTCTCAAAGATTGACCACATCATAGGGCACAAAGCAAGCCTCTACAGATTCAAAGGCATAGAA
>NW_006198801.1:596033-596346 GCF_000334495.1 Tupaia belangeri chinensis
ATATGGTCATATCAATTGATGCAGAAAAAGCATTTGATAGGATACAACATCTCTTAATGATCAAGATTCTTTGCAAAATTGTCATAGAAGGGTCATTTCTCAACACAGTAAAAGCCATCTATGAAAAACCCATAGCAAACATCATCCTGAAGAGAGAAAAGCTGAAAGTTTTCCCACTAATAACGGGTACAAGACAAGGATGCCCACTTTCTCCATTCCTTTTCAATATAGTACTGGAAGTCCTCGCCAACACAATCAGAAAAGAGGAAAAAATTAAAGGCATCCAAATAGGAAAAGAAGAGGTGAAACTCTC
>NW_006198801.1:598465-601506 GCF_000334495.1 Tupaia belangeri chinensis
AAAATATAAAAAAAAACAAAAAGGGGGTGTAAAAACAAAAAAAAAAAAAAAGAAAAGAAAAAACCCAAACAAGAAAAATACTTAAAACTGTTTTTCTTGAAACTAAAACATGCATTTAAGGGACCAGCAGTTAGGATAATGACTATGTCGTTGGACTCCCATGTAGTCGACTACAGTTCGGGTCCCAGACCTGGCAGCTTAAACTCACGCCAGATGCATGTGTGTGCGTGCCCAAGATCTCAAGAGGAGAATGGAGGAGAAGGGACTGTGGCATGGCCAGCCCCCCGGGGGGTGATTTCTCACTTCCTTTCTCTTTGTCTCTCTCTGTCTTTCTGGAGAGCGCACACGCCCTATAGCAAAAACCTCTCCAAAAAAAAAAGAAAAAATAATGCATTTAAAAAATACCTATTTAATGACTACAGTCAGCTCTATAGCCTCAACTAGGTGCTACTTTATAAGTATGTTCATTCCACTCACTGAGGTTTTATGCCAAATTCAGACATGTGTTCACAGATATGTATATATCACCTGTGCTTGCTATCAGAAGTATTTAGATCAATTAAGGTCTTTAGTGAAAAAATAAAATGTGAAAAAAAAAAAAAGGTATGGAAAGCAACTGTAGATACCAGAGGCTGCGTGGGAAGAAGGTGGGAAATGGCAGAGGGTGAGAAGTAGGGACTCAAGGGGGGGGGGGGAAGCAAAATATATATAAAACAAGAAATGGCAAATTATTTGTTGACAATAACACATATGATAATACCCTTGACTGAGGCAATATACTGTGTATATTTCTGGGTGGAAAAAAATCTAATTTTGTATACTGTCATGATGTACAGTGAATGAATATAAATAAATAAATTTAAAATGAAAAAAATACACTAAGTGAAAAAGTCATTCACAAAATTCACTTTTCAAATACCCTCTCTAGTTTTGCTGAAGACAATGACAAACAAGACTTCTATAGAAGAGAAAGATATCCATATGCTTGTGTGTGTGTGTGTGTGTGTGTGTGTGTGTGTAAATAAATTGATATATCAAGTGAGCATATAAATTTTTTAAAGGATTTTGCCATAGGGCATAATGTGCTTGCTGAAGAGAGACAGAGAGACAGATAGTGAGAGATCATCCCCTAGGTGAATGGCCATGGTACAACCCTTCTCCTCCATTCTCCTCTTGGAATTTTGGGCACCCAAGCACAATGCCCAGCATGATTTTTTAAGCCACTGGGTCCAGGTTCAAATGAGAGTCAGCCATATGAGAATCCAGCACCTAAACCACACCACCTGCTAGCCTAAGCATATATTTTAAGCATGGAGAAAGCAGAGACATGGAGAAGCTCATTCTATTGCCCTGTATTATTTCCTTATCTGTCTATTCTTATGTCTACTCACTCTAGTACAGGACGTATTTGTGGTTTTGGGTGTATATGTACAAGGGAAGCTGGAAAAGCAGTTGAACTCAAAATACAGGTAAAATATTGCACTAAAGAGAAAGGGAGCCCCGGTCACTGAAAATGAGCGAGAAATAAGGTGATTGCTAAATGAGATAAAGTTGAAGTTCCTTCCTCAGATGAAATTGAGATCTTTATTTCCATCTCAAGTCATAGTATATTTAAATTACTGGTTTAGAGCCCAGCCAGAGTGGTGATTAAAGCAGCTGTATCTCACATAACAACTGCACAATTCAAGCCCCAGATATGGCAGCTTGAGAAACATGCCAGGCATGTGTGCACGTGTGCCCAAAATCTCAAAAAGAAGAGAGAAATGAAGGAAAAGAAATTGTAGCATAACTATTCTCCATGGGTGATGGTGCTTTATCAATTTCTCTCTCCCTCTCTCTCTCTCTCTCTCTCCCTCTCTCTGTCTCCCTTCAGAATGCATACACGCCCTCTGGCAAAAATTAAAAGAAAAAAAAAGGGTTTAAATTAAAATAAGGTCATAGGCCTATGCTCCACAAGTCTTGGTGCCTTGGAGGAGGGTTTTACAGACAACCACACACAGCGGCGCCTCCTCTCCCTTACCTGATATCCTGATAACCCGTTATCACTCCTGATTGCTTTCTCTGCCTTCCTTACCTGCGTGCGGTCTTTGTGTTCCTTCACTTAAAATCGTCCAGGGCTCCTTTCCTTGCTCTAATAGATCAACCACATCTGGCTTAGAAATGGAATCTCCTGCTTAAAAATATAAAAAAAAAAAACCAGAAAAAGAAAAAGAAATGCCATATGGTATAGAAATAACAGTCATAGAAACCTTCAAGCTCTGATTAAATCTGCAGCAAACTAAAATTTAAATGTTACTGATAAAGACATCAAATGAAAGAGGGGTGAGATGATTTAAGAAATGAGGCAGGTACAGTAAAACCTAGTTTTAATTTAAACTCATATAGGTTATCTATTATGAAAAAACTTAAGAACATTTGTCACACACACACGTATATACAGGCTCATTGGTAAGGTCATGACATATTTTTTTCTACGCAAAAATATGTCATGACTTTCCCGACAATCATACATATATACATATATGTGTGTGTGCATGTGTGTGTATACAATTTCTTTTTCCATAATGGTGTCTGGGACATAATGAGCACAAGCATACCAATTATAACTATTTTATTAACCCTAAGAGAAAAACAAGGGCCAGCAGGTGGCATGGTGATCAAGGTGCTGGACTCCCACGTAGTCGACCGCAGTTCGTGTCCCGGACCCGGTGGCTTAAAACTCACACTGGGTGCGTGTGCGTGCGTGCCCAAGATCCCGAGAGGAGAATGGAGAAGGGATTGCGGCGTGACCATCCCCTCTGGGGGGTGATTTCTCGCTTTCTGTCTCTATGTCTCTCTCTGTCTGTCTGGCGAGCGCACATGCCGTATAGCGAAAACCTCTCAAAAAAAAAAAAGAATTACTTTATTTAACTTTATTCATTTTTATTTATTTTAATTTGACTAGAGAGGACAGAGAGAGAGAAAGGCAGAAAGCAAGCCACCAGGTCCAGGATTCGAACCATGATTGGCTATGTGAGAGTCTAGCACCCTAACCACCGTGC
>NW_006198801.1:601699-611298 GCF_000334495.1 Tupaia belangeri chinensis
TCTATAGGAGAGATATATAGATATACTCGGGTGTGTGTGTGTGTGTGTGTGTGTGTGTGTGTGTAAATAAATTGATATATCAAGTGAGCATATAAATTTTTTAAAGGATTTTGCCATAGGGCATAATGTGCTTGCTGAAGAGAGACAGAGAGACAGATAGTGAGAGATCATCCCCTAGGTGAATGGCCATGGTACAACCCTTCTCCTCCATTCTCCTCTTGGAATTTTGGGCACCCAAGCACAATGCCCAGCATGATTTTTTAAGCCACTGGGTCCAGGTTCAAATGAGAGTCAGCCATATGAGAATCCAGCACCTAAACCACACCACCTGCTAGCCTAAGCATATATTTTAAGCATGGAGAAAGCAGAGACATGGAGAAGCTCATTCTATTGCCCTGTATTATTTCCTTATCTGTCTATTCTTATGTCTACTCACTCTAGTACAGGACGTATTTGTGGTTTTGGGTGTATATGTACAAGGGAAGCTGGAAAAGCAGTTGAACTCAAAATACAGGTAAAATATTGCACTAAAGAGAAAGGGAGCCCCGGTCACTGAAAATGAGCGAGAAATAAGGTGATTGCTAAATGAGATAAAGTTGAAGTTCCTTCCTCAGATGAAATTGAGATCTTTATTTCCATCTCAAGTCATAGTATATTTAAATTACTGGTTTAGAGCCCAGCCAGAGTGGTGATTAAAGCAGCTGTATCTCACATAACCAACTGCACAATTCAAGCCCCAGATATGGCAGCTTGAGAAACATGCCAGGCATGTGTGCACGTGTGCCCAAAATCTCAAAAAGAAGAGAGAAATGAAGGAAAAGAAATTGTAGCATAACTATTCTCCATGGGTGATGGTGCTTTATCAATTTCTCTCTCCCTCTCTCTCTCTCTCTCTCTCCCTCTCTCTGTCTCCCTTCAGAATGCATACACGCCCTCTGGCAAAAATTAAAAGAAAAAAAAAGGGTTTAAATTAAAATAAGGTCATAGGCCTATGCTCCACAAGTCTTGGTGCCTTGGAGGAGGGTTTTACAGACAACCACACACAGCGGCGCCTCCTCTCCCTTACCTGATATCCTGATAACCCGTTATCACTCCTGATTGCTTTCTCTGCCTTCCTTACCTGCGTGCGGTCTTTGTGTTCCTTCACTTAAAATCGTCCAGGGCTCCTTTCCTTGCTCTAATAGATCAACCACATCTGGCTTAGAAATGGAAATCTCCTGCTTAAAAAAATAAAAAAAAAAAACCAGAAAAAGAAAAAGAAATGCCATATGGTATAGAAATAACAGTCATAGAAACCTTCAAGCTCTGATTAAATCTGCAGCAAACTAAAATTTAAATGTTACTGATAAAGACATCAAATGAAAGAGGGGTGAGATGATTTAAGAAATGAGGCAGGTACAGTAAAACCTAGTTTTAATTTAAACTCATATAGGTTATCTATTATGAAAAAACTTAAGAACATTTGTCACACACACACGTATATACAGGCTCATTGGTAAGGTCATGACATATTTTTTTCTACGCAAAAATATGTCATGACTTTCCCGACAATCATACATATATACATATATGTGTGTGTGCATGTGTGTGTATACAATTTCTTTTTCCATAATGGTGTCTGGGACATAATGAGCACAAGCATACCAATTATAACTATTTTATTAACCCTAAGAGAAAAACAAGGGCCAGCAGGTGGCATGGTGATCAAGGTGCTGGACTCCCACGTAGTCGACCGCAGTTCGTGTCCCGGACCCGGTGGCTTAAAACTCACACTGGGTGCGTGTGCGTGCGTGCCCAAGATCCCGAGAGGAGAATGGAGAAGGGATTGCGGCGTGACCATCCCCTCTGGGGGGTGATTTCTCGCTTTCTGTCTCTATGTCTCTCTCTGTCTGTCTGGCGAGCGCACATGCCGTATAGCGAAAACCTCTCAAAAAAAAAAAAGAATTACTTTATTTAACTTTATTCATTTTTATTTATTTTAATTTGACTAGAGAGGACAGAGAGAGAGAAAGGCAGAAAGCAAGCCACCAGGTCCAGGATTCGAACCATGATTGGCCATGTGAGAGTCCAGTGCCCTTAAGGACCACGCCACCTGCCAGCCCCAGGAAGAAGGAGAGTGAGAAGGCAAGCCACCAGGTCTAGGACTCGAACCACAGTCAGCCATGTGAGAGTCCAGCACCTTAACCACCATGCCACCTACTGGCCTATATATAGAATTTTAATCCTGCTTCTTGGATATTAAGAAAAAGGAGGTAATTATAAGAAGGGCCAGAGGGAACCAGCAGTTAGCGTAATGGCTATGTCGCTGGGCTCCCACGTAGTCAACTGCGGTTCGCGTCCCGGATCCGGTAGCTTAAAACTCATGCCAGGCGCATGTGCGTGCATGCCCAAGATCCCGAGAGGAGAATGGAGGAGAAGGGATTATGGCGTGACCATCGCCCCTGGGGGGTGATTTCTCGCTTTCTGTCTCTATGTCTCTCTCTGTCTGTATGGCGAGCGCACACGCCCTATAGCAAAAATCTCTCCAAAAAAAAAAAAAAAAGAAGGGCCAGAGAGAGATGCTCTATCACTAAAGGACAGAGCAAAATGATGGTGCTTAATACAGAGCCATTTTCAAATTGGTAGAGCTCAACCATCATCTAGGAATGGAAAGGACAAATTCAGTTTATATCTTGAAATACAGCCTCGAAATTTACTGTGTTGAAAGGTGACATATTACAGGGACCAACAGTTAGCGTAAGGGCTATGTTGCTGGATTCCCACGTAGTTGACCGCGGTTCGCATCCCAGACCAGGTGGCTTAAAACTCACGCTGGGCACGTGTGCATGCGTGCCCAAGATCCCAAGAGGAGAATGGAGGAGAAGGGACTGCCGCGTGGCCATCCCCCCGGGGGGTGATTTCTCGCTTTCTGTCTCTCTGTCTGTCTCTGTCTGGTGAGCGCATGCGCCCTATGGCAAAAACCTCTCCAAAAAAAAGAGAAAGGTGACATATTACAGATCACATTTTAAATTACTTGAGGCAAATAAACTTACCCAGGGAGACCAAGTTCCCATAGTTCTCCAACATCACATCCCTGTACAAGTCCCTCTGCATAGGGTCCAGGTATTCCCACTCTTGCTGAGAGAAGTCTATGGCCACATCCCTGAAAGTCACTAACTCCTGAAACTGCAAAGCCATGTATTATGAAAATTTAAAAACATTTTAAAGATGGAAAGACAGGACATCAGAAGTGCACATTAGAGGAAGGGAGAATATTTTACAAGCAGAGTGTCTACATATTCCTGAAGGATCCTATAGCTGAAGACAAATCACTCTGTATGTTAGGGTTACTACGATAATTCTGATCTGCTGAGGAATGGATAAAATAATTCCAGTTTCCATATTCAGTAAAGTATCAGACAGAACCACATAGTCTGCTAGTTGTATGATGCATAAACTCCCAATAAATATGAGTTTCTACTTTCCCTTTAACAGCAAAACGAAGGGATGGCCTCTCCAAATTTAATATAAAAATCTACATATTTAAGGGACCAGCAGATGGAGTAATGGTTAAATGGCTAGACTCCCACACAGTTAACTGTGGTTCAAGTCCTGGACCTGGTGGCTTAAACTCAGGCCAGGCATGTGTGTGCATGTGACCAAAATCCCAAGAGGAGAATAGAGGAAAAGGGACTGCGGTGTGGCTATCTCTCCAGGGGGAGGGGTGGTTTCTCGTTTTCTGTCTCTCTGTCTCTCCAGCAAGCACACATGCCCTATAGCAAAAATTTCTCAAAACAAAAATACTTATTTTAAAAAAGCTTTTGCGAAAAGTTTAGATAGTTCCATAGCGTCAAATTCATCAAAATGACAGAGTATACCAGAAGCATTTTTTTCTTGGTTTCACAAACAAATTTTCTATTGGCTATATAACAAGCCATTTTACTTTGTGAATCTCAGATTTCATTCATCTTTTACATTAATCTATGTGTTTAGACACAATTTTGAAGGTTTTCCTCGATTTTGGAAATCAATACATTTACTCCTTAGGGTAATATTCTCATTTATTGCCATCTTCCATCATTCATTAACACTTCTCTTGTTCCTGAGTGTATACTGATATCCGATGACCCATAATCAAACAGATGTCACCGACGTTCATCAGAATACATTCAACCACAAAACAGATACATTTGCATCAGTAATTCCTTGGCATGATCCATGATGTCATCCCATTCTAAGACTGAGACCAACAGACAACCAAGTCCCATCTTATTTAACCAGAAAACTCAGATCTGTGGAGAATTTAAAAATGTGTCTCTAATACTCAAATAGGAATGACATCTCTAATTCACCAAACAGGGACTTTAGGGAAACACAAATATTTCACTGATGGGACTTCATTCCCATAGACTGTTCTATTGGAAGCTCCGATTGAAGAATAAGCACAAAAAAAGAGAACTGAGTAAATGGGACAATAAATACATTGGCTAGCAAATACACATAGGGAGGAAACTGAATTACTTGCTGTTCACAGCACTAAGAGAAATGGGAGCAGATAACTGAATGAGGCATTCTTAAGAAGGAAGGTTTAGGTAAATGAAAAAAATTCCATATAACCTTGAATGATAATATTGCAAGGAAACCAGAAATAATCAACTTACACAAGTCATTATTTTAGAAGAGTAAGACTTGATCAGTCCTCCATAGGGTTCCACTACTGGAAAAATTCAAACTCCAGGGACTCCAGGCCTAAAAGAGGGAAAAAATTAAAATTTGTCTCTCTACTTAACCGTATTTCTCAACAAATAATCCATCAAGTTTAAGACATTTTTCGTAAGTGATAATATGAGCTATGACGTCCATCCCCAAAGAACTGAAAGTCCTGGAAATTAAATCCTCTCAACGCAGTCTTTCTTACATTACTAGCTGAAGAAAAATAGATGCCCTTAAAAGATTGTTATAAAATTATTTATTTTATTTATTTATTATTATTATTTATTTTGAGTCTGCTATAGAGCATGTGAGACAGACATAAGACAAACAGAGACAGACAGAGAGAGGGAAAGTGAGAAAGCAAGTCACCAGGTCCAGGATTTGAACTAGGGTCAGTCATGAGAGAGTCCAGCACCTTAACCACCATGCCACCAGCTGTGCCCCCTTTAGAGATTTTTTTAAGATTAGTAAATGAAAAGTCAGTAGGAGCTAAATTAGGACTGTAAAGTAGATGCCTAATGATTTCCCATTGACCCTCTCAAATTTGCCCTTGTTTAATGAGATAAGTAGGAACATTGTATGGTAGAGAAGCACTCCTAGCGAAGCTTCCTGGGGTTTTTATTTGTTTATTTAAAGAATTACTTAAATTAAATTAATATAATTTATTATTATTTTTTAATTTGACCAGAGAGAGACAAAGAGAGACAAAAGGAAAAGTGAGAAAGTACCCTAGTCATGACACTACCTGCCAGCCCCTCCCAGGAGTTTTCTTCTAAAGCTTTGGCTAGATTATTTAAAACACTCTCATATAAGCAGGTATTATCATCCTTTGGCCCTCCAAAAAGTCAATGAGCAGAATTCCTTGAGCATACCCCAAAACTGTTGCTATGATCTTTGCTCTTGGCATTTTTTTGTTTGCTTTTTGCTTTTGCTTTGATCACTCCCGCCTCTTGGTAGCCATTACTTTGATTATGATTTGTGTTCAGGGTGGTACGGATAAAGCAATGTGTCTTCTTCTGTTATGATTTTTCAAAGAAATGTTTCAAGATTTTGATCTCATTCCACTAATTCAAAATTTCCAGAGAAGCTCTGCTCTTGTCTGCAACTGGTCTGGGCACAACAGTTTTGGCACCCACTGGGTGAAACATTTCCTCAAATTTAATTTTTCAGTTAGAATTGTGTAAGCTGAACTAATTTCATAAATTTATGAAATTATTATCAATTATAATGCCTCATCCTGTTTACTATATCTATTTTAAATTATTGCTCTCTATATATTGATAATTTGCCACAATTCTGTTACATGCAGTTTTCATTACTATATGTGATTTTAGTACATTTTCTTCCTCAGGTATTGCTAACTTTTATTTGGTGTTTTGTTATGAAAGTATTCTCAGTCTCCTAAATGTGTCAGCTAGCTTGTTATTAATTTATATTTAGGAAGACCAAAGGCTACAGTATGTAATTTGTGCCCTTTTGGTGAATGTAATCCTGTAGGGAAGGAACCTGAGAAGAGCCTCAAACAGCACCACTATGAATCACCCCTTTTCAGACATTCATCCAAGTGATTCTTCTTGGGTCAACTAATTTTTTTTTAATAATTATTTCCTTTATTTTATTTATCATTATTGTTATTTTTAATTTGACCAGAGTGAGACACAAAGAGAGAGAGAGAGAGAAACCAAGCCACCAGGTCTGGGATTTGAACTGCGGTCAGCCATGTGGGAATCTAGCACCTGTAACCACCATGCCACCTTCCAGCCCTCAACTTTTTCTTAAGGACCTGTTAGTAAATATTTTCACAACTACTCAACTCTGCTGCTGTAGCTAAGAACAGCCATACACAATATGGCAGATGAGTGTGGCTGTGCTCCAAAAAAACTCTCCTAGACACTGGTTTAAACCAGTAATAACAAATAAGCTCTAGGAGAGTTGGTTTTATCTCCCAAGTGGAAGAATTTGAAAGGGGAGTGGTGAAAGAGTGGATTTTGTTAAGAACTATTTTAACTTTATTTATTATTATTATTATTATTATTTTCCAATTTGACCAGAGAGAGACACAGAGAGAGAGAGAGAAAGAGAGAGGGAAAGTGAGAAAGGAAGCTGCCAGGTCTGGGACTTGAACCATGGTCGGCCATGTGGGAGTCCAGTGCCTTTAACTGCCATACCACCTGTTGGCCCTGAAAGAGTGAATTTTAAAATTTTTCTTTCAAAGAGGATTGAATGTTCAAGCACAAATAATAAGGTAACTATACTGTTGAATGTTTTTACATTGTGAAGTAATGTTTTTAATTATTTTTAAAAGCTATTTATTTATATATTTTTAACTTTATTTATTTAAAGTTTACCACAGAGTGAGAGAGTGAGAGAGAGAAAGTGAGAAAGTAAGCCACCAGATCTGGAGCTGAACTACAGTCAGCCATGTGGAGTCCAGTATCCTTAACCACCATGCCACCTGCTGGCCCTGTAATGTAATACATTTTAAAGGTAGATTATGATAAGCTAAACATACATACAGAAAAATCCTAGAATAACCACATACAACAAAAAGATATCTCTAGTAAATCAAAGTTAAGAAAACATGGAATACAAAAAAGATTCTAAAAGAAGGCATGAAAAGTGGAAAAGCAAACAAAGAACACAAGGGGGCATGGATGGACAAACAATTCACCAAATGATACAGTCAAACCCAACCAGACAGATGTGTGGTTATTATACCAACATTATAAATACCTATGTGTTTGATATAACTGTAGATTCATAGACTGTACTTGAAAATACTGACACTTGAAAATCTCGGGATGGAGCTCAGATATATGGTTTAGAAAGCTCCCCTGGTAACTCTTTTAAAAATATATATATTTATTTTATTTTATTTATTATCATTATTATTATTATTATTGTTCATTATCTTGATTGTAGTGCTGGTTTCATGGATGTACGGTAGTCTTTTTTTATCCACAGTCTCCCTTTCCACAATTCCAGGTACCAGCAGTCCATACACAGGTGAGTATAGTACAATAAAGTATTTTAGGAGATATGGCCGGAACCAGCAGTTAGTGTAATGGCTATGACGTTGGACTCCCATGTAGTCGACCACGATTCAAGTCCCAAACCCGGTGGCTTAAACTCACACCAGGTGTGTGTGTGCGCGTGCCCAAGATCCCGAGAGGAGAATGGAGGAGAAGGGATTGTGGCGTGGCCATCCCCCCTTTGGGCTGATTTCTCGCTTTCTGTCTCTGTGTTTCTGGCGAGCGCACACAACCCTATAGAAAAACCTCTCCAAAAAAAGAAAAAAAAAAAAGAGAGAGATGGCCAACATGGGCAACATAGCAAGACCTTGCCTGAAGCACGCGCCTGGTCCAGTTACTAGTGAGGCTGAGGCAGGAGGGTTGCAACATATTGAGAACCTGCCTAAAATATCCCCCCACCACATACACAGAAAAAAATATTTTGAGAGACCATGCTCACATAAACTTGATTATAGTACTGTATATTGTTATAATTATACTATTAGATCTTGTTGTTAGTCTCTTACTGCACCTAATCTATAAATTAAACTTGATCTGTAGGTAAACATGTACAGGAAATAAACATGGTATATCCTGTATAGGGATTGGTACTATCCATAGTTTCAGAGATCCAGTGGGGATTTTGGAACGTAGCATTCCCCCGTGGATAAGAGACTATTGTATACATATCTGAAAACATGTAAGTATACACTTTAAATGTGTAGTTACTGCTTGACAATAAAGCTGATTTTAAAAATATACTATGAGTCCAACAGGTGGCACAGTGGTTAAGGCTCTGGCCTCTCACATGGTTGGCTGCAGTTTGAGTCCTAGACCTAGCCGTTTAAAACTCACACTGGGTGTGTGTGGGTGTATGCCTAAAATCCTGAGAGGAGAATGGAGGAGAAGGTATTATGGCATGGCCATCCCCTCTAGGGGGTGATTTCTCACTTTCTTTCTCTCTGTATCTCCAGTGAGCACATGTGCCCTAAAGCAAAAATTTTTCTCTTAAAAAAAAATTATAGTATTGTAGTTTTAAAGATATATAGGTATGGGGGTGTCAGCCAAATGGTAGGGTGGTTGAGGTAGCTATATCCCACATGGCTGAGAGAGCTTCATGACTTGGACCCAGTGGCTTGAAAAATATACCAGGTCCATATGTGTGCATGTGCCCAAAATCCCAAGGGGAGAATGGAGGAAATGGAATTATGGTGCCATCCCTACTGGCAGTGATTTCTCACTGTCTCTTTTTGTCTTTCTGGTGAACACATAAACCTTATAGCAAACACAAAAACACTAAAAATAAAAACTAAAAAACTTAAAAGAAATATATATAGGTATGATATGACAACTATAACATAGAGGAGAGAGTTGTCAATGAACCTGCACAGTTGTAAGGCAATTACTTTTTATGTGAAATGATGCAGTATTAACTTTAAGTTATATGTATATAACATATATGTGTTATATATAATAATATAATATTATTAACTAGAATATTATTAATTCTAAGTTAATAATATATATTTATAATATATATCTATAATAATATTAAGGTGTATTTTTAAATAAATATTTAACCTAGAGAAGACAAAAATGGAAAAATGAAACAAATACAAGAAAAAAAAATAGTAAAATGGATTAAATATATCTAACTATATTAATAATTACATTAATCGTAAATAGACTGAATATTCCAGCTGAAGGCACAGATTGTCACAACAGATAGGAAAATAGAGGACCTGAATAAAACCAAAGCATGCCTTGTATCCTCAAGTTCTTTTATGTTAAATCACAAATAGTTTTCTTCTTCTGACAAATATTTTAATGGCTTCATAGAACTCCAACTTTCTATTATATATAGTATATTAATTTTTTTTTTTTTTTTTTTTTGGA
>NW_006198801.1:611606-616858 GCF_000334495.1 Tupaia belangeri chinensis
ACAGAGACAGAAAACAAGAAATCACCCCCCAGGGGGGATGGTCACACCACAATCCCTTCTCCTCCATTCTCCTCTCGGGATCTTGGGCACGCACACACACGTGCCCAGAGTGAGTTTTAAGCCACTGGGTCCAGGACGCGAACCGCAGTCGATTACATGGGAGTCCAGTGACATAGCCATTATGCTAACTGCTGGTTCCCAATATAGTATATTAATTATTGTAGATAGTCATCTAAAAAATTTATTTTTGCTATGGGGTGCTTGCTGGAGAGACAGAGAAAAATGGAAAGAGAAAATAAAAATCGCTCCCTAGGGGGGATGTCCATTCTTCTCTTGGGATTTTAGGCATACACTCACACATACTCAGTGTGAGTCTCAAGCCACTGGGTCCAAGACTCGAACCACAGTTGGCCATGTGGGAATTCAGTGACTTAACCACTATGGCATCTACCGGCCCTTGATAGTCATCTAAAATTTATGTACATTAGTTTAAACTTTTTTTCTTCTTTATTGCCAGAAGATGCTTGTACTCACAAGTGAGATGTCCCAGTGGAGCCTAGTCATGCTACAATCCTTTTGCTTCCATTTCTCCATCCCGTCAGGATTTTAGACATGCATGCACATGCACCTGGCATGTTTTTCAAGCTGCCAGGGTGGAATACAAACCATGGTTAGTTATATGGAATTTGATTCCCAATGAACATTGCTTAACTATGGCACATGGGACCAGCCCAGGTTAGACATTTCTAAGTTCCCTTTTCAACTCTTGGTCTCTGTTAACGTACTGTTTACTATTTGTTTTATGGCCATCAAAAATCTGTCACTGAACACTTGTCTGGTTACAAAGTTTGAAAACATAATAACTTTTTAATTTATTTTTTTTCTGGTGATATTCTAGAAGACTTCACATGAACTTGGTAACAAAGGTAGCCACTGGGGAAGGGAACTGCTCTTTTTTTTGGGGGGGGAGAGGATTTTATGATAGGGCACATGCCTCGCCAGAAAGACAGAGAGAGACAGAGAGATAGAAAGAGAGAAATCACCCCCGAGGGGGATAGCCATGCCACAATTCCTTCTCCTCCATTCTCCTCTTGGGATCTTGGTCATGCACGCACACGCGCCTGGCGTGAGTTTAAGCCACCAGGTCCAGGACTCAAACTACAGTCAGCTACATGGGAGTTCAGCGACATAGCCATTATGCTAACTGCTGGTCCTGAAACTGCTCTTAACATATCATTGGGTGCATAAGAGATCATGAGTAATCCTGTCATAAACGCATAAACAATGGTTAGATCAGAGTGGGTAACATAGGAAGGAGACTGGGTCATTTAGAAGCATTGTTCACTGGTACAGCAGGATCTGGGAGACAGATAATTGAATGGAGTTGTTCAGAATGACTAGTGGAAGTATTTAGATCATGTTTTTCAGTGAGAAGGAAACACCAACATACCAATGTCATGGTTTTCTATCTGCAGAAACTGGTAAGTCTTTCTTGAGATTCCTTTATGGAAGAAGAACAAAGCTATGAAAGAAAAAAACATCGTAAGAACAGGCATACTTGGGCACATATGCACATGTACCTGATGTGAGTTTTCAGCCTCCAGGTCTGTGACTACTCTGCAGTCAACTATGTGGGAGTCCAGCAATGTAACCATTACACCATCTTCTTGTCCCAAAATTAGAAGTTTAAATAAATCTAGACTTTTCCTCAATCTCCAAAAAACCTAGATACTTTAGTTGACAATTTTCTGGCCAGTCTTACATTGGAGAAGCTGCTCTGCACCTAAGATTAGGCTGCCCAGTCCTGTTCTGAACAGATTTTCTTCACTCCATGTGTTCTTTCCAGGGCTGAAAAGGACCCAGACCATCCAAACATACCTTACACTATGGCCTTGGGATCAGGTGAGGTTAAATACAGGATAAAAAGACACAGAACTGATCAGGCAGTGTTCAGCATTCTGATTATAGAAGAATGAATTAAAAAAAAAAAAAGGGAACCAGCAGTTAGCGTAATGGCTATGTCACTGGACTCCCAAGTAGTCGACCGCGGTTCGCGTCCCGGACCCGGTGGCTTAGAACTCACGCTGGGCGCGTGTGCGTGCGTGCCCAAGATCCCGAGAGGAGAATGGAGGAGAAGGGATTGCGGTGTGACCATCCCCCATGGGGGGTGATTTCTCGCTTTCTGTCTCTATGTCTCTCTCTGTCTGTCTGTAGAGCGCACGCGCCCTATAGTGAAAACCTCTCAAAAAAAAAAAGAAGAAGAATGAATTAAATACATTGTAAAATATCCACATAATAAATATTAAGTAGGGAAAAATATTAAGACATGGAAAATATTCCAGAAATAATACTGTAAATAGAAAAATCAGATTGTGGGGTCAGCAGGTGACACGGTGGTTGAGAGTGCTGGACTCCTACATGGCCAACCATGGGTCAAGTCCTAGACCTGGCAGCTTGCTTTCTTACTTTCTCTCTCTCTCTTTTCCTCTCTGGTCAAATTAAAATAAGTAAATAAAGTTAAATAAAATAATTCTATAAAAGAAATCAGATTGTAAAACCATGCATACAATATAATAGTATTGGTAAAATATATGAATATCTCAATCGGGAAAGACTAATAGACTATCAGAAGTAGAAAAATATCTGGAAAATGAGACAGTCATATACTAACAGTGCTTAGCTTTTTGTTTTGAACTTGAGAATTTTTATTTGTTGATTCAATGGCCATAGCTTAATTTAAATATATATTCTTATGAGCATTTGTTATGTGTCAAGTAGAGTATATTTTCCAAAAAATGGAAAGTTCATTTTCTTAAACTGTCCTTACTTGGACTTGGAAAAATAACACTAAATTTGGATTGCTTTATTAAATAGTCTTAGTTTCTTTTAGTTCCCAGTAACATCAACTCTTCTAAGATTTCTATAAATGCTCTTACATGTTGGAGTACTGCCTAAAAAAAAAATATAGGTGAAGTCCCTGAGTACAGTCCAATTATGATTGATGCTGTCTCACTGCCACATCCTTTGACAAGTTACTTTTTTAAAAGAAATAATTCTCACCCAGCTAGTCATATTCTCCAGATACCTGCTCAATTATTGGGTCAATTATTTTTCTTAATGTTATTTATTATTATTCAATTTTTACCAAAGAGTGATAGACAGAGAGAAAAGGAGAGTAAGAAAACAAGCCACCAGGTCCAGGACTCGAACTGTGGTTGGCTATGTGGGAGTCCAGCACCTTAATCACCATGCTGCCTTCCTGCCCTGGGTTGATTATTTTCTATTTTACATACAAAAATATGTCATGACTTTTCTTACAATCCAATTATTTTATCCTTTTAGTCTCACTGAGCATCTAACATCACTAGAATAATAAATGTAATATAGGAGTTACCATGAAACTCAATAATTACAGCCTAAATATATACCTAAGAGAAATATAAAATATGTTCACACAAAAACTTGTGAACAAATGTTCATGTCATTATTTTTAATAACTAAAAAGTAGAAACAACCCCAATGAATAGCAAAATGATAGGTAGAATGTGATATATGTATACAAGGGAATATTATACTGCCATAAAAATGGAGGAAAATGGTATATGCTACAACATGAACCTTGAAGCTGTTATGCTAATTGAAGTAAGTTAGTCCCAAAAGGACAAATACAATATGATTACTCTTATATAACATAGTCAAATTCATATAGACAGAAAGTAGAGAGTTGGTTGCCATGGGTAGGGGAAAAGGGGAATGAAGAGTTAGTGTGTAATAGGCATAGAGTTTGAATTAGAGATGAAACACTTCCGAAGATGGACAGTGGTGATGATTGCAAAACAATGTAAATGTGCTTAATGCAAAAGAACTATACACTTAAAAATGGTTAAAATGGTACATTTTATGTATATTTTCCAAGGGGAAAAAAAGGATGAACTACTGATATACCTACAACATGGATGAATCTTGAAAACATTACACTAAGATAGAAATCGAAGATAAAATGATATATACTATATGATTTAATTTATAAGAATAAGCAAATCCACAGAGATAAAAAGTAGATTACTGGTCATCAGAGTATGCAAGAGAAGGAAATAAGGACTGATGATAGCTGATAAGTATGAGATTTCTTTCGGGGGTGATAAAAATATTCTAGAATTAGATATGGTACTGATTGTAAACTCTTAGTAAAAACACTGAATTGTATATTTTACAAAGATAAATTTTAGGATAGTGAAATATATCTCAGCTTAAAATGGTATACATTTACAACTTAAATTCCTTACCATCACAGTGTTTTCATATTAGGTCAGGGTAATTTGGGGACCAGCAGATGGTGTAATGGTTATGTCACTGGACACCCATGTAGTCAACCATGGTTAGAGTCCTGGACCCAGCAGCTTAAAATTCATATCAGGCATGTGTACATGCATGCCCAAAATCCCAAGAGGAGAATGGAGAAGGGATTGTGGTGTGTTCAGTTCCCTTGGTGGTGGGAGGAATGCTTTCTCATTTTCTGTCTGTCTCTCTCTCTCTGTCTCTCCAGCGAGCACATGCACCCTATAGCAAAAATCTCTCTCTCTAAAAAAAAATTGATCATAATGTACCTTTAATGCATTTATTCCTATTTAGAGATTATTGTACTTAAAGCAACATAAAAATAGCAACTACGTCATTTTAGTCTTTTTATCATCCCAAATACTAAGATAGCATGGGCTGAGAGGCCAATAGGTGGGGAGATGGTTAGGGCATTTGGCTCCCACATGGATAACCATGATTCAAGTCCTGGACCCGGTAGCTTGAAACTCATGCGGGGCATGCATGCCCAAAATCCCTGGGGGGTAACGGAGAAGGGAATGCAGCGTGGCCATCCCCTCTGGGGGGTAATTTCTCACTTTCTGCCGGGAGTTCATACCCCATAGCAAAAATCTCTTAAAAGAAACAACAACAAAAAAGATTGCATGGGCTAGAAATAAGTAAAATCTAAGTGTGTAACTCCAAATTCTACTTCTAGGAATTTTTAAGGTAATATCTACAGAAACACAAAAGAATGAAGGTTGAATCCAAAAATATATGAAAAGCAGATGGGACCAGCAGTTAGCGTAATGGCTATGTTGCTGGACTCCCATGTAGTCAACCGCGGTTCGCATCCTGGACCTGGTGGTTTAAAACTCACGCCGGGCACATGTGCGTGCATGCCCAAGATCTGGAAAGGAGAACGGAGGAGAAGGGATTGCAGCGTGGCCATCCTT
>NW_006198801.1:616920-626486 GCF_000334495.1 Tupaia belangeri chinensis
CCCTATAGAAAAAATCCCTCCAAAAAAAAAAAAAAAAGTAGAGAAGTTGTATAAAATAGATGTGCACTATATCTAACCACATCACTCCCCTGCTTCAATAAATAATTCAAGTATGATTTTGTATGCAACCATTGCAAAATATCTCACAATCTCATTTGAGATTGATCCATAATTTGATTTTTCTTGACCATTACTTTTAAAATATGAATATTGCTAAACAGTACATACTGTACATTTGCCTTCTGTCTCTCTCTGTATAAACACAATTTTATTAGTTGTATAATATTCAACCATATGGGTTAATCATTTACTTAATCATTTCCGTAATTCTGAATACTAGCTTTGCAAATAATCATAAGTAGCAAAATTGCTGTTTTTGATTCTAGACCAAGGAGTCTAACTTTTTTCAGGTTCGGTTTACAAAAAGAGAACACGTGGCAAGAGTAAAATGATATAATACTTCATGAAAATGAATGTTAACGAGGTTCATCTTAATATCATCCAACAGTCACTGGAAAGAGCTCAGGGTTAGGACATTTTGGATGAAGGAAAGCATGCTCTAAATCCAACAAGTTTATGACAGGAAAAGAAAAAAAAAAAACTAGCATAATCATTGGCTTAAAAACCAATGTTTAAAAACATCTAAAGATGTGAAGCAATTCTTCTTTTGGAGTAGGTAGGACCAGGGAGGAGTTATGAGACATCAGGCTTTTCTTGGAACATAGAACGTCTTGGTTACACAGTACCCTTGAGGTTCACACCTGCCTTGCTGACACACGTAAAGGGTTGGAGGTAATAAGGAGAATAGAATCTGTATGAGTTCATAGCAGGTTCTTGGGATCAGAGCTCTGGGAAAGCTGAGGTTTTGAGCCACATAGCTGACCCCTAGAGCCTCCGAAGAAAAGCTTCTGGGTGTTCTAAACCTAACAAGTCAGTTACTTCTTGCTAGAAAATTTGATTTAGGGCTCAACATCCGACTTTCCTCTTGGGAACACTTCTTTGTGTGAGCCGCCAAATAGCTGTGAGGAGATAGGGCGGAAATGGCAGCGGGGAATCGACTGCCACTGGTCACGATGACATCACGAAGCCAAGCGATCAACGCACGTGCAAAGGCCATGCACCTCAAATTCCCAACACAGAGCGCTGCCTCAGGAGCTACCAACCCGCCGCCAGACACACCCACCCTCTCACACCGAACTTCTCTCACTCACACACACTCACACATATACACACGCACACTCCCACGCATTCCCCATCGGACAAACAGAACGTACAGCCCCTCCTCTGCGGTTCATGAACCCGCAGGCCTGAGGCTCCGGTGACAGCGGGACCACGCTGCGGAATTCTCCATTCAGAGGGCTTCTTCCACCACCCTGGCTGGTCCAGGTCAGGTTCCAATCCACCCCGGTTGCCCAGGGCCCTGCCTGCGATCACCCTGTGCCTATCATATCCTGGGATGAATTTGACTCACCTGGTTAAGGCACTAGCTTTCGCAAAACAGAAGGGACGCCATAGATGCGTGTGCCCGTTGCCCTCTGGGAAATGTAGTTCGTGAGGGACTACTTGAGGCCGCGGTGGCTTGTGGGAAAAGTAGGCGGCCCATCGAATCTCGTCTGGGACGCAAGGGCGCCCAAGAACCGCCTGAGGTCGGCTGCTGAAGATTTTTCTCACTATACTAGGAAGGTGTAGACGCAGGGAAGTGCGGCTCGGGCAGCGATGTCTAAGACGAGGGCTTGTGCGGTTCTTCCTCTGGGGCCGGAAATGCTTGAGAAGGGGAATCCAGACCGTCTGCTGTGCGGAAAGCTCAGGACCAGCGAGACTTGGGACTGCTGTGAGCACCCGAGGGCCGGGGGTCCGCGCTTGTGTCGCCTAAGGCAGCAGCTCCAGCCTCAGAAGCTGTGGGGAAATCAACACTTTAAAAAGTAATGAATAGTTCATTCTACTCACTGGGGTTTATGCCTAAAGTCAGACTTGGGTTCATGTATAGGTATGTGTCAGCTGTGCTAGCTATTGGATATATTTAGACTAATTAAGTTCATTGGCAGATCAATTGAATGGGGGGGGGGTTGGTGAGCATGGAGGGCAACCATGCCAGGGACAATGTGGGAGGAGGATGGGACGTGGCAGAGGGTGGGGGATGGGGAATCAAGGATGGCAAAACAAAAGGCAAGGTATGCAGACATAAGAATTGGAAAGTTATTTGCTGAGAACATGTATGTTGATGTGCTTGATTGAGCCAATGCACAGTGTATTTTGGATGGAAAATTCATTTGTGTGTTGTGATGGTGTATAGTGAATTAATGTAGAAAATGAATACATTAAAAAAAGTAATGAACAAATCATAGTATATATTATACAGTTAGGGGGTACAGTATGATGTTTTGATATATGTTTACATGGAGGAATGTTCAAATCAAGTTAATTAACAATTCCATCACCTCCACATATTTTTTTCAGATGAAAACACTTCACATCTAAACATCTACTTGTTGAACAATTTTGAAATGTACAGTGCATCACTGTTTGTTGTCATCATTCTGTGCAGTGTATTACTAAAACTTATTCCTCTCATTTAACTGAACAACATCCCCTCTTTTCCACGTGTTCCCTCCTCCAACTTCTGGTAACCACCATTATATTGTTTCTGTGAGTTCAACGTTTTTTACATTCCACATCTGTGAGATCGTGTGGTATTTGTCTTTTGTGCCTTACCATAATATCCATGTTGTCACAAATGACAGAATTTCCCTCTTTTTTTAAGGCCTGAATAGTATTCCATTCTTTATATAAACTACATTTTCATTATTATTCAAATGATCGATACCTAAGGTGCTTCCATATGCTAGCTATTGTGTATAATGTTCCACTAAAGAAGGGAGTGCAGATATCACTTTGGAATATTGCTTTTAGTTCCTTTAGAAATACACCCAGAAGTGGGATTGCTGGATCACGGGAATAATTCTATTTTTTAGTTTCCTGATGAACCTCCATGCTGTTTCCATAATGGTTCTATTAACATTGGTAAAAGTATCTTTTGATACTGCCAGGGATGGAAATACATATTTAATAAGTCATGTCATATATATTGACTAATAGTGTGTGGAAGTGAACTTATATTTATTTCTTTACATTAAAGTATAGTTAAAACAGCCTGAATAATTGAATATAAAAATGATCTGGGGAAATTGTGTGTGTGTGTATATATATATTTGTGTGTGTGTGTGTGTGTTTTTTGTAAGTGAGATTTTTGCTATAGAACGTGTGCACTCACCAGAGAGACAGATAGAAAGCGAGAAATCACTCCCCAGGGGTGGTGACCCTGTGGCAATCCCTTCTCCTCCAGTCTCCTCTTGGGATATTGAGCATGCATGCACACGTACCCAGTGTGAGTTTTAAGCTTCTGGGTCCAGGACTTGAGTGGCAGTTGACTATGTCCAGCGATGTAACTTTATACCATCTGCTGACCCAGCGGTGGATTTTTCTAAAGAAAACCAAAGAGTAATGTTAAACAAATGCTGAGATTTGACTTAATAATTATGTGTAAACATCTAAATATGAATGGTAGTCAATTAATAAAATGAAAATAAACATAGTACAAAAATTGGTAGACTTTTTTTTTTTTTTTCGATTTTTGCCATAGGTCATGTGCATTCCCTAGAGAGAGGGAAAGTGAGAAATTCCCTCCAGGAGAGATGGCCATGTCATAATCCCTTCTACACACATATGCACACATGCATATGCACCTGGTGTGTCTTTCAAATAACCAGGTCCTGTCTGGAACCTCAGCATCAGTCACATAGACTCCAGCACCTTGATTGGCCCAGACCCTAGACTGTTTTAACATATCATGAGCAAATAGTGGTCTTTTTTTATCTTAGCAACTGCATTTATTGGAAGAGTTGAAGAAAAAAATGCCATCAGCCTAAGAAGTTGTGAGTTATCTATAAATCAGCTCATTTAGGAGTGAAAGAGCCCTCGGATCTGTCTAGTGACAGCCATTACACCAACTGCTGGTCCCTACATCGCTTTTAAAACTCCAGTTTAATGAAAAGAAAATGTCCCATATCAGTATTCTTTAAAAATCAGACATAAACGCTAATAGACAAATGTTACTTTTTCTTACTGCTTACAAACAACAGAAGGCCTCTTAAAGTAAATGTAATCTCTTGCCTGAGACTCACAAACAACCAAGGACGGTACAATTGTCGCTATCTTCTTATTTCCCCCCAAATTGGTTGTCACTACCCTTCTGATATATACAGTTATACAGTTTGCCCCTACTACTACATTTGTTTATCCCAAAGTAGTTTCCCCCAAAGCCCATTCCATGTGCTCTAGTAATATTCACTATTAATCAAACATTGGACACCCAATTAAATATTGACAAATAAATTGCTTTCCATTTGTTAGAGTTTAAAACTACTGTAGACAGTGTAGGAGAATAAGCGTTTAAAATACAGCTATAAAGTAATTTAAAATGTCACATTATTTCATCTCATCTGTATAACTCCTTTACCTTATAATGACACACATTAAATCTACATTTCTATACAAAACAATCTCCATGGAGTATGGTCTTCTAACAATATTTCTGTAAATGTAAAAGATCTTCATAAATCATAAGTTTACAAAGTAGTTTTCTATCTTTGTTTAATCCTTCTAATTTAGCCTCTAACATTTTAAATCAACTTAAAGACTCTTAATTCTTTTAATGTGCTTCACCACTCTTTATAGTATTTCTTAAAAATAACTGTGCCAATAATCTTGTTTATGTTTATTTTTCTACTAATCTACAGAATCACTTGGCGAAAATTCCATACAATAGCCATCCAGCTCCACAAACTCAAATAAAAAAAGAAAAAGGGGGGAATGTGTGGAGAGCATTCAACTAAGAAAACATATGACTGTTAGGCGTATGCAGAAACATGCTTCTGTGAGTATGAGAGCATTTACATGCAAAAACGCTATCTGCCTAGTGTTACCAGTTATCTTCCTGTTGTCGATACCTGATACCCGATGAGGCTAAAGGAAGTCACATATATTTATCAAAATCATCCCAAAAAGATCAGAAAAGTCACATGGCACCGGTTGTTCTCATTTCATTCAACCAATTAACTTCTTTTCTTTTCTTTTTTTTTTGGAGAGGTCTTCGCTATAGGGCGTGTGCACTCGCCAGACAGAGAGAGACATAGAGACCGAAGGCGAGAAATCACCCCCCCCTGGGGGGATGGTCACACCGCAATGCCTTCTCTTCCATTCTCCTCTCGGGATCCTGGGCACACACGCACACGCGCCCGGCGTGAGTTTTAAGCCACCGGGTCCTGGACGCAAACCGCGGTCGACTACGTGGGAGTCCAGCGACATAGCCATTACGCTAACTGCTGGTTCCCAGCCAACTAACATCTGAAAGCAACTGGCTTTACATTTTATTTCCTCTTGCCCCATTTTCTGCCCTATAAGAAACCTCAGGCTGGTTTGTAAATTCTCTATTTACAATATTAGAAATACAAATTGTCATCAAACATTAGAATCACAATTATTTGATCTCTTAGGAATTCATTCTGCTCTCTGTAATGAGTAACTATGAAATTATTAATCACTCTTTTTTTAGACTTATTTAATTTTATTTATTATTATTATTTTTAAATTTGCTATAGAGCGTGTGTACTCACTAGAGAGAGAGAGACAGGGAAAGTGAGAAAGCAAGCCATCATGACCGAGACTTGAACTGTGGTCAGCCAGGTGGGCATCCAGCAACCACCTGTTCGCCCAGTCACTCTTACTTTTTTTAACTTTGTATTCCCTAATATCCTGATGCATCTTAACACTTCACCTATTTTCATAATTATTTTATGTAGCTTCTTTCTTGTCAATTGACATATCTCCTATTTTCCCTTTACACTTTACCATAAATATTTTAATTATTTTTATAAGTATCATTGATAAATTTCATGTAGATGATGATACATAATGCTCAGTGTGGTTTTCCCTCAATTTTTGTCTATTATTCAAGTAACTCTTCTGGACTTAGCAACAGACCAAGAGATATCCATGATATTTTACTCAGGTTAAACAGTAAGAAAGAAGTAAAATCCAAATTCTGTCTTTCAGATTTTAAAATACACAATATGAGTGGAAGGCAACAAATAATTTAGAAGGACCCATCATTAGATGGTGGAGTTTTTGTGCTCCTTCAAGAATAATTAAGATTGTTTAATTGTACGGAGGAAAGACTATATTTCAAAGGAAAGCAAGAGAATATAATATTAGACTCAGAATGGTAAAAAAAAATAAACAAAAACTTAAGATAAATTAATATGGGGGAAATACTTATAAAATAAAATAGACAAATATATAATAATCTTTTTAAATAATTATTTTATTTACTTTTTTTTAAAAAAAAATTGCCACAGAAGGGGAGAGAAAGTGAGAAAGCAAGCCACTAGGTCTGGGACTCGAAACACAGTCGACCATGTGGGAGTCCAGTGCCCTTAAGTACCACACCACCTGCTGACCCCCAAATAGATAATAATCTTTTTTTTAGAATTATTTTATTTAGCTTTATGTATTTTATTTTATTTGACCAGAGAGGGACAGAATAGGGAGCGGGTGGTGAGGAGCAAGGAGAAAGCAAGCCAGGTCTATGACTCGAACTGTGGTCAGCCATGTGGGAGTCTAGCACCCTTAACCACCACACCATGTGCCAGCCCCTGATAATAATCTTAATAGTACTCTGTCTTAATAATAAATTGATCAATACACTAAGAGGGAAAACAACAAAGATGAAATAGTCACAATTCACAGATATAAATAGTCAAAAAGCACACTAAAGTCATAAGCAAAGAATTGTCGATTACTTATTTCTTCTCTTAATTCATGGATGTGATGCTCCTCAATCTCCTAAGTAATCCTCAGGAGACCCACTGATATAAGAATGCACACATAGAATACATAGGTCAAGGTGTAAATACAGGAATGGACTTTCACATACACAGTCCATTAATTTTCAACAAGGATACCAAGGCAATTCAAAAAACAGTAGAAGTCTTTCACAAATTCTAGGACAACTAGATATCTATGTGGAAAAGAATGAATTTGGATCCCTACATCTCACTAGATACAAAAGCTGCTTGAAACACATCAGGTATCTTAAGGGTAAAACTTACTGTTAACATAATATTTAGAAAGAAATATAGGCATAAATCTTCTGGACTGTCAGCAATTGTCTTTTAAATATGGCACTAAAATTATAAGCAACAACATCCCAGAAAAAAAATGTTGAAGGCCAGAGGTAGCACAGCAGTAGCACAACTCCTCCTACATGAGAAGAGCCTCAATTTGAGCCCAGGGGCTTTCCCAGGGGCTTCTCTATGTACTGGGCAGACATGTATGCCCATGACTCAGGCTTGCTGAGACTGCAGATAGATTGTGGTGCTGAACTTGGTGTTGCCTCTGTTGGAAGAAATAAATAAAATTAAACTGGAAACACACACACACACACACACACACAGTTTTTGGTTTTGGTTTTTTTTGGCCTTAGGGCATGTATGCTTGCTGGGGTAAGGAAGTGAGACAGAGATAGTGAGAGGAATAGTTAAAAACCATCCCCTCCAAGGGTTGGCCACACCACAATCTCTTCTCCATTGGACATGCATGCACACAATCCTGGTGTGAGTTTTAAGCCATCAAAAACAGAATTTGAACCTCAGTTGACCATGTAGGAGTTGACCAATGTAACTGCTATGCCATATACTGGCCCCAGACATAATCAAATTTTGTTTATTATTATTATTATTGTGTGTGTTTATGTTGTTGTTATTATTATTATTATTATTAAACATTCAATCGCTATACATCATTTGGCTTGTAAAGAGAATTTACCCAACATGAAATACACCTCAGACCAATTCAGTTGAGAATACTATACATGTTATCATCAACAGGTAATAAGCCATTTCCATGTCCCACAATTGTCTTTCCTCTCTATTTTTTCCCTCCATTGATTTCCTTCTCTATACTCTTCCCTTCTCCCATCTTCCTTCTACACCATCTCCAGTGCCCATAATGATTTTCACTGCTTTTATGTCCTCCAATCTTTCAATCTCTTACCATAGAGTTTGGACAGTTGATATATATTAAGTGGAGATATACAATATCTCTCTTTGATAGCCTGTCTTGCTTCACTCAGCAATAAATCTTCCATATTTGACCACTTTCTATCAGATGCCAGGATCATCTTGGTTTTTTATGGCTGCATAATATTCCATAGAATATATGTGCCTTACTTTTTCAATCAAGTCATCTGTTTGTGGACATTTGGGTGATTCCATGTCTTAGCAACTGTGAATAATGCTGCAATAAACATTGATGTGCAAGCACTTTTTTTATTTTTAATTTAAATTTATTTATATATGTTCATCCACTATACATCATTACAGCATACAAAATGAGATTTTCCATCCAGAATACACTGTATATTGGCTCAATAAAGCACATCAACATACATGTTATTGTCAACAAATAATTTTTCATTTCTTGTTTCCTGTATATTTTGCTTTTTTTCCCATCCTTTACTTGCTATCTCTCACCCTCTGCCATCTCCCACCCTCCTCCCACACTGTATCTGGTATCCATGGTTGCTTTCTATGCCTTATTTCCCATACATTTTATAGATTCACTAATGATCTTAATTAATCTAAATATTTTCAACAGCAAGCACAGCTGATATATACATATCCATGAACACAAGTCTGACTTTAGTCATAAACCTCAGTGAGTAGAATGAACATACTATAAAGTAGCACCTAGCTGGGGCTATATAGCTTACTATAGCCATCAAATAGATATTTTCAATGCATTTTTTTAATTTCGAGAAAGACAGGTTTCATGTGTTTTTATTCTCCTGAAACTTTTTTTTAATTAATTAATTTACATTCATTCCCAAAGCATTGTCACAGCATACAAATGTGATTTCCCATCCAGAATATACTGCATAGTGGCTTAATCATGCATGTTATCGTCAATAATTTTCCATTTCTAGTTTCATGTATGTATGTGTGTGTGTGTGTGTATATATTTACCCCTATTTCTGACACTTTCCCACCCTCCTCTCACACTATCACTGGTGCCTACAGTTGTCTTCCATTCCTCCCACACACACACATTTTATTGATCACACAATTTCTTAAATAATCTGACTACTTTCAATAGCAAGTTCAGGTGGTAATTTCAAGAAAAGCAGTTTTGAAATGCTAAGGAACTTTGCTTATAACTTAAAGCCAGGAAACAGGTTAGGATTCTGTTTAAATAGTAGGTACATGAACCTATCGACAGCTCAAGACAGGATAAAAACCTTAAAACTGGACAACAAAGCCTATAAGAAAATCAGCAATATTTTAGTCAAAAGTCATAAAATGCTATTTCACCAGTTCAGTCTCATGTACTTAATCTATCTTCTGGGGTTAGATCTTCCTGATTGAATTCTGGGATATAATATTCAACTCCAGACTTGTCCCTATGATTAAGTTGGCCATTTCCTTAGTTTTTGAATTCTTATTTCTGTGTGT
>NW_006198801.1:627038-647230 GCF_000334495.1 Tupaia belangeri chinensis
AGGTCCATTTGATTTTTTTTTAAAGTCTGTAATTCCTTTTTTAGATCTTGCAAGAATTTTCTCACTTCCTGGAACTTGTCATCTCTTTTCTCCATTCTCTTCTGCAGTTCATTGTCTCTCTTCTCTTCCATCTCTTTTAGCTTTGCCATTATGAATACTCTCAATTCTTTATCAGACATTTCCATTGATTTTCATTGAACTGTCTGTGGATGAAGAGGAGCTATTCTTTTCCCTTGGAGGAGAGGTATTTTCTTACTTTCCCATATTTCTTGTGGCCCTGCGGTGATTTCTAGTCATCTGATGGATGGTGTGTTTTTTACTAAACTTGATGTTCAATCTGAGTGTTCAGTAGCGTGCAGAAAGAGGTGACCAGGAATCACTTTGCCATTCCGTTTTGATCCCTTTGTGCAGCAGATTCAGTAGATACTGAAGAATATGTTAACCCTAATAGTATTTGGATGTTTGGCTATGGTTCCCTTAGATCCCTCACTCGAGTGTGTGGGTTGGAGGCTGAATTATCAATAGAAAATCTTCATTTTTCTTTTTTTCTCACTTTCTCTCTCTTTCTCTCTCTCTGGCCAAACTGAAGAATGATCATAGTAAATAAAATCAAGTAAATAATTCTTTTTTTAAAAAAAGAAGTCTTTGACTACCTCAATGTCTCCCAGAGTTTCCCCGGTGTTTTCCACTGGTAGTTTTATAGTTTGAGGTCTTAGGTTCAGATCTTTGATCCATTTTGAGTTGATTTTTGTTAATGATGATAGGTGGGGATCCAGTTTCATCTTTCTGCAGGTAGATGCCCAGTTTTCCCAGCACCATTTGCTAAAAAGGTTTTCCTTTTCCCACTGGATTGACTGGTATCCTTTGTCAAAAATCAGTTGGCTGTATGTTTTGGGGTTTATTTCTGGTGTCTCTATTCTATTCCATTGGCCCACCTGTCTGTTTTTGTGCCAATAACATACTGTTTGATTATCACTGCTTTGTAATATATTTTGGGGTCAGGAAGTGAGATGCCACCCACTCCACTCTTCTTAGGCAGGATTGCCTTGGGAATATGGGGTCTTTTATGATTCCAGACAAATTCTATGATTCCCTTTTCTAGATCTGTAAAGAATATCTCTGGTAATTTTATTGGAATTGTGTAAAATATGTAGATTAATTTGGGTAGAATTGCCATTTTGATTATTTTTTTCTTTTTTAAATATAATTATTTGTTTATTTTTTATTCATTCATTTATTTTATTTGACCAGAGAGAGACAGAGAGAGAGAGAGTGAAAAAGCAAGCCGCCAGGTCTGGGACTTGAACCATGATCAGCCATGTGGGAGTCTCCAGCACCTTAACCACCCCTGCTGGTCCCAATGATTATATATTTTTTAAGAGGTTTTTTGCTATAGGGCGTGTGTGCTCATCAGAAAGACAGAGAGAGACAGAGAGACAGAAAGTGATAAATCATCGCCCAGGGGGGATGGCCATGCCACAATCCCTTCTTCTCCATTCTCCTCTTGGGATCTTGGGCACACATGCACATGCACCCGGCATGAGTTTAAGCCACTGGGTCCTGGACTCAAACCACAGTCGACTACATGGAAGTCCAGCGACATAGTCATTATGCTAACTGCTAGTCCCAGCCATTTTGATTATATTAATTTTTCCAATCCAGGAACATAGAATGTCCTTCCTCTTTTTTGAGTCATTTTCAATATCTTTTTAAAGATTTTCATAGTTTTCTATGTAAAAGTCTTTGATTTCCTTAGTTAAATTTATCCCTAGGTATCATACATTTTGTGGCTATGGTAAAGGAATTCCTTTCTTCCCTTCTACCTTGGTCAATTTGTTTTTTGTATATAGAAATCCTATAGATTATTGGATATTGATTTTGTATTCATTCATTACTTCAAGAAGTTTTTCCATGGAAACCTTTCGGTTTTCTAAGTATACCATCATGTCATCTGTAAATTAGCATAGTGTTAGCTATAAGTTTTTCATATATATATATGGCTTTTATTGTGCTGAGAAATGACCCTTCTATGCCAGTCTTGCTAAGTGTCTTAATCATGAAGGGATGTTATAGTTTGTATCTATTGAAGTGATCATATAGTTTTTTTTTTTTTTTTTAGTTTTTATCTTTCTGTTAATATGGTGTATTAGGTTTATGGTCTTGTGTATGTTGAACCGCCCTTACATCCCTGGAATAAAGCCATCCCTGGTCATGATGAATAATCTTTTTTACATGGTATTGGATACAGTTTGCAAGTATCTTGTTTAGAATTTTTGCATCTATATTCATTAGAGATACTGGGTTTTTCTTTTTGTCATGTCTTTATCTGTTTTGGGAATGAGAATGATGGAGGCTTCATAAAATGAATTTGGGAGGTTTCCTTTCTTTTGGATCTTTAGAAATAATTTAAGTAGAATGAGGGTTAACTCTTCTTTAAAAGTTTTCTAGAATTCAGAAGTGAAGTCATCAAGATGTGGGTTTTTCTTCGTTGGGAAGTTACTACTAATTCAATCTTTTTTTTTTTTTTTTGGAGAGATTTTCACTGTAGGGTGCGTGCGCTCGCCAGACAGACAGAGACAGACATAGAGACAGAAAGCGAGAAATCACCCCCCAGGAGGGATGGTCACGCCGCAATCCCTTCTCCATTCTCCTCTCAGGATCTTGGGCACGCACGCACACGCACCCGGCGTGAGTTTTAAGCCACCGGGTCCAGGACGCGAACCGCGGTCGACTACGTGGGAGTCCAGCGACATAGCCATTACGCTAACTGCTGGTTCCCACTACTGATTCAATCTTATGACTTGTTATGCATCTATTCTTGCTTTCTATGTCCTCATGATTTACTCTTGGTAGATTATAGGCATCCAGGAATTTGTCCATCTTCTCCTTGTTCTCTTGTTTGTTGGCATATAGTCATTCATAGTATCCTCTAATGATGTTTTGTATTTCTATTGTATCTGTTGTAAAAGTGCCTTTTTCATTACATATTAGATTTATCTGGTTTCTTTGTTTCTTCTTAATCAGTCTAGCTAATGTTGTGTCATTATTTATCTTTTAAAGGAACTAGCTTTTGCTTTCATTTATTTTCTGTATAGTTTATTTATTTTCTATTTCATTTATTTCTGCTCAAATCTTTGTTATTTCTTTTTTTTTTTTCCTTTTTCTTGGAGAGTTGGTTTTTGTTGTGGTGGTTGTTTTGTTTTGTTTTGTTTTGTTTTTGCTATAGGGTGCGTGTGCTTGCCAGAATTGAAGAATTCTTTTATCAGGACCAACAGTTGGCATAATGGCTATGTCGCTGGACTCCCACACAGTCGACTGTGGTTCAAGTCCTGGACCTGGTAGCTTAAACTCATGCCGGACGTGTGTTCGTGCATGCCCAAGATACCAAGAGGCGAATGGAGGAGAAGGGGTTGCGGCGTGGCCATCCCCCCTAGGGGGTTATTTCTAGCTTTCTGTCTCTCTCTGTCTTTCTGGCAAGCACACACGCCCTATAGGAAAAACCTCTCAAAAAAAAAAAAAAGAATTATTTTATTTAACCTTATTTTATTATTTATTTTAATTTGACCAGAGAAGAACAGAGAGAGAAAGTGAGAAAGAGAGAGAAAGCAAGCCACCAGGTCCAGGACTCGTACTGTGGTCCAACATGTGGGAGTCTAGCGCCCTTAACCACCAAGTCACCTGCCAGCCCCTCAAATCTTTATTATTTCTTTTCTCCTGGCATTTTGCTTTGTTTTTGTTGTTGTTTTTCCAAATCCCTGAGGCATGATGTTAGATTGTCTATTTGCCATCTTTCCATCTCTTTCTTATGCACACTAATTGATATGAATTTCCCTCTTATGACTGACTATGCAGTGTCCCATAGATTATGGAAACTCCTGTACTCATTATTATTGGTTTCCATAAATCTTTTGATTTCAGACTTAATTTCACTGGTAGTTGAGAAGTCATTCAGAAGTAGGTTGTTTAGTTTCCACGTGTTTGTGAATTTTCGAGGATTTTTTCCTGAAATTAATATCAAGTTTAATTCCATCATGGTCATAGAAGATGCTGGATATAGTTTCTATGCCTTTGAATCTTTAAAGACTTGATTTTTGCCCTATCATATGGTCAATCTTTGAAAAGGTTCCATGCCAGAATGAGAAAAATGTATATTTTGTGGTCTTAGGTTGGAAAGTTCTTAGATGTCTGTCAAGTTCGTTTGATGTATAGTATCATTTAGGTCCCGTATGGCTCTGCTAATTTTGTCTAGAAGATTTGTCTGAAGGAGATAATGGGGTATTGAGATCCCCAGTAATTACAGTGTTGCAACCTATTTCTCCTTTTAGCTCGAGCAGTCTTTACTTCACATATTTAGGTATTCCTGAGTTGGGTGCATAGATATTTATAGTGTTATGTCTTCTTGAGAAATTAGCCCTTTTACTACTATATAATGCTCTTCGTCTCTTACAGTTTTTGTCTTAAAGCCTATTTTGTCGGGAACCAGCAGTTAACATAATGGCTATGTCGCTGGACTCCCACGTAGTCCACCGCAGTTCACATCCTGGACCCGGTGGCTTAAAACTCACACCGGGCGCATGAGCGTGTGTGCCCAAGATCCCGAGAGGAGAATGGAGGAGAAGGGATTGCGGCGTGACCATCCCCCCTGGGGGGGTGATTTCTCACTTTCTGTCTCTATGTTTCTCCCTGTCTGGCGAGCGCACACGCCCTATAGCAAAAACCTCTCAAAAAAAAAAAAAAAAGCCTATTTTGTCTGAAATCAGTTGCTTGACTCCAGCCCCTTTTTGATTTCTGTTTGCATGGGATACCTTTTTCTAGCCCTTCACTTTTAGTCTATGTATGTTTTTATCCATAAGGTGCATTTCTTGTAGGCAACAGATGGACGGTTTCTGTTTTTGTTTTTGTTTTTGTTTTAATCCATTCAGCCAGTATGTGTCTCTTAATCAGAGAATTTAATTGATTAAAGTCCAATATTATTATTGATATTTCCGGGCATGTTCCTATCATTAATGAGCCATTGTCTTGTTTTTGTTTTTTTTTTAAATCCCCTTATATCTGTCTGTTTGACTTTAGTTTTCCTGGTATAGCACTCCCTTCACAACTTCTGAAGAACTGGGGTCTGGCAGGTGGTGTGGTTAAGGTACTGAACATTCCCATATGGCCAACCATGGTTTGTGTCCTGGACCTGGTGGTTTGCTTTATCACTTTCCCCCTCTCTCTCTGTGTCTTTCTCTGGTCAAATGAAAATAGTAAGTGGGGACCAGCAGTTAGCGTAATGGCTATGTTGCTGGACTCCCATGTAGTCGACTGCGGTTCGCATCCTAGACCCAGTGGCTTAAAACTCATGCCAAGCATGTGTGCGTGCATGCCCAAGATCCCGAGAGGAGAATGGAGGAGAAGAGATTGCAGTGTGGCCATCCCCCCTGGGGTGTGATTTCTTGCTTTGTATCTCTCTGTCTCTCTGTCTGGCGAGCACACACGCCCTATAGCAAAAACCTCTCCAAATAATGATAATGATAATAATAATAATAATAAGTGAATAAGTAAATAAAGCTATATAATTTTTCTTTTCAAAAAAAGAACTTCTGAAGTATTGATCTGGAGTTGATAAATTCTTTCAGGTTTTGTTTATCTGAGAATGATTTTATCTTTTTTCCCATATGAAGGATTATCTTGCCAGGAATAGTAAATTTTGGTTGAACTTGTTTTTCACTTAACACTTTAGTCTTGGATGATTCAAAGTCCTCCCGGTTTCTAGAGAAGAGGTGTGCCTGAGATTGAGTTGGTGACCTTTAATTCAGAAAGATAGAAAAGGTCACAGAACATGCGCACCACGTGCTTCAGAAAACGCTGAAGTCTTAGAATTCAGAGGCATGTGGCAGGCAATAAGCCATAGTCTCTTTGCTCAGTCTCCCTGCATGGAACAGATGTCCAGATGGGGTGAGAAGGAGCACAAGGTCTTCTCAGACCTTGTGAGGGGATGAGCCACAGGTTTCTGCTGCACAGCCTTCCAGCCGTGAGCCGCCTTCGGTATCTGTACTTTTTTTTTGTTTGAGAGGTTTTTGCTACAGGGCTCATGTGCTCACCAGACAGAGAGAGAAAGAGAGACAGAAAGCAAGAAATCACCCCCCAGGGGTGATGACCATGCCACAATCCCTTCTCCTCCATTCTCCTCTTGGGATCTTGGGCACACACGCACACGCGCCCAGCGTGAGTTTAAGCCACCGGGTCCGGGATTTGAACCGCAGTTGGCTATGTGGGAGTCCAGCGACATAGCCATTACGCTAACTGCTGGCCCCAGTATCTGTACTTTTGAAAGAGGTTTTTGCCTTATGGCTCATGCTCAGAGAGAGAGACAGAGACAGTGAGAAAGTGAGAAATCATTACCCCCAGGGGGTAGACCATTCCACAATACCTTCTTCATTCTCCTCCCAGGATCTTGAGCACACACACATATGCACCAGCATGATTTTGAAGTCACCAGGTTCAGGACTGGAACCATGATCAGCCATGTGGGAGTCCAATGACATAACTGTTAGACCATCTGCTGGCCCCTCGGTGTCTGTATGTTTAAGGAGAAATATAATTGGTGGACAATTGATATATTTGTTTGTTTATTTTTGCTTTGAACAAGGTGTTTATTCAAACTAAATTGTCCAATATGATTTAACTTTTACAGGATAAACACATTTAAGGGTTTTTGCAGCAGATTTCTTTTGTTCTGTGTTAGGTTTCTTTTCTGCTGGCTTCTTTTCAGCTGCTAGCTTCTTCATACCTGCAGCCCTTTTTCCCACCAAAGGCCTCTAGTGCTGCTGCCACTTTCTCCAGCCAGAGTTTGTGATGCCTGGCCTGGTGAAGAATGGTGTTCCATTGTATCGTCTTTCACATGGGCTAAGTTTCAAAATCATTCTCAGGTTTTTCAGTGGATTCGTCCTCAGGACTGCACAGGGAATCTTCTTGTGCAATGCTTGGAAGTCCCTTGGGATCTCTGGACTTTTCAAGATTTTGCTAATGTCTGTGTTCATCATCTTCTTTTCTTCTTTTTCTTTTTTTGGAGAGGTTTTTGCTACAGGGCACGTGCACTTGCCAGACAGACAGAGAGAGACATAGAGACAGAAAGCGAGAAAGCACCCCCCAGGGGGGATGGTCACGCCGCAATCCCTTCTCCATTCTCCCCTCGGGATCTTGGGCACACACGCACACGCGCCCAGCGTGAGTTTTAAGCCACCGGGTCTGAGACACGAACCACGGTTGACTACGTGGGAGTCCAGCGACATAGCCATTACGCTAACTGCTGGTTCCCCATCATCTTGTGCATGGGAAAGTTGTAATTACTTTTGAGGGAAGCTGATTTCCGCCAAGTGCCATACAATTCATCTAATTTCTGGAAAACACTTTCAGTCCAAATGCAGAAATGTGCCAGATGCCCCCAGGAAAAAGTTTCAAAATGTTCACTTTGCTTGCATTAAGCAGAGCCATTCTAGGGATGTTTCTGAAAGCCTTGATGATATCAATGTCCTCATTATAGATGACTTGGGGTCTCCTGCACTGGATACAATGATGGTTTCTCATTTTACCCTTGCCAGCTCTCATTTGCTGAGAGGCACAGACCTTTTAAAATATCATTCCAGGCCTTAAGTTTCTTCAGAAAACAGCCTCCTTGATCATCTTAACAGCCTTCAACTTTATCTTCAGCCACTAAAGGAAGTTCAGGACCTTTTTCAATACGATGGCCTTTAGACATGACTACAGCTGTAAAGGCCATGGTAGCCAGGGCAGAAGAGATGACATACTGCTTTGGGATTGTGTTCAGTCTACGATGCCAACAGCACCAGGTCTTAGTCGTTGCAAACATGCGACCTGCAAATTCACTGATAGCATAGGGCTGTCTTATTTTTGCACAAGTTATGAATAAAGTTTATAACATCTGGTCAGATGGGAACCTTGAATACAGTGGGTAAAGTGACATTTTTGTGAGAGCATGCTAATATCCGGTGGGTGAAAACACACCATGGTGGGGAGAGGAGAATACCAGACTCCTCGCAAGCTGGTGGCTCCCACAGGAAAATTATTTTCTTTTTTTTTAAACAGAGGGCACAAGCACTCACCATAGAGAGCATGCTCCCCAAAAGGGCATAGTCATGCCTGGCCTTTCTCCATTTCTTCATTCTGTCAGGATTTAGGGCACATACATACACATACTCATACAGCTTATTTTTCAAACTTCTAGGCCAGTATTCAAACCACAGGTGGCCATGTGGGATCCAGTGTTTATTTAATCTTATGTCGAAACTGATACAGTAAAGAGTCACCTTTGTGTGTGTGTGCATGTGTGTGTGTGTACGCACCAGAGGGTGCATGTGCTTGCCAATGAGAGAGGGAGAGGAGAAAACACCCCCCTTATTTTGTGGTCATGTTGCAATCTTTCTTCTCCATCTCTCCCTTTTGGGATTTTGAGCATGATGTACACACACCTGGTCCATTTCGCAAGCCAGAGGCCAGGACTCAAACTATGCAGTTGGCCATGTAAGATCCAGCTCTCTTAACCACAGATCAAAGAGCCAGCCCAGGAAAAAGTACCTTAAATTGCTGTACTAAAATGTGATAAATGAGAGTTATGGAGACATTAGCAATAACTGTTAGAAATTGTGTTCTGATTTTAGAGTTCTTTATTTTCCTCTAGTTGGTGATATTTTTAAATTTGGGGGGGGTTATAATATAATACTACTTTATTTTGTTGCTCAAATAATTCCAGCTTTGGTCACTAGTAGCTCCCTCAGTTGGTTCCTGCTTCTCTGACATACCCTCAATCATTGGTTTTTGGTTTTTGGTTTTTGTTTTTTTTGTAGCACAAGATGCTCCGGGCTCATCTTGTATGTTTCTCACCCCAGTCCTACAATCAGTAATGTTTTCCAAAGAGTCCTGGTTCCTTTATTGAAAACCAAGATTGGGGCTTCCATTCTAGTTGTTTTCTGGCCACATAACTGCTAACAAATGTGTATCACTCTGGCTGGCTGTACTGATGTGACCTGAGAGCATTATCAGAAGAGGTCAGCTCTAGAGAATAACAATCCCTTAAATTACTTTTTCTTTAGGTTAAGTCTAGGCAGAAAATAATGCAAAGAATTTTCATTATAAATTAAGTAGATCAAATCACCCAGCTTGTTGTATTGTAAACCAATCCAACACAGTTACAACCCAACTGCAGAAAGATCCTTAGAATAACAGTGTCATCTGTCGGGGGTCATCAGGGAGGATACTGATCGTATCTTCAGCTTTGCCACATAACAGACACAGCATGGTATATTCCTGAAATTCATCCATGATACTGAACATGATGACAATTCTTACACAGATGATCGCCAGTTATTATTTCTTCCCCATCTTCTTTCAAGGATTTGTTTGTAATCAGCATAATATCTCGCTTATTACACACTGCACAGTCTGTAATAAGAAGGATCCTTCTTCAGCAAGAAGGATCCATTCTCCAAGCAGGTGTTACCCCGGTTGGGATATTCCTTCTCCTCACAGCCCCCACACATTGCTGCAAGGTGAGCAGGGAATGTCCTCCAGCTGATATTTTAAATTTAAAAACAATTACAGATTATTTATGTTTTTTGGTCTAGTAAACAAAAAAAAATTTTAGATTTGAAGTCAAAGTGTGAAATAAGCAGATATGGAGAAGTGCACATTTATAGAAAACTTTCATCTGTTACTTCACATTGGAGAAATCATAACAGAGAAACCCTATGAATATGGCAAATGTGGAAAGGCTGTTAGTCAACCTATAGACTTTATAGCACATCAGAGGATCCAAACTGTGAAAAACTCTACAAATGTAAGCAATGTGGAAAGGCCTTTAATCAAGCATCTCAATTTTTTTTGAGAGATATTTTGCTATAGGATGCATATACTTGCCAAGAGACAGAGACAGAGAGACAGAAAGTGAGAAATCACCCCCCAGGGATGACGGCCATGCCACAGTCCTTTCTCCTCCATTCTCCTCTTGGGATTTTGGGCATGCACACACATGTGCCTGGAGTTAGTTTTAAGCTGCCGGGTCTGGGAATCAAACTATGGTTGACCATGTAGGAGTCCAGCAACGTGATCATTACATCATCTGCTGGTCCCCATATATCTAAACTTTTGCAACATCAGACAGTTCATATTGGTGAAAAACCCTAAAATCGTGAGGAATGTGGAATGACCTTTAGTTAAGATGCAGACTTCAGAGTCTATCAGAGAATTCATACTAGTGAGAGCCCTATGAACGTGAAGAGTGTGGGAAGGCCATTAGTTGTGCCTCACACCTTACTCAGCATGGAAAAGTTTATATTGGTGAGAAATCCCATGTATGTCTTGAATACAAAAAGGTGTTTAGTCAGAGTAGAAGACTTAGAATACATCAGAGAATTCATACTGGTGTGAATCCCTATGAATGCAAGGAATGCGATAAGTCCTTTAGTCAAGCTTCTCACCTTGTACAACATGACAGGATCCATACAAGTGAAAAACTCCTTGAATATAAGAATATGGAATGACCTTTAGTTGTGGTTTAGACCTTAGAGTACATCATAGCATTCATACTGGTGAGAAACCCTATAAATGTAAAGAATGTGGACTAGCAGATTGTGTAATGGTTATGATGCTGAACTTCCACATGTATGACCAAGGTTCAAGTCCTGGATCAGATGGCTTGAAATTCATGCAGGGTGCATGTGCATGACATGCTAAGATCCCAGGAGGAGAAGGGATTGTGGTGTGACCACTCCCCCTGGGGGTGATTTCTCACTTTGCCTCTCACTTTCTCTCTCTCTAGTAAGCACACATACTTTCAGACCAAAACCTCTAAAAGAAAAAAAAATGTGAGAAGGCCTTTAGTTGTGCCTTAAATCCTGTTCAACCCAAGAAAATTTATAGTAGGGAGAATCCCTATGAATGTAAAGAATGTGGGATGACATTTTATCATGTCTTTCAACTCATTCCACATCAGAGAATTCATATTGGTGTGAAACCCTATAAACGTAATGAATGTGGGAAGTCCTTTAGTCATGCCTCAGCACTAAATCGATGTGAGAGAATTCATACTGGTGAGAAAACCTACAAATGTCAAAAATGCAGGGACCAGCAGGTGGTATAGTAGTTAAGGTTCTGAACTCCCATGTGGCTGACTATGGATTCAGTCCTGGACCCAGTGGCTTGAAACTCACGCCCAACACTTGTGTGTGCATGCCCAAAATCCTGAAAGGAGAATGAAGGAGAAGGGATTGTGGCATGTGCATCCCCTCTGGGGGTGATTTCTCACTTTCTGTCTGTCGCTCTGCAAGTGCATGCACCTATAGCAAAAAATCTCTCAGAAAGAAGAGAGAGAGAGAGAGAGAGAGAGAGAAAGAAAGAGAAAAGAGAGAGGAGAGAGAGAGAAAGAAAGAAAGAAAAAAAAAAAAAAAAAGAAAAAAAAAGAGAAGAGAAGAGAAGAGAAGAGAAGAGAAGAGAAAAGAAAAGAAAAGAAGGTACCAGAAGTTAACATAATGCAAGGAGTTCAATGAGAAGACGAAGGACATCAAAGAAGGCATTCCTCTGCCTACCAAGATTTTTGTGAAGCCTGACAGGACATTTGAAATCAAGATCAGACAACCCACTGTTTCCTACTTCCTGCAGGCAGCTGCTGGGATTGAGAAGGGTGCTCGGCAGACAGCAAAGGAAGTGGCAGGCCTGATGACCTTAAAGCATGTGTATGAGATCACCCACATCAAAGCTCAGGATGATGCCTTTGCTCTGCAAGATGTACCCCTGACCTCTGTTGTTCATTCTATCATTGATTCTGTCCGTTCCCTGGGCATTCGTGTGGTGAAGGACCTCAGTTCAGAAGAGCTGGCAGCTTTCCAGAGGGAGCAAGGAGCATTACTGGCTGCTCAGAAGGAGGCAGATTTGGCAGCCCAGAAGCTGCCAAGAAGTGACCCCTTCCCACCATATTCCAAGATTTCCAAGGAAGCAGCTGGGAAGGGGGTCAGTCAGGAAGACTGCCAAAGGAAAAGAAGGAAGGTCACACTATCCCGATTATTATTTTTCTGACTTTAAATTATATATATATTTGCACATATGGCTGTATCAAGGGATCAAGGCTGAATAAATATCCTGTGTCACCCACAAAAACAAAAACAAAAGAACAGGTGCACTTGGGCTCAGCCGTGGGGTTTCAATGGAGAATTCAGAGGTGTGTGGGAGGAGATGAGCCTCACTCTCTCTGCAGCTCCATATTTCTCCATGTTGCTCACTGTGCAGTCTCTCTTCTCTGATTTTTAGTCATTTGGTGGCATATTCATATTTGGCTAATTTGTTGAAGATCTCTGCAACTGTAAGCTCATCTGCTTCACTCTACTGTGAGCTACTTCTATGCCAATTTCTCCTCTACTACTATGTTTTACAATGTGATATCCACAGAAAGAAATTTGAATTCGGATTTATGAAGATGAGTTCCCCCCTTTCTGCAACAACTCAGTGGGAATTGAGATTTTCTATGACCCTAAAGGTATTCAGATGTTTTGCTACTGTGCACCTAGACCTGTCTAGACACTCAGTGTGTGGAAGCTGAGAAGCAAGGTGAGAAAGCCAAGTAAAAGGAAAGGAAACAAAGGGGGGGGGGAAGATAAAAAGGGGGAGTTTTTTAAAAAATGGCAAAAAATTAAAACTGCATGGCATGTTGTATGGCTGGTCCCACTTCAGATGCACATGGATTTTTGCTTTTCTAGGTGTGTTGGGCTGGAAGACTTATTCTAATATATTTAGAAGTCTAGAGACAGTGAATTATATTCCTAGGTAAAGTGTAATTTATCAAAAGTGATTTAAAGTGATATTGGACATTTTTTAAACCAAAGGAAATGACCTCTCCCCTTTAAAAGCACTATAGTATATCCTTAGGTAAGAAAATTAAGGAAGAAAATAATTTCAAACATATTTTTTTCTACCTCATTGCTATATGGATAACATAAGTGCAACAAATCTCTATGAAAAACCCTCCTGAAAATGAAGAGCTAAATGAGTTTCTCAAGCAGAGAAAATCTATCATTATCGGGATTGGCAAGTGGTGCGGTGTGGTGGTTAAAGACTCTGGACTCCCAAATGGCCGACCACAGTTCAAATCTCAGACCTGGTGGCTTGCTTTCTCACTTTGTCTCTCTCTCTCTCTCTCTCTGATCAAAACTGGAAAATAATAATAAATAAAGTTAAATCATTTTTTAAAATCTATCATTATCTACTACCTGAAACTAAGTATCTACCAAAAGAAATATGAAATTAAAAAGCATTTATCCAATCTCTACACTTTTATTTGAGAGTTTAATCACTTTAAAATATTAAATATTAATACCGATAAGGAGGGACTTAACTTAGTATCATTTTACTACTTTCTATATGTCTCATAGCTGTTTGTCCCTCATTTCTTGCACTACTATCTTGTGTTTAGCTGATATTTTGCAATGGGATATTTTAATTATCTTTTCATTTCCTACTGTGTGGATTCTATAGTTATTTTCTTGGTGATTATCATGAGGATTATACTTAACATTCTAATGAACACTCCAATATGAATTTATATCAGCCTACTTTTTAGATCTTTTTTTAAATAATAAAGATTAACAAATTAAGTTGTGAGATGTTTAATTTGAAATCTTACTATTAATTAAAACCACCACCTGGCATGTGGCGTGGTGATTCAAGTCCCAGACCTGGCAACTTGGTTTCTCGCTTTCTCTCTCTCTCTCTCTCTCTGGTCAAATTTAAATAAATAAATAAATAAAGTTAAATACAATAATTCTTTAAATGAAAAATAAAATAAAATTGAAAACTTATACACATTCTTTTCCACAAATTATGTATGTAAATTTTGTATGGTGAGCAATATTTAACTCGTTTTCCACAACTACAGTATAATGAACAGGTCTGTTTTCTTTCTAAAATATGTATTTGTTTTTTTATTAAAATTAAATATTTTTTAAAGAACTGTTTTATTTAACTTTCTTCTTTCTTCTTTATTTCTCTTTCTTTCTTTCCTTCCTTTCTTTTCTTATTTGACCAAAGAGGGACAGAGCAAGAGAGAGAGAGAGAGAAAGTGACCTGGCAAGCTACCAGATATGGGACTCAAACTGCGGTCAGTCATGTGGGAGTCCAGTACCTTAACCATCACACCACCTGCCAGCCCTAAAATTATATTTTTTATAAGTAATTCAGAGATGTTTCAACTCCTAGGAAAAAAATGATTCAGCTGTTTGTTAAATTTTTTCTTTGGATCATTTGGCTAGTTTAGTTTTGAGATATTATTGAATACTCCATCTCTTTGGTTATTGTTTGTGACCCACTTTATGCCAATGCCCTGATGGACCCTCTTCTGTGTAGTTATTATGAGTGACCTTCAGTACTAATCCATTTTCCTTTTCTTAGTACCATCTTTATTTCTCTTGTGCCTGCTTGGATTGCTCAAAATTTCCTGTATTTCTGGGCCAGCATGTGGTGTGGCGGTTAAGGTTCTGGACTCCCACATAGCCAACTGTAGTTTCAATCTCAGACTTGGTCACTTGCGTCTCACTTTCCCTTTCTCTCTGGTGAGCACACATGCCTTATTGCAAATAAAATAATAATAATAATAAACTTAGATAAATGATTGTTTTAAAACGTTTTCCTGTATTTCCCTTCCTATGACACAGTTGATCAAAATCAGATATGAATATTTATACCTTCTTTACAGACTTAAAATTTTTGAAAGAAAAAAATTACCAATTTGCATTAACACTCTTACCAATATCAACAGTATATTATACATATCCTAATATATTCGTCCTTATTTATAACTCTTTTTGTACTTTTTATATTAGTGTTTTTCAAATAATTTTTTAAAATTTACCATAATGTCATAATTTGTATGCTCATTATTGTCCTTTTGTGCTTAAATGGACACAATTTCTCTAGGAGCAGTACCATTACATGGATTTCTTTCTCTTCAGTTCCGTCCATGTCTTCACTGAAAGCATTACATTTTTCTGAAAATAAAAGTATGTTTTAAACCTGTCCTTTTTGTTTGCATTTAACTTTTCCCTGTGACATGACATTAGCTTTTCTTCTTACAGTAACGACATTAGGAACCAAAATTTGAGTTTAAGGGTACTGTAAATATCTGTATGGAAAAGTATTCATGCCTCTACTGTGTTACTTTTCATCATAACAGGGTCTGAAAATGTCATTTCAAGGTTCAGTTAGGACTATTGAAGACCTTCTGCCCAGACTTCACCCTCCTGCCCCCCTAGCCAATCACCAGCCATCAATATCTGAGTTCTGAGCACCCCTTTCAGGGATTAGGACCATTGAAGACCTTCTGCCCAGACTCCACCCTCTCCTGCCCCAGATCGAGCCAGGAAAAAAACCATATAATCCATCAGATGACCAGAAGCCACCACAGAAGCACACGAAATATGAGAAGCTAAGAAAATATCTCTCCTCTAAGAGAATAACTTCTCATCCTCCACAGACAATGCAAGGAAGCTCATAGAAATGTCAGACTAAGAATTTAAAATATTATAGTGACAAAGCTGACAGATGCAAGAGAAGAGAGACAAGGAACTCCAGAAGGTATAGGAGAAAAGAGACAGTGAGTTCCAGGAGGTGAGGAAGTTCTTGCACAATCTGAAAGAGGAAATATGCACTGTAAAAAAGAATCAAATGGAATTGTTAGAGATGAAGGCTGCAATATAGGAAATCAAAACCTCCCTTGAAAGTATTAAAAGAAGATTAGATCAGGCAGAAGATCAAATCTCAGATATAGAAGATAGAACCTCTGACCTAGAAAAATTCACCAAAAAGACTGAGAAAATAGCCCAAAAATTTTTGAGAACATATGAGTAATACTAGCTACCATTAAAACCCAAGCTTCCACATCACTGGTGTCCCAAAAGGTGGAGAAACTAATAAAGGCATTGATAATCTATTCCATGAAATCCTGATAGAAAACTTTCCAAGCCTAGAGAGGCACTCAAATATTCAGACCCAAGAAATACAAGGGACCCCACAAAGAATCAACCCAAGAAGATCTTCCCCGAGGCACATCATAGCCAGATTGACCAAAACCACAAAGACAGGACATTAAAACTGGCAAGAGAGAAATGTCAAGTTACATTCAAAGGCTATCCCATCAGGCTAACATCAGACCTCTTGCTTGTCAGAAACAGTGCAAGCAAGGAAAGAGTAGGAAAATATTTTCAAAGTGTTAAGTGAAAAACAATTTCAACCAAGAAAGATGTCCAGCAAGATTATTCTTCATATGGAAAAAAAAAAAAAAAAACATTCTCAGATAAAATCTGAAAGAGTTTATCAACACCAGGCCAGCTCTTCAAGAAGTACTGAAGGTTGGGACCAGCAGTTAGCATAATGGCTATGTCGTTGGACTCCCACGTAGTCAACTGCAGTTCGAGTCCTGGGCCCAGTGGCTTAAACTCACGCCGGGTGCGTGTGCGTGCATGCCCAAGATCCTGAGAGGAGAACGAAGGAGAAGGGATTGCGGTGTGGCCATCCCCCATGGGGGGTGATTTCTTGCTTTCTATCTCTCTGTCTCTCTTTGTCTGTCTGGCGAGCGCACGCGCCCTATAGCAAAAACCTCTCCAAAAAAGAAAAGGAAAAGAAATTAAAAGAAGTGCTGAAGGGAGTGCTATATCGTGAAAACTAAAGTTGGACACGCAGAAATAAAAGTACAAAAAGCAACCAAGAAAGTGGCCAGCCTAATGGTAGGGACAAGTCTGGAGTTGAATGTTAACTTCCAAAGTTTAAGAGAGATCAGACCACAGTAACACTACAAACTCAATGAGACAGATCTGGTGAAATAAATTTTATGAATTTTTACTAAGACATTACTAATTTTCTTCTGTACTTTATTTTTCTTATTTAAGGATTTTTGTCTTCTCTTGAATTGTTGATAGTTTGATCTACATACTATTTGAACTGAATCTAACCTTTTTCCTGGCTTTAAGTCTTAACAGTTTTTGAGTTTGATCTATGAAAACGAAAACTTTTTTTCTTGAAATTAAAAAATGTATACAAACTCAATGAGACAGATCTGGTGAAATAAATTTTATGAATTTTTACTAAGACATTACTAATTTTCTTCTGTACTTTATTTTTCTTATTTAAGGATTTTTGTCTTCTCTTGAATTGTTGATAGTTTGATCTACATACTATTTGAACTGAATCTAACCTTTTTCCTGGCTTTAAGTCTTAACAGTTTTTGAGTTTGATCTATGAAAACGAAAACTTTTTTTCTTGAAATTAAAAAATGTATTCAAAAATACCTATTTAATGACTGCAGTAAGCTATATAGCCCTGGCTAGGTGCTACTTTATAGTATGTTCACTTTCCTCACTGAGGTTTACACCTAAAGTCAGACATGTGTTCATAGATATGTATATATCAACTGTGCTTGCTATTGAAAGTTTGTAGATTAATTAAGATCTTTAGTGAATCAATAAAATGTGGGGGAAAAAAGGCATGGTAAACAACTGTGGATACCAGAGACAGTATGCAAGGAGGGTGGGAAATGGCAGAGGGGGAGAGGTAGGGAATCAAGGGGGAAAAAATAAAGCAAAATATATAAGAAACAAGAAATGGAAAATTATTTGTTAATGATAACACGTATGATAATATCCTTGATTAAGCCAATATACAGTGTATTCTGAATAGAAAATTTCATTTTGTATACTGTATTGATGTACATAATGAACATAATAAATAAATGAACATAAATAAATAATTTTTTTAAATGTCATTTCAAGCTTTATATTGAGTTTTCTCACTTGAACTATTTCGTTACTATATCTTAATAATAATAGAGCTAAAACATGTCTTTTTAGAGTCTTTTTTTCCTCCCTTTTTTTTTTTTTGGAGAGACTTTTGCTATAGGATTTGCATGCTCACCAGAGACAGAGAGAGAGAGACAGAGAAACAGAAAGCGAGAAATCACCTCCCAGTGGAGATGACCATACTGCAATCACTTCTCCTCCAGTCTCCTCTCAGTATTTTGGGCACATGTGCACATGCACCGGACATGAGTTTAAGCTGCCAGGTCTGGGACTCAAACCAATCATTGACTACATGGGAGTCCAGCAACGTAACCATTATGCCATCTGCTGGTTCCTTTAGTCTTTCTTTAAAAAGAATTATTTAATTTTATCTGCCTACAGTTTGAACAGAATCCTAACCTTTTTCCTACCTTTAAGTCTTAGGCAAACTTTTCTTAACATTGTTGGATTTTTGACTTATTAAAGCTAAAACTGCTTTTCTTTTCTTTTCTTTTCTTTTCTTTTTTGGAGAGATTTTCGCTATAAGGGCACGTGCGCTCGCCAGACAGACAGAGAGAGACATAGAGACAGAAAGCGAGAAATCACCCCCCAGGGGGGATGGTCACCACACCGCAATCCTTTCTCCTCCATTCTCCTCTCGGGATCTTGGGCATGCACGCACACGCGCCCGGTGTGTTTTAAGCCACCGGGTCCAGGACACGAACCGCGGTCGACTACGTGGGAGTCCAGCGACACAGCCATTATGCTAACTGCTGGTTCCCTAAAACTGCTTTTCTTGAAGTAAAAAAAAATACATAAAAAATATATATACCTATTCAATGACAACCGTAAGCTATGTAGCCTCACCTGGGTGCTACTTTATAGTATGTTCATCCTATTCACTTAGTTTTATGCCTTAAGTCAGACATGTGTTCATAGGTATGCTTATACCTGCTGCACTTTTATTATTTTTTTATTTTGTTTTTGTTTTTGTTTTTGTTTTTTACCCACTGCACTTTTATTGAAAGTATTTAGATTAGTTAAGATTCTTTGGAAATCAATAAAATATGAAAAAAACTATAAATGGCTATTAGAGATATTGTCAGTAGTTGAATAATATTAAATGATATTGACCAATATTGACTTATTAATCAATATTGTTAGTAAATATTATGATATGTTTATACAATTAAATTTATGTAGCCATTAAGATATATGTATGATCTCTATGTATAAAAATGCTGATGATAATGTGTATAAAGTATCTTTTAAAAGAATTATTTTATTTAAGTTTATTTACTTATTTATTTTAGAGGTTTTTGCTGTAGGCGCGTGCACTCGCCAGAAAGACAGAGACAGAGAGATATAAAGTGAGAAATCACCCCCCAGGGAGGATGGCCACTCTGTAATCCCTTCTCCTCCATTCTCCTCTTGGGATCTTGGGCACACACGCACATGCGCCAGGCGTGAGTTTAAGCCACCGGGTCCTGGACTCGAACCGCAGTCGACTACATGAGAGTTCAGCAACATAGCCGTTACGCTAACTGCTGGTCCCAATTTATTTATTTATTTTGATTTGACCAGAGAGGGACAGAGAAAGTGAGGAAGGGAGCCATCATGTCCAAGACTCGTTGGTCATGTGGGAGTCCAGTGCTCTTTTTTTTTAGAGAGGTTTTTGCTATAGGGCATGTGCGCTCACCAGAACAATAGAGAGACACACAGAGAGACAGAAAGCTAGAAATCACCCCCCAGAAGGGATGGCCATGCCATAATCCCTTCTCCATTCTCCCCTCGGGATCTTGGGCACAAATGCACACACGAACCTGGCGTGAGTTTAAGCCACCAAGACTGGGATTCAAACCGCAGTTGACTACATGGGAGTCCAGAAACATAGCCATTACACTATGTAATGCTGGTCCTGGGAGTCCAGTGATCTTAACCACCACACCACCTGCCAGCCCCTCAAATGATCTTTAGTGAAAAATAAATAAAATTAATTTTTTTCAATTTATTTATTTGCATTCATTCACTGTACATCATTACAACATAAAAAATGAGATTTTCCATCCAGAGTACACTGTATATTGTCTCAATCAAGCACATAAACAAACATGTTATTGTCAGCAAATAATCTTCCATTTCTTGTTTTCTGTATGTTTTGCTTTTTTCCCCCCATCCTTGATTCGCTATCTCTTACCCTCTGCCATCTCCCACTCTCCTCCCTCACTGTCTCTGGTATCTATGTTTGCTTTCTATACTGTTTCCCCACACACACACCTTTTATTGAATCACCAAAGACCCTAATCAATCCAAATACCCTCATAGCAAACACAGGTGACACACACATTTCCATGAACACAAGTCTAACTTTACACATCCTAT
>NW_006198801.1:647476-664210 GCF_000334495.1 Tupaia belangeri chinensis
GGTGTCCACAATTGTCCTTCATTCCCTTCCCACCCACATTGCATTGATCACACAATTTCCTGCATAATCTAACTACTTTCAATGGTGAGTTCACTCATTACTACTAAGAAAACCCAGTTTTAACTTAAATCAAAGAAACGCCAAGGTACTTTGTTTAAAGCCAGGAAAGAGGTTAGGATTTTGTTCAAATGGTAGGTGCATGAACCTATCAGTCTCATGTACTTTTATCTTCTGTTCTGGTTCAATTTTCCTGATTAAATTCTAGTATATAATATTCAACTCCAGACTTGTCCCTATGATTAAGTTGGCCACTTTCTTAGTTTTTGGACTCTTATTTCTGTGTGTCTGTGTTTAATTTTCCTGATACAGCACACCCTTGAGAACTTCTTGGAGATCTGGTCTGGTGCTGGTAAATTCTTTCAGGTTTTGTTTATCTGAGAATGTTAATTTTAAAAATAATTAGTTAATTTTGGGACCAGCAGATGGTGTAATGGTTATGTTGTTGTACTCTCATGTAGTCAACAGGTTTGTGTCCCAGACTTAACTTTCATGCCAGGTGTGTGTGTGTGTGTGTGTGTGTGTGTGTGTGTGCCAAAAATCCCAAGGGAAGAATGGAAGAGAAGGAATTGTGACATGATTATCCTCCCCGGGGAATGATTTCTTGGTTTCTGTCTGTCTGTCTTCTCTGTTTCTCTGGTGCGTGACCATACCCTATAGCAAAAATCTCTCTCTCAAAAAAAGAATAATTTTATTTATCATTATTATTATTTAATCTACTATGGGGCATGTACACTCATTGGAGAAAGACAGAGAAAGAGAGGGAAAGTGAGAAAGTAAGTCTCCAAGTCTGGGACTCAAATTGCAATTGGCTATGTGGGTATCCAACATCTTAACTACCACACCACCTGCTTGGCCCCCTTCTTTAGAGTTTTAAGTTTATAATGATACTTTATTACATTAGGGTATTGTGCTTTACTTTTATTATAGTATGGCATTTCATTGACTACTTAAACTTGTATTAATCCTACAGATACACACTAATTGTTGGAGACCTCAACACTGCACTATCTCCTCTGGACAGATCATCTAGACAAAAAAATAGATAAAGAGATGAAGGATCTAAACAATACCATAAATCAAACGGACTTAACAGACATCTATAGAATTTTCCATCCAAAAACCACGACATACACTTTTTTCTCAACCCCACATGGAACCTTCTCTAAGATTGACCACCTCATAGGGCACAAAGCAAGCCTCTACAGATTCAAAGGTATAGAAACTATATCCAGCATCTTTTTGGACCATGATGGAATTAAACTTGAGTTTAATTGCAAGAGAAATCCTCAAAAATACTAAAAAGCATGGCAACTAAATAACCTACTCTTGAATGACTTCACAACTACTGAAGAAATAAAGACTGAAATAAAAAGATTCATGGGCGCCAACAATGAGGACAAGAGTTTCCATAATCTTTGGGACACTGCTAAAGCAGTCATAAGAGGGAAGTTCATAGTAATTAGTGCACATAAGAGGAAGATGGAAAGAAGGCAAATGGATCACCTTACATCATGCCTCAGAGAATTGGAAAAGCAACAGCAAAAAGATTTAAAAAAAAAAAAAAACAAAAAAAAACTCCAGGAGAGGGACCAGCAGTCAGCGTAATGGCTATGTCACTGAACTTCCATGTTGTCGACTGCGATTCAAGTCCCGGACCCAGTGGCTTAAACTCACGCCAGGCACATGTGTGTGCATGCCCAAGATCCTGAGAGGTGAATGGAGGAGAAGGGATTGCAGCATGGCCATCCCCCCGGGGGGTGATTTCTCTCTTTCTGTCTCTCTGTCTCTCTCTGTCTGTCTGGTGAGCGCACGCGCCCTATAGCAAAAACCTCTCCAAAAAAAAAAGAAGAAGAGAGAAAGGAACCAGGTGAATCAGATCTGCAATGAAGCAGGCAAAATGACAACAGACATAGTAGAAATACAGAACATCATTAGAGGATACTATGAACATCTACATGCCAAGAAACAAGACAATCTGGATGAGATCGACAAATTCCTGGGCACATATAATCTACCTAGATTGAGCCAGGAGGATATTGAAAGTCTGAATAGACCCATAATAAGCCAGGAAATTGAATTAGTAATAAATAACCTCCCAACAAAGAAAAGCCCTGGCCCTGATGGATTCACCTCTGAATTCTACAGAACTTTTAAAGAAGAGTTAACCCCCATTCTGCTCAAGTTATTTCTAAAGATCCAGAATCTCTCCCTAATTCATTCTATGAAGCCTCTATCACCCATATCCTTAAAACAGATAAGGACAGAACAAAGAAGGAAAACTATAGACCAATATCCCTGATGAATATAGATGCAAAGATTCTCAACAAGATACTAGCAAATTGTATCCAACAACTTATAAAAAAGATTTTATACCGTGACCAGGTATACTTTTTCCAGGAATGCAAGATTGGTTCAACATACACGAAACCATAAATGTCATACACCTTATTAACAGGAAAACAGATAAAAAAACATATGGTCATATTGGTTGATGCAGAAAAAGCATTTGATAAGATACATCTCTTCGTAATCAAGACTCAGCAAAATCAGCATAGAAGAGTCATTTCTCAACACAATAAAAGCCATCTATGAGAAACCCGTAGTGAACATCATTCTCAATGGAGAAAAGCTGAAAGCTTTCCCACTAAAAACTGGTACAAGACAAGGATGTCTATTTTCTTCATTCCTTTTCAATATAGTACTGGAAGTCTTCGCCAACACAATCAGAAAAGAGGAAAAAATAAAAGGCATTCACAAAGGAAAAGAAGAGGTGAAACTCTCTCTATTTGCAGATAACATGATTGAATATATAGACGACCCAATGGTTTCCATGAAAAAATTTCTGGAAGTAATTCATGAATACAGTAAAGTTGCAGGATACAAAATTAATATCCAGAAATCTATAACATTTCTATAGATGAACAACAGGCAGATTGAGATAGAACTGAAGAAAAGTTATTCCATTTACCATAGCCACAAAAAGCATAAGATACTTAGGGGTAAATCTAACCAAAGAAGTTAAAGACCTCCACAAGAAAAACTACGAAAAGATAAAAAAAGAAATTGAAAATGACACAAAAAAGTAGAACGATACCCCATGTTTCTGGATTGAAAGAATTAATATAATTGAAATGGCAATTCTACCCAAATTAATCTACATACTTAATATAATGCCAATCAAATACCTGACACATTCTTCACAGATCTAGGAAAGACAATCATAAAGTTTGTCTGGAATCATAAAGGACCCCGTATTGCCAAAGCAATTCTGCACAAGAAGAGTGGAGTGGGCGGCATCTGACTCCCTGGCCCAAAAATATACTACAAAGCTGTGGCAATCAAAACAGCATGGAACTGGCACAGAAACAGACACGTGGACCAATGGAACAGAGTAAAGTCCCCAGAAATAAATTCCCAAACATACAGTCAACAGATTTTTGACAAGGGATACCAGTCAATCCAGTGGGAAAAGGAAATTGGCAAATGGTGCTGGAAAAACTGTCTTCGGCAAATGGTGCTGGAAAAACTGGATATCCACCTGCAGAAAGATTAATCTGGACCCCTACCTCTCACCTCTGACAAAAATCAAGTCAAGGTGGATCAAAGATCTAAATCTAAGACCTCAAACTATAAAACTGCTCCTGGAAAACACTGGGGAAACTCTGGGAGACGTGAGATGTTTCTCTATGCAAAAAAATGTGTCATTACTTTTCTGACAGCCCAATATATCATTCCAATTTACATTTTCTTCCTTCCTTACTTTTTTTTTTTTTGCTATAGGGTGCAAGCACTTGCCAGAGAGAAAGTGAAAAATCAACCCCCCCCACCACCACCACCAAAGGGAATGTCCATGCCAAAATCCCTTCTCCATTCTCCTCTTGGGATCTTGGGCATTCATGTACATGTGCCTAGCATGATTTTCAAGTCTCTGGGGCCCAGGACTCAAACTGTGCAGTTAGCCATGTGGGATCCAACATCTTAACTTTCATGCTATCTGCTGGCCCATCACTTACATATTCTGATGACACAGATTAGGGAACTAATATCTGCTTTAACCAATTAGGGTAGTGGTTACCTATATGGATAATGCCTACAGAGAAATAGGACTTTGAGGGTCATAGGACGCACTTGGTTTAGGAAAATTCATTGTGTTGTTTCCTTGTATGTGCATGTTGGGAGAGGCAATCTTCCATAGGCCCTGAGCACGTCTACCAAATTATGAATTCCCGGAATTCATATGCTGAAGCCCTAAAACCCCATATCTCAGAATAGGACTATTTTAGGAGCTACAGGACCTTTAAAGACATGATTAAATTAAATGAGACTGTTGGGGTGTACCTAGTCCAATCTCACTGATATCCTAGAGAAGAGGAAATTTTGACACACAGGCACCACGGACGTACTTGCATAGACAACCATATGATGTAGCAAGAAGACAACTCTCTACAAGCCAAGCAGAGACACCTCAGAAGAAACCAAAACTGGGGGCCAGCAGATGGCAGGGCGCTAGACTCCCACATGGCTGACCGCTGTTTGAGTCCTGGACCTGGTAGGTTGTTTCTCACTTTCCCTCTTTCTCTCTCTCTGTCCTTCTCTGGTCAAATTAAATAAATAAATAAAGTTTAATAAAATAATTATTTTAAAAAAAGAAGAAGAAACCAAAACTGTTAACACCTTGATCTTGGACTTCTAGTCTCCAGAGCTGTGAGAAAATAAGTTTCTGTTGTTTCGGCCACCCAGTGTGTGGTATTTTGTCATAGCAGAGATACCAAACTAGGTACACCAAACATACAAGTCCCTGACTATCCATTACATGGGGAATTTCTCAAGGTGTGCTTGCAGCAAGCAATTTAAGAGATGAAGTAATATCTCATCCTTAAAAAGAGAAGGCTTACATATAGGCAGCCATAGAGTAACTGGTTTCCCAGGCTCTCTCATACCACAACCCTCTCTGTATGTAGGCATCCCTCTAGGCCCACCTGTTTCACTCTATGGGACTTGAGAAGATGGGGAGGAGTGAGTGGGAATGGGGGACTGACATAAACAAGGAGCTCATGCTAACTTGTGTGCATTAAGTAAAGTCTTTTGGTTTTGACCAGGAATCTATGGCTTACACCATCTTCCATGAAATGAAAATAATAAGCTAGCTAGCTCACTAACTTGCACATTGTGTAAAATCTCAGCCCTGCAGGATCCTTGAAGTGAAAACTATAAAATGTGCTTTTTAGGTCTCTGAGAGAATAGTACTGACTTCTTTCTTCCAAATTGACTAATATATGAAAGTTCCTCTAGTCTGCACAGTGGCTACTCCTTCCTTCAGTACCAGGGATTCCAGGCTCTTTCTGGGTTGAAGACAGAAACTAACCATCTTCTTTCCTTCATACATGTGCCAAATTTATTCTCTCAAAGATTTCACAGGGGAGGCTGACAGCTCCCCTTATACTCAGGAAAGGTTCTGAGAATCAAAGACAGGACCAGGATTTTCTTGAGCTGCCCTGAGCGGAGCTTAGTCTAAAAAGACAAGAGATTGTAGTTGTGTCCTTGGTACCCTAAATGTAGTAATTTTTGTCCTAAGATCTCTGTAGATAATATTTAAAAATTGTTTTCTAACTTCATTTATTTATTTTTTATTTACTTACTTATTTTAATTTTGACCAGAGAGGGACAGAGCGAGAGAGAAGGAAAGTGAGAAAGCAAGTCACCAGGTCCAGGACTCAAACCGCAGTTAGCCACTTGAGAATCCAGTGCCCTTAACCACCATGCCACCTGCTGGCCCCCCTCTGTAGATAATATTTAAAAATTGTTTTCTAACTTCATTTATTTATTTTTTATTTACTTACTTATTTTAATTTTGACCAGAGAGGGACAGAGCGAGAGAGAAGGAAAGTGAGAAAGCAAGCTGCCAGGTCCGGAACTTGAACTGTGGTCAACCATGTGTGAGTGTCCAGCACCTTAACCACCATGCCACCTGCTGGCCCCCCTCTGTAGATAATATTTAAAAATTGTTTTCTAACTTCATTTATTTATTTTTTATTTACTTACTTATTTTAATTTTGACCAGAGAGGGACAGAGCGAGAGAGAAGGAAAGTGAGAAAGCAAGCTGCCAGGTCCGGAACTTGAACTGTGGTCAACCATGTGTGAGTGTCCAGCACCTTAACCACCATGCCACCTGCTGGCCCCCCTCTGTAGATAATATCAATGGAACTTTCTCATGGACCAGAAAGAAAAAAATAATCTCTATTTTGTAACAGCTTTGTTATCCATTCATTTCCCAATATTTCCAGACTATGCTTCCCTTTATTCCATTAAATATCTTTCACACTGTGTCTGTATGCTCCATTTTCCCTCCAATTCTGTTTTATGCTGTGGAGAACCAAGGCCTCCTTTCTTCTGGTTTTACCGATTCCCCCGTTCCTGTGTATTTAGAAACAAACTTACTTATGTGGATATGCCTTCAAAGAAGAGGAACTATCAAGAGACCATGTGAGGAAATGGGGAAAGAGATAGTATTTCAAAGGAAAAATTGTCTACATAAATTGTTATGTGAACCCCTTAAAGAATATGTAGACTGGGGCCAGCAGGTGGCATAATGGTTAAGGCCCTGGATTCACACATGGCGAAAGGTGCTTCAAGTCCCAGACCCAGCAGCTTGAAACTCACATTGGGCATGTGCACCTGCGTACTCAAAATCTCAAGAAGAGAAAGAAGAAGGGATTGTGGCATGTCCATACTCCCTGGCAGGTGATTTCTCATTTTGTCTCTCTCTCTGTGTCTCTGGCGAGTGCATGTGCCCTATAGGAAAAATCTCTCTTTAAAAATCTCTATTAGAGGCAGTTGAGCAGATTAGATAAACAGATCTAATCTTCCTCTATAGAATATCTATTAGTAGGGCCGGCCGGTGGTATGGTGGTTAAGGGCGCTGGACACACACATGGTTGACCACAGTTCAAATCCTGGACCTGGCAGCTTGCTTTCTCACTTTCTCTCTCTCTTGCTCTCTCTCGCTCTATCCCTCTGGTCAAATTTAAATAAAGTAAAGTAAAATTATTTTTAAAAAATATGTTAGTAATGGACACAATATAGTAGCCATCCTTTTAAATGTGTAGTTGAGCTCACAAAAATCTTAGCGGAAAGCCTAAGGAAAAAAAGAAAAAAAAAAAAAAAAGGAAAGAAAGAGAGGTAAGAATGTGCTTTAGTTAAACTGGGTGGTCTTGGGACCAGCACATGACATAATGGTTATGTTGCTGAACTCCCATGCAGTCGACCGCTGTTCGAGTTCCGTAGTCAGTGGCTTAAAACTCACACCAGGTGCTTGTATGTGCATGCCCAAAATCCCAAGAGGAGAGTGGAGAAGGGATTGTGGTATGGCCATCCACCCTGGGGGAGGGGTGATTTCTCACTTTCTATCTCTCTCCGTCTCTCCAACGAGCACACGTGACCGATGGCAAAAATCTCTCTCTCAAAAAAGAGTAAATTGGAAGGTTTTTAAGTATTAGGAATTGTGGTAGACGCCTCTGCAAGTGACCCCTGATGACTCCCTTGGTAGTCCTTTCCCCTTGAGTGCAAGCAGAGCTTGTGACTTACTTCTCGTCCATGGAATATGGTGAAGGTGGTGGGACAGTCACTCCCATCATTGCAAAACTTTATAAGAAAATTCATTTTAGCACACTGGGGTAATAAAGTCTGCTGTCAGCCTTGAGAAAGTAAGTTGCCATGTGTGTGAGAAATCGAATGGAGACCTCAGGAGAAAGAATTATAGGCATCCTCCAGGAGCTGAGAGCAGTCCCCAGGTGACACCTAGTGAGAAAATGAGACCCTCAGTTCTACAACCATAAAGAATTGAATTCTGCCAATATCTACAAGAACTAAAGAGAGAGCCCTGAACTCCAAAAAGGAACATAGCCTGGCAAAACCCTGATATACAGACTCCTGATGGTGGGAAAAAAATATAATAAATGCATATTTCTCTATATTGCTACATTTGTGGTAATTCATTATGCAATAATAAATAAAACAGAAACAAAAGAGTTTACAGTTTAATAACCAAAGTGATGGGTTATGAATCTTAAGAATGAGTGATTCAAATAATTGGATTAACTCTACATAAAGCAAGATACTAAGATGGAAAAAAATTTTTCTCTTGGTAATTAAAAATTATGAATTTTCTGGGCTATTTTCACAGCCTGTTGGTTAAAACAGCTGGATCCCACATGGCTGACCCACAGTTCAAGTCCTGGACCCAGTGGCTTGAGAAACACACCAGATGCATGTGCTTGTGTGCCCCAAATCCATAAAGGAGAAACATGGAAGAAGAAATTACAACATGACCATTCCCCTTACGGTGCTTCCTCTCTCTCTCTCTCTCTCTCTCTCTCTCTCTCTCTCTGTCTCTGGCAAGTGTACATGCCCTCTGGCAAATAAAAAAAAAAACTGAGTCTTCTTTCATTTGAGTTTGAGGAATGAATTTATTTTGAGTTTGAGGAATGAATTTATTTTGGCCACAAACTATAGAAATAGCAAACTAGGAATGAATAACTTCCCAACTAGTGAAAAACATGAGACAATAGGTAGAGAAAAAAGGCATCCCTTGAATTTAACCTACTCCACTGAAATTTTTCACAAGGGAAGTATTGCTTATCATGAGCTCACAATACAAAATTCAAAAATACACTAGAGCCAGCACGTAGTGTGGAGATTAATGTACTAGATCCCACATGGCCAACTCTGAGGTTCAAGTCCTGGATCAGGTGACTTGAAAATTACTCTGAGTGGGACCAGCAGATGGTGTAATGGTTACATCGCTGGACTGCCACAGAGTTGACCACGGTTCAACTGTTGGACCTGTTGGCTTGAACCAAACTCATGCCTGGTGCGTGTACATGCATGCCCAAGATCTTAAGAGGAGACTGGAAGAGAAGGGATTACAGTGTGGCCAGTCCCCTTGGGAGGTGATTTTTCGCTTTCTGTCTCTCTCTGTCTCTCTGGTAAGTGCACATGCCCTATAGCAAATAAAAAGAAAGAAGAAAGAGAGAGAGAGAAAGAAAGAAGAAAGAAAAAGAAAGGAAGAAAGAAGAAAGAAAGAAAGAAAGAAAGAAAGAAAGAAAGAAAGAAAGAAAGAAAGAAGAAAGAAAGAAAAAGAGAAAGAAAGAACGAGAGAAAGAAAAAGAAAGAAAGAAATTACTCTGGGTATGTGTGCATGTGTACCAAATATTCCAAGAGGAGAATGAATAAGAAGGAATTATTGGGACCAGCAGTTAGTGTAATGGTTATGTCACTGGACTCCCATGAGGTCGACCACGATTCGAGTCCTGGACCCGGCAGCTTAAACTCACACTGGGGGCATGTGTGTGCCCAAGATCCCAAGAGGAGAATGAAGGAGAAGGAATTGAGGCGTGGCCATCCCACCTGGGGGTGATTTCTTATCCCCCTCCCCCTCTGGTGAGCATACACATTCTGTAGCAAAAACTAAAAGTAAAAAATTCCAGAAAATAATCCACCATGGATAAATTCCAGTGGACACAAAAAGCAGAATTTACATTTCTTCCCCCTTCAAAAAAAGTATAAAATCTGCTTATAGATTATACTGCAACTGTTGTTAATAACTGACAACATATACGAAAATAGGGGGAAAATACTACTGATACAGCAGACCATTTTGAAAAAGACAGAATAGATCTTAAAGTAGGTAACTGGTTTGACATAGCTAGAAAGAAAAAGAAATGATGTGAAAATTAGATAAGAGGAAGTAAAAGAGAGGATAATTTTGATAGATAAAGAAAGAAAATATGGGAGGCTGGGGACCAGCAGTTAACGTAATGGCTATGTCGCTGAACTCCCATGTAGTTGACCACGGTTCAAATCTTGGACCCTGTGACTTAAACTCACACTGGGCGCATGTGCATGCATGCCCAAGATCCCGAGAGGAGAATGAAGGAGAAGGGATTGTGGCATGACCATCTCCCCTGGGGGGTGATTTTTTGATTTCTGTCTCTTTGGAGAGCACATGTGCCCTATAGCAAAAAAAAAAACCTCTCCAAAAAAAAAAAAAAAGAAAATATGGGAGGCTAGGAGGCAATGTTGTTGAATGAAAAGTGCCAACCTACATGTTGGATTGAGGGAGAGGAAATAAACAAAATGTTAACATTTAAGAATTTTCCATTATTGGAAGGCATGACTCTGTAGGTAGCAAAATAAAAACAATTGGTGGGTTGTTGGGAAAGTCATGACATATTTTTTGTTTTTCATGCATCATGACTTTTCCAAAGACCCAATTAATATATGCCGAATTGACTTCTGGAATAGCTGAAGAGTTTCAGAAATCCTGTCCCCTAAAAGTAGTAATAAACTGTACAAAGCTACAAAAATAAAGTCTATAGGATCTTTTTTTAAAAAAGAATTATTTAATTTTATTTATCATTATTTGTTTTTTTAATTTGCTATAGGACTTGTAGGCTCACAAAAGAGAGAGGGAAAGTGAAAAAGCAAGACACCAGGTTCAGGGCTCAAACCAGAGTTGGTCACATGGGAGTCCAGTACCTTAACCACCATGCTTCCTGCTGGCCCCAAAGTCTACTGAATCTTGAATAGTAGGAATCCCACGCTGCCTGTTCCTGGTCTCACAAGTCTACCATTAGGACTGGCAATTCTGCAGCTCTGCCAGAGGGGACAGAGGAGCCAGTATGAGGCATGAAAAATTCCATGTCCCAGGGTAGTATTGAAAATAATGGATATCTCAGTGACAAACAGTCAGGAAATGCTGATAGCCCAAGTTCCATACTAGTTATGGTAATCAACCAAAAGACAGACCAATCAATTACAGGAGTAGCTAAGGAATGAGACAACAAAAGAGGGTCTTGCTAAAATCCCACATGTTCCTAGTGAAAGGCTGGGCACATGCACATGATTATAGCTGGTTGAGAGAAAACCAGAGGATTCCAGTGAACTCTTCATTTCTGATTACCAAAACAAAGTAAAAAGCAGCACAGTCTTCAAACTCAAATTTTAAAAGATAGTCAATAAGGCTCATGTGGCTAAAAATATCTGTTATCTGACCTTTCTCAGAAAAGTTTGTCAACCCTGGTTTCATATTCAGAAATGTACACAATATAATAACACCAAATTAGCAGAATGAAAGAAAAAACTATAGGGTTATCTCAATAAATACAGAAAAAAGTTCAGCATCCTTATAATGACAGGTTACAGACAAGCAGGACAGAAGGCAAGAATGACCTACATGATAATTGACTTAAATTGATATCAGTGTTTACTCATTTAATATAGATTCAGATGGGTGTATATAAGAAGTAAACATATAGATAGGTGCATATAATATACATAGATTAGTATACATTTACACATTTGCTTGCTCTGTCACCTTAAAGTGGCCTAGAAGCAACAACACCCTAGAAGCAGTTAGCTCACCTAGCATCCACTTTTTAGCTTCTGATACCATTCTTCAATTAAAAACAACTAGGCATCCTTGGAAAAATGACAGATTTCTTTTTTTCATTTTAATTAATTAATTAATTAATTAATTTTTAATTTATTATTTTTTAATTTTTTGAAAGGTTTTCATTATAGGGTGCGTGCATTCACCAGAAAAACAGAGAGAGACAGAGAGACAGAAAACAAGAAGTGACTCCCCCCAGAGGGGATGGCCATGCTGCAATCCCTTCTCCCCCATTCTCCTCTCGGGATCTTGGGCACGTACACACACGCGCCCAGTGTGAGTTTTAAGCCACCAGATCCAGAACTGGAACCGCAGTTGGCTACGTGGGAGTTCAGTGACAAAGCCATTATGCTAACTGCTGGTCCCTTAATTTATTTTGGGGGGATAGGAAAAATAATAGATGAACTTGAGGCCAGCAGGTGGCATGGAGGTTAAGGTGCTGGATCCCATACGGCCAACTGAGTTGTTCAGGTCCTTGACCTGGCAGCTTAAAAAAAAAAAACATGCATGCCCAAAAGCACAAGAGAGTCATGAAGAAAGGATTGCAGGGTGGCCATTACTCTGGGAGGTGATTTCTCACTTTTCCTCTTTATCCTCTCTCTCTCTCTAGTCAGTACATGCAAACTAAAACAAAACAGAACACTAAACCCAGAGTATTTTTGCAAGGAAATGCAAAACTGGAACAAACAAACAAACAAACCTAAAACGATGGGGATGAGTTAAAAGGACACAGAAACCAATCTAAAAAAGCTCCCAATGGCCAACACTGGAATAATTTGAACAATAAAAATGTTTTTAAGTTATATTGGATTATAACTCAAATTATAAAATAAATACCTGTGAATACATGATGTAAATAAGTGATTGGATGAGTATAGAAATGGGGGAGAATAACAAATCTCCCATGCAGATTTCCAAATAATATGTATACATGCTCTGCCCTTACGAAGGTACTTCATAACATAGCTCTACATGTGAGTGCATCATAATGACTTCACTACAACACTTGAAAATGGGTGTTGCATAATTACTTCATTGTAAAATTTGGAAGGGGGTTATAATTTTGTGGAGAAGTCTGACAAATATTGCCTCAACAAAGTGATCAAGTTAACATTATCAGTGAGAATCACGTTGATAGTATAGCCGTTGATATTATGTATGAGAATGGCAGTTTACTTCTGTGGTCATCTCTCAAAAATCCATAACCCTAATTTAATCATAAAAATTTTAGATAAATTAGTCTCCCACTTAAAAGTACTCCTCAAAATTGTTAATTTCATTAATATTCTAGGCATAGTAGTACATGCCTATGATCCTAGTTAATGGGGAAGTTGGGAGAGGAGAACTTTTTTTTTTTTCAGAGAGATATTTTTGCTATAGGGCACGTGCACTCATGAGAGAGACAGAAAGTGAGAAATCATCTCACAGTGGGGATGGCCATGCTGCAATTCCTTCTCCTCCATTCTTGTCTTGGGATTTTGGGCACGTGTGCACACATACCCAGCATGAATTTAAGCTACCAGGTCTGGACTGGAACCGTGGTCCACAATGTGGGAGTCCAGCAACATAATCATTACACAATCTGCTGGTCCAGGAAGAGGAGAATCTTAATGTGGTGAGACCCTGTCCATAAACATCTCTCTCTCTCACCCCAAATGTCCTCCTCCCTTCCATGGACTTTCATGTGCGTGCTCTCATTAACAAACAAACAAACAAACAAACAAACAAAAAACAAAGATCATTATACCTGACTTTATTTCAAAGCTTGTAAAATGAGGATAATTGCATAAAGTCAGAAAACAGTCACTAACATGAACATTAACGATCTTTTAAAAGTTGTACCAACTGCAAGTTAAAAATTTTTTTTAAATATAATATGGTCCATGGGGACCAGTGGATGGCATGGTGGTTAATGCACTGGACACTCCCACATGGCTGACCGCAGTTCGAGTCCTGGACCTGATGGTTTGCTTTCTCACTTTCTCTCTGTCTCTCTCTCTCTCTCTGTCTGTCTGTCTCTCTCTGGTCAAATTAAAATAAATGAATGAATAAATAAAATAATTCTTTAAAAATATAATATGGTTCAGGAACTTTGCTTCTGGTATATATCTAAAATAATTGAATACAGGATCTCAAAGACGTACTCGTGTACTTGTGTTCATAGCAGCATTATTCACAGTGAACAAAAGTGGGAGCAGACCAAGTATTCATCAAGAGAAGAATGGATAAACAAAATGTGGTCTATTCATAAAATGGAATATCATGCAGCTTTTAGGACATTCTGACACAAACTGCCACACTGACAATCCTTGACATAGACACTGTACTAAGTGAAATAACCCAGTCACAAAGGGACAAACACTGTATGATTCAACTTAATATGAAGTACTTAGTCAACTCAGAGAGACAGAGTGTTTCCAGAGTGTCATTTTATTTAATATATAATAGCAGGATCTTGGAGCTAAGTGAAAATGGGTACTTGTCTAACTCACTTTAAAGTGAGGATCAAATAAGGAGACTTCAAATCTGTGGCCCAGGCTCATTTTCCAGTGAGATCTCAAAGTCCTAATTTCAAGCCAAATCAGAAAGTAGGAGTGGGAATACTGGGCATCTTCTCAGTTCAGTAAGGGCTGACTTGCGGCAGGCTTTTCCAGGCAAGTTCTAAGAACCCATACTGGGCTATGCCCACTGGCTGGGTAGTATACACTTTGTTCTGCCCAGGGAGGGGTACCACATCCTGGAACTTGAGGGGGCCTGCAGGGACGCGAGAACTACCACAAAACAGGCGATAGAACAGTCGCTCACCAAGCACCAGCTCTGTGGTCTTCAGGGCTTTTTTGTAGATGGTCTCTTGGGACTGGAGTTTCTCTCCCTGAAGCAACTCTAGTAGAAGCCTCTGGATCTGGGGGGACTTAAGCTGGTACAGGTCCATGATCCGGTAGAACTGTTCCATCCAAGCAGCACTGTCTTTGGCATATCGCTGCTGCAGCATCCGCAAAACATAATATAGTGCCACAAAGGTCTCCCATAGGGGCATCTCTTCCTTTTCCTTAGAGATGGGTTGTATCTTCTTCTCCAACTTGGGCAATTTGGGGAACCTGCTATTACTCTTAAAATCCCAGAGGTCCTTCTGAAACATTAGTGCGAGGGTTTGTTTGTCAACAGAGGCATGGACACCTGTGAAAACCTCTCTTGTGGCAGGATAAAAATGTCGTCTCTCCATCTCTTTGAGAGCATTGGATAACTGCTGTACCCGTGCACTCCTGTAAGGTTCTCCTAAAAGATGCCAATTTATAGTCTTTGGGACTTGAATCCTCTTGGTGGTTGTTGGTAACACTGGTACAGGAATGAGCAGTGCTTTCTTCTTTGCCTTGGGGTATGTGGGGAGATCATCCCTCCCCTTCAAGACCAGGACGTCCTTCTGGACTATCAAGGCTGGGTGTTTTTTATCTGTAAAGGGATAGACAGCTGAGGGAACATCGCTTCGGATTGGATAAAGGTGCTTTATTGCCTTGTCAGGAGTGGATAACTGGAATAATTGTTGTGCCTGCTTCTTATTGGACTCAGCTAAGAGATGCCCTTTGAGAGACTGTGGTGTTTGAATCTCTTTAGTAGTTGATGGTAATTCTGATTCGGGGACAGAGGATGACTCCAGCCAGCTCTCTTTATGTTTTCTTCTAATTGGAGGGATCGCCTTTAAGTGTACTGGACTCAAAACCTCCTTATGGGGTTGTAATGTATTGATGTGACTTAACTCTAGGTTCTGACTGAGGTGTTTAGCAATGACCTTAAGATTACATAGTCGTATCCATTTCAAGTCCTCCTTTGAAGTGAAGTCTTTGAGGAGCTGGTTCAGCTGATGGAAACTGTCCCTGGAAAGTTTCTCTCCTGCTTCCAGTTTTGTTAAGGCATTGTTAATCTGATCTTCAACTAAGAAGCTTGTATCTGAGTCGTCTGGCCTTTGGAATCCTTCAGCTGGTCTTTCAGGTGAAGAGGCAAGGGATGGAGCAGGGCCCGGGGTTGGAGCCTGATCCTCAGTATTCCTCACTGAAGAATCCTGATACCACAAGAACTGCTTCCATCTGTCACGTTTGGGTCTACGTCCAGGTTTCTGTGGTCCCGTGATAATATCAGATAATGGGAACTCTGGCCTGTGGAGACCTTTGATCTGGGTTTCTAAGTCTGTTTCCATGGCTTGCAAAAACATGCCCCTGGCTTTCTCCAAGAGTATATTATCTTGTCTTCCCAGTGAACTTGTCATGGGGTGTATTTCAATAAGTTGACTGTCCTGTCTTTCTTTTGGGAGCATTTCTTCTTTATTTATGAGGGTTACCTGTAGTGGTATTTTGAAAGGACTCTTCAGAACTGTTGGTGACATACCCTTGTCCCTAAGTCTGGAGTCTCTCTTTCTATCAAGCAAGCTCTCTTTTTTAAGTAGAATTTTTCTTCTAGTTTTATCCTCCTTTTCTTCAGCAAGATCTTCATCTGTTGCTAGCTTGGGTAAGGACACACCTTCCTTTGAGAGCTCTGTTCTCAGTATTCTCTCCTCTTCTGACAGCATCTCCTCCCTAAATCTGCTCTTCCTTTTCTCCTCTTTACTTGTCCTCTCCATATACTCCTTCCGCTTCAGGCTCACTTCCTCCTCTTTCCTCAGGCTCTCTTTCTCCTTCCTCAGGCCCTCCTCTTCACTGAGAGTCTCTTCTTCCTCAGTGAGACTCTCCTTGCTCAAGCTCTCCTCGTCTTCCATGCTCAGGCTCTCCTCCTCCTCTTCACTTAGGCTCTCCTCCTCCTCTTCACTCAGCCTCTCCTCCTCACTCAGACTTTCTTCCTCTTCACTCAGACTCTCCTTTTCACTCAGGCTCTCTTCCTCCTCACTCAGGCTCTCCTCCTCGCTCAGGCTCTCTTCCTCCTCACTCAGGCTCTCCTCCTTGCTCAGGCTCTCTTCCTCCTCACTCAGGCTCTCCTCCTCGCTCAGGATCTCCCCCTCTTCACTCAGGCTCTCTTCCTCCTCACTCTGGCTCTCTTCACTCAGTTTCTCCTCCTCACTGAGATGCTCTTGCTCCATGCTTAGACTCTTCTTTTCACTCAGACTTTCCTCCTCTTCTTGCTCACTCCAGTGCCTCTCATCCTCTTTACTAAAGTGCTCTTTCTTTTGCTCACTTGGGCTCTCTTTTTCCCTCTTACTCAGCCTTTCTGTTTCCTTAGTGAGTCTCTTATCCTCTTT
>NW_006198801.1:664223-676055 GCF_000334495.1 Tupaia belangeri chinensis
TCCCTTTTTGGACTGAACTCTTTTTCTCATGCTTCTTAGCCACGGTCTCCTCCAAATTTTCTTCCCTCAGACTAATCTTCATTTTCTTCTTCCTGATCACATGTTTTCTTTTTTCTTTTCTCTTCTGCTCTTCCCCCTCCTCTGTCAGGCTTTCCTCTTCTATTTTCTTCTCACCGAAGCTTTTATATAAGTCCTCAAGGAGAATATTTCCAATATTCTCTAATAGCCATTTCACCTGAGTATGTTCTGGTTTATTCTCCTCAATTCTAGTCACAAGCTCCTCTAGCTGCTGTTTTTCTAACAGATTTTGTTCCTGGATCTCCTTTAACATAGTCTTTACCTGGATTTCATTGAATTGTATCTTCTCCTGGGCCTTTTCTAACAGCCATTGGTCCTCCTTCGAACTCTCATCAGTCAGTATTCTCTCCTTGGTTACTGTTCTAACATCTTCTAGTTTCTCTTTTTGAGTCTCTTCCTTCTCTTTCTCAGTTATTTCTCTTTCTTCTGAAGGTATTGTACTTGTTTCTCTAATTATGTCAGCCATAAGTCTCAGCAGTTGACCCTCTTTGGCCCTTACCTTTTCTTCCTTAGAACTGGGCTCTTTCTCTTCAAAACTAATTTTCTTTTCCATATCCAGTTTCTTCATTGCCTGTATTCTTTCCTTTTTGGTCATTTTCTCAGTAATGTCACTCTCTTTAGTTCCAATGTCATGGGCCAGTTTCCTCTCTTCTTGAGGCAATTTATCCTCTTCTTTCATAATTTCTCTCTTTTCTTCAGTTTTTCTTTTCTTTCTCTTAGTTTTGCCAGTTATTTCTCTAGCTATTGCCTTTTCTTTCTTGGCAACATGCCTCTCCTTTTTGGCAAGTTTTCTCTCTTTTGGAGTCCTTCTCTTTTTCACCACCCTTTTCTCTTTTTCCTCGGCCTCTTCCTCTTTCTCTAGGAGTTCTTTTTCCATGTCATCAGCCTGTTCCTCCTCTTCTTGTGACAATTTCTCTTTTTCCCAAGCCCGTTTTTTTAGTTTAACTTCCTTTTCCTCTTTCTCATATGATATCTCCTCTTTCTTAGCGCGTTTTTTTTTCAAGGCCTGTTTCTTTTCCCTTTTGGACAACATTTTCTCAATTTCCTCCATCATTTTTTCTTCTGAGACTATTATTTTTTCCCTAGGCCGTAGTTTTGTTTTCTCAACCTCTTCCTCCACTTTTTGAACCAGTTTTTCCTCTTTCTGCTCATGTCTCTTTTCATCTTGGGTCTGTTTATCTTCTTCCTGTGACCATCTGTCCATTTCCCCAGGCTGTTCCTCCTTTTCTAGTTCCACTTTCTCTTCTTCCCAGGGTTGTTGTTTCTTTTTCTCTTCTTTTTGTGCTCTTCTCTTTTTCCAAGCTTTTCTTGCTTCTTTCCAGGCCCGTTTATCTTGTTTGGACAATCTCTCCATTTCCTCAAATTTTTCATCTTCTTCTAGGTCCAGCTTCTTTCTTTCCTGAACTAACTGTTTATTCTCCTCTGTGTCTTCCTTCTCTTTCTGCGCCTGCCTCTCTTTCTGGTCTTGTTCTTCCTGTTCATCTTGTTCTTGTTTTTCCTGTTCATCCTGTTCCCCAACTTGTTTTTCCTTTCTTTGGATTTGTTTCTTTTGGGGAGCCTTTTTTCCCTCTTGTTCTGCCAAGCTCTCCCTTTCTGATATCTGTATCCATTCTTCTTCAGACAGTCCTTCCTCTTCACTAGACAAATGGTCCTGGGCCGATTTCCCCAGCTCCCAGGCCTCTTCCTCCTCTTCTTCAACATCTTTCTCCCTTTCCTGTGTGAGTTCTTCTTCTTCTCCAACATGTTCTTCTATGTCCAGGATTAGTTCTTCCTCTTCCCAAGTCAGTTCCTCTTCTTCCCCACCCAGTGCCTCCTCTTCCTCACCAAAATCCTCCTCTTCTTCACCAAAATCCTCCTCTTTCTGGCCCAATTTTCTCTCTTTCCAGATCAGCAGCCCCTCTTTCATAGTCCCTATGCCTTCTTCGTGGGCCTGCATGATCTTTTCCCAGTCCTCCTGTCTCCTTGGTAGGATTGGTTTCCCCTCTTTCCAGAGCACTTTCTTTCTTTTCCCTAGTAGTTCCCCCTCCTTTCCAGTCATTCGCTTTTCTTCTAGAACTAACTTCTCTTCTTCTGTGGTTAATTTCTCTTGTGGGGAAGCAAGTATTTCTTCTTCCCAAGCTATTTTTTCCTTTGAAAGAGTTGGCTTCTTCTTATGCTTGGTTGGTTTCTCCATTCTCTGTGTTAATTTTTTCTCTAGCCTTGTCCTTTTCCTTTCTTCCTTAGCTATTTTCCCTTGTTGCTTAGCCAGTTTTCTTACTTTCTTTTGAAATTTCTTTCTCTTGAAGGCAATTTTCTTCTTTTTGACTTGAGAAAATTTCTCTTTCTTTAACACTTTTTTATCCCCATATTGTTTTGCTACTACTATTCTTTCATCCTTGACAGCCCCTTTAACCACGTTTTCTGTCATGATGGAAGGTTCTTCTATTTTTTTGTCATCCAATTTTAATGACAATGGACTCAAGTCCCTTAAAAGAGGGCAGATCTCTTGGAAGAGATTCCAGCTGGGCTGTCGATCAGCAAGCATCACCCGAGCCAGGTCCACCAATTCTTTACCCAAATCCCTTAACATTCCTGGATGGGAACTTGCTATCCTAGAGGTGACAAGAGAGTAAATATCATCCCGCCAAGACCTGGTATCTGATGGACCTTTTCGTCCAGGGGTTCCAGACAAACCACGGCTTTTCTTTGCACGTTTCTTGCTTTTCTCTTCTGTCTTAGAAACCTCTGTGACTTCTTTCTTGGGCTCTTGTGTAGGTGCTTCTGAAACATCTTTCAAATCACTTCTCTCTTTGCTTTTCTCACTTGCTATTTTTTGGCTTTGTTTCATTGACCTTTTCCGAACCTTTTTTGCATGTTCTTGTTTTTTCACCGTAGGGATATCTTCTCTATCGTCTTTTATGTCATGCTGAACTATGGCCTCTATAGCCTCCAACAGGACTTCTTTTGTTTCAGCATCATCCTCAGATTTGACTGGACTGAAAGTATCTAGTATCAGCTCTGGCTCTAAGACAATATCCTGGATGTCAATTTGCTCTGATGTCCTTGCTCCTCTTTGTTCTTCTTTACCCTCGAAAGGCATTAACACAGAGCTAACCTTTCTCAATTCTGTCCTTCTCTGCCCCCTTGCAATAATCAGGTTCTTTTTAACTGCAGAGATATTGGGAGAAAAATAGTTAAGAAAATCATAGAGGTCATACATGAGACTCTTTGTAATATCTACTTCAGTGAATTGTAATAAAAGCTACAAAGGCAAATGTGATTGATACTTTTGACACACAAAGGCTCTCTGTTTTATCCCAGCTTCTCTAAGACCTTTTACTTTCTGTGAATAGGATCTTTCCATTAACTCTGTTCCCATTGGTGTCCTTTTATATACCTTGGCCTAATTAGCCCTGCTTTTTGGACCCATGGTGTGGGGGGATCCAAAACCCCAAATATGCCCCATACATTATCCCATACGTACTAAGCTTTCTGCTCTTCATGTGAACACGTCTCTTTCTTTTCTTCAGTTCGGTGATCTTTTCAGGTTCTGACAAAGGTATGAGTGTGTGTTCAGTAAGGGCCTCAAGTTCACCAGGCCTTGATATACCAAAAGACAATTTAAGTGCTTTTTCTTTAAAGAACAACGTCAGGTTTTCATTTAGCCGCTGCGCCACATGACTAAGCAGGCTCTGGACATCGCTAGCTTGAATCCCCAGCAACTGGCCCAGGGGGACATCCCCGATCATTTCCTGCCTACAAAAGTCAAGAGAAAATAAAGATAATACTGAGCTGGTAATAAAACAAAATTCAATGAAAAGAAAAAGAAGGTGTTACAATGAAGACGTGGGGATAAAATGACTAGAACAGAATAGATCGAAGTGTTAAGGTTTGATAAAGAAAGAATGAAGGATAGATAGCAAGTAACAGGGTAGTCATTGCTTCTTTGTCTGGAGGATGTGTGGACTTGAGACTTGAGGAATGTTCAGGAAGTGAGGAGATGATAGAAACATTGGCTAGTGAATGGCCAGAAGAAAAAGAGTAAGTGCCAGGAGAAAAGAGCAAGTAGAAACAAAGAAGAAAAGGAGGAAAATAATAGAAAAAGGGTTGTGGAAGAAGGGAAGAAATGATCAGATAGATTCTGGAGGCTACAAGCTAGAAAAAAACAGAAGAGGGAAAAGTTGCCATCTAACTTACTGCATTTCCTGGAAAGTTTTTGGATTCTTTAGCAGTTGTAACAGCCTGGTTTTGGTTTGGATGCCTGCGAATCTTATCATAAGGTATAAGGCCTTAGCCCGCACATTCCCATCACAGTCCAACAATCCCAGTGTCAGTGGAATAGCAAAAGGACGGCTCAGGAAGCCTAACCTCTCTAGTGCATCCCAGGCTAGCTCACGAATATGTGGATTGTAATGGGTTATATCTTCCAGGAGGCGACGGGCAGTCTCAGAGAGCAGCCTTGAAGATATTTGATTATTGGCAAAAATTCGTGCCAGGGCACTAAAATATTTCTTGTATTTCTCTACAGAACAGTAAATTGTGAGGGTGAGGATGGCCTCTATTATATTATCCATAAGCCCTTCAGTTAATTTTCTTCCCATCCAATTTTGTTTTGCCATATAGTCAAGAGCATCAAAAGAAGTTTTTTTCTGCCTCTTGGACTTATCCTTCTGTTTACGCATTGAGATTTCATCTTCTACTGAAGTTATAAGTGGCAGTGTTTGAGGTTTTAAGAGTTCAGTCATATCCCAGTCTTTATCTCTGGAGGGCGAGTATAGATAACAACGTAGGAAGATTGGGATACCCTCAGGCCAAAGACAGGCACGGATCACTGAGTTTGGGATGTAGCCATCAGGAGCAAAGGGCCATTTCTGTCCTTGACCAAAGAAGCATTGTAATATATGGTAGACATTGAAGCCATCCCAGCCAGTCAGGTGTAATTGAGCAGGAACCCTATGTGGGTAGTAATTACGCTTGGTGTCAGGAGTAGACAAATCGATACTCTCATCCTCGAAAAAATACAAATCGGGTCTCTCTTGAATCACAAGGGACATATGTCTCTCTTCCTCTACCACATGTGGTACAGTATTGTCAAAAGCAATGACCCGTTTGTTGACAAGGGTCTCTAGCCCCTGTAATTCCTGTAGCCCTTGTCTAAGGTAGACAAATTTAGGTACAAACACTATTTCAAATGAAAAGAAGAAGCTAGGTAGGAAAGGTTTAGGGACTTCTTGTATTTCACATGCATCAGATAGGTTATCTAGATGAATCAGCTGAGCAGGAGGGAGTAATTTTAAGCAGGATACCATGTAGATACTTTGATTGAAAGTCAAAAGTAGGTCACCCCGATTATTGGCAAAACAAACTGGGCCAAAATGCAATGCTGAATCCAGATCAGTTACAAGTCTGCCATGGAAATCCCAGATCCGGACTGAGCCATCAACAGCCCCCGTGACAAAAAGTTTCAGGGAAAAGCAGACATCAAATGAAGTGATAGTACATTCATGCAGGCATTTTGTACCTCTGAACTTAGTGCTTTGTTCTGATTCTGAGGATGTCAGAAAGTCTTGGTAGTTCCAGAGATACCAGCAGCAGTTTTCAGTGATGGCACCCACAGAATCTGGCAAGAGTATCACATGTTTTAAGGGACAACCACAGTAAATTCTGCCAGCAGACTGCAAGATTACCTTGTTCTCCTGAAGCACAGCCTCTGTCAGGTATACAATGTCATCCATGCCATAGGAACAGAGTAAGGAGTTTTTCTGGGGACCCTCCAGAGTAGACAGTGCCAGTACTGGACCAGAGTGAATGGTCTTCTCTATTTGGGCACAGCTATAGTGGGAAAGAATTCTCACAATGCCACTCTCATGCCCACAGAACATCAATCCTTCTAATCCCTTACCCAAATGGGACTTCACATAGGCCAGGCATCTTACGTTATCCCAAGAGTTTATCGTAGGGCACACAAGGTATTTAGCTGTGCAAGGAGAGCGTGTTGTGTCAAATACCAGCACCTCTGAACCGCCTGTTGCCACAAAGAGCTCTTCTTTGTCTGAGTCAAAGGCCCAAGCCACAGCCTTATCCATGACCAGCAGAGGCCAAGTGAGAACCAAGAGATCCCCCGTTACAGGAGACAGGAAGCGCAATAATCCATCTTCGGTGGCACACAGGATCCGAGTCCAATTATGGCCACAGCAGACCCTCTGCACCTGCTGAGGAGCAGAACCACAGATATTGAAGAGGCTATAAAAGTAGGGCAGGTGGTACAATGAGAAAGAATAGGTAGTCTGGCAGAAAAAAGTGGTGTTATCAATAAACTGCAGTTGCCGCAGGTTCTCATCAATATCCAGCTGCCGCAGCAAGCTCCCAGAAGTCAGAGTCCATTCCCTCACGACACCTTCAATGCCTGCTGTTAGTAAGGTGTAGGTCTCTGGCCGGCTATGGATACATATCACTGATGAGGAATGGGCCTGGAAGCTGTGAAGGAAGTTACCCTGGTCTAAACCCCAAGCATGGATTTCTCCAGCCCTGTTTCCAGCATAGAAATTGCCCTGAGAGACACAAGTAAAGGAGCAAGTGATGGTGGAGCCACTGGCTACAGAAGTAAATGTCTTTACTTCTTTCAGCTGACCCTGTCCCTGGTAGGTGAAAACCCTCACTATATTCTCACACAGAGCCAGCAAGGAGCCCTGGGGGCCATTTAGAGAAACCCTTTGTACAAACTCATGACCAGTCATGGGCACTGTGTGAGCCATCTGGAGGCCCCTCCTATTTGCTAAGATAAACCAGGTAACCACAGCCCCCAAGGTGCCAGACAGAAGCAGCTCAGATTCTGAGTCATAGCAGAGGCAGCTGATGGAGAAACGACAGGGCACTGTACCCAGAGATTTGAATGCTTGGTGGTGATCTTCAAAGAGCCTCAGGCACATGTCACCACAGTAAGCAACTAACATGTGATGGGAACCTGTGTGGACCATTGCTTCGACCGGTGGCACTGGATCCTTCATGAAAAACTTCATCTTCTGTATTATTCCTTTCACCTCCGTATCTTTTTTCTGTATCCAGAGTACTGCCTAGAAGAGGGTGGGAGATAAAAGCTTGACCATGAGGCAGATCATTTCCCAAAAGTGTGAGGTAGAGAAGGTCTGAATGGTTAGATCACTGCTACCTCGTGTGGGACTAAGGAAAGACTTAGACATCTTGACGTTGAGAGTCTCCTAGCACTTGGAGTTGGGTGACGGAAGCATTATGCTCAAAGTCCTTTTCTTGGCCTTCAATTTACTTTGTGGGGATAACGAATTCTGTGGGCCTGATACATAGAAGTGAAGAAGGATCACTTCACCCAGGTCAAACTTGGCCATGGAAACTCTAAAATGGGCAAATTCAGTTATTCTTGCTATTCTGAAATGAGGACAGTTTAGGTCGGTGCATATAAATTGGATTAAGGGGAAAAGGGGAAAGTAGCTTTACCTGCAATTTTTTCCCCCGTGGCTCCAGCCAGTCTAAGGAGACAAAGTAGTTGACATTGATGGAGTAGAAGCAGACAAAGGACTTGTTCTGAGTATGGTGAGACTCTCGGCATAGAGTTTCAGGCCAGTCACTCAGTACCACCACATCGTCCTTTGATTCTTCATCAATCTAAGAGAAAAGAGTGGCCTGAGTCCCCACTCATTCATTCATCAAATACATATTTATTGGGGGGGATCAGTGGACAGTTGTTTTGTAGTCAGTTAGCATTAATTCACTCTACTACTGGAAAGCATTGTTTGTGAAGTCGTCCCAAATCCTCAGTTCGCAATAGAATGCATCTGTATGATCCAAGTTTCTTCTAACCTTTCTCAACCAAGGTTCCATAAGAAAAGTAATCTCTAATGTCCTAAGGTATCCAGTCTACATATTGAATTAATTTGTTAGTCATCTGGAATAACTTTCCTTCCTTTTTTTTTTTTTTTTTTTGCCATAGGACACATGCACTCACTGGAGAAAAAAAGTGAGAGGGAAGGTAAGAAATCACCCCCCAGGAGGAATGGCTATGCCACAGTCCCTTCTCCTCCATTCTCTTCCTGGGATTTTCAGAATGTACACACACGTGCCTGGCATAATTTTTAAACTGCCAGGCCTGGGACTCCAACCGTGGTCAGCCATGTGGGAGTCCAGCACCTTAACCACTATGCCACCTGCTGGCCTTCTGGAATAACTTTACAAAGTCCTGCCCCCATCCATAGGATCACTCCTATTACAAGCACACATGCATGATATATTGCCTGTAGGAAACTTATACTTCACGCACATGTAATAGAATGCCCACTATGTGTGGGAGCTAGACTTTGTAGCATATACTTCACTATTCTTGTGCATATCCAAGGGAAGTTTGTGCTATTCACAACATAGAGTTAGCTATACTTCAGCTGTAATCTGTACTTTGTGTCTGCACGCACACACATGTGTATCTATCAAGAGAGATACATTCTGGGACCAGCAGATGGCATAATGGTTATGTCACTGGACCCGGCAGTTTAAAACTCACACAAGATGCGTTTACATGCATGCTCAAAACCCCAAGAGGAGAATGGAGGAGAAGGGATGGCAGTGTAGCCCTCCTTCCTGGGAATTGATTTCTCATTTTCTGTCTCTCTCTGTCTCTTTGGCAAGTGCACATGCCGTATAGCAAAAATCTGTGTTAAAAAAGAGAGAGAGAGAGATACATACATTTTAATATGTTACACAGTAAAACATACACAGTAAACACTACCTTCCAGTGATACAGCATATGTCTGTAATAAATGTGCATGAACCCATTTTATTCAGCTAAAATTGAGACTCACGAAGTTTCATTTTGAGAAGGGGGCCCCCTTCTCGTAAGATGTTTGTGCTATGCCTTCCTCCTGAACAATGCTCCATGAATCTCTCTTTGTATTGGAATTTGTGCTCTCACTACTTAAGATGGAAAATAAAACACTAAATTAAACTGAAGTGTTAATACTTCTTTACTTACAATGTTTATCAAACCTATTTCCTGTAAGCACAAAGGATTTGAAACTATATTGAGAGAAGTATCTACAACTCATAATCTCTCTTCTCCCTATAATTCCCATTTTTAGATATCAAAGAGATTTTAGATTCAGTAGCAGCAGCAGAGTTGAGAGAAAGTTGAGCTTCCAATTCCTCATCCTTCTTTTTTTTATTTTTTTAAGGTGTTTGCCAGAGGGTATGTGTGCTCACCGGACAGAGACAGATACAGAGAAAGAGAAAGTAAGAAATCATCTCCCAAGGGGATGGCCATGCTGCAACCCCTTCTCCTCCATTCTCCTCTCAGGATTTTGGGCATGTGTGCGCATGTGCCCGGCATGATTTTCAAGTCATTAGGTTTGGGAATCAAACTATGGTTGGCCATTTGAAATCCAGTGCCTTAATCACCACTCTGCCTGCTGGCCCCACCATCCCTCTTAATTGAATCAAGAAGCTTGTCTACATACCCTTTATTCCATTAGTTAATCATTATTCTTTTTCTTTTTTCTAGTCTTCATATACAAACAATTCACTCATTTGACAGTGCTTATTTTCTTGATTTACTAGAGGATACGTGCACTCATGAGAGAGAGAAACAGAGAGACAGAGACAGAGGAGAGAGAGAGAATGTTAGAAAGCACCCCCTCGTGGGAAATGGTAATTATAATCCTTTCTCGTCCATTTCTCTTCCTTTCAGGATTTTGGGCATGCACACAACACATGCCTGGTGTGTTTTTTAAGCTGCTGGGTCTGGGATTCAAACCACATAGTTGGCCATATGGGATCTAGATGCCTTAACCACCACACCACTGGCTGGTCCTTAGCAATGCTTTCCAAGACCAGCAGATGGCATAATGGCTACGTTGCTGGACTCCCATGTAGTCGAACATGGTTCGAGTCCTTGACCCAGCAGCTTAAAACTCACTCTCCATGCTTGTGTGTGCATGCGCAAAATTCTAAGAGGAGAATAGAGGAGAAGGGATTGTGCCATGGTCATCCCCCCGGGGGGGGAAGGAGGATAACTTCTCACTTTCTGTCTCTCTGTCTCTTGGGCAAGCACAAGCAACCTATAGCAAAAATCTCTCAAAACACACACACACACACCATGTGTTCCCATAGAGGACTCTAAAAGACTAATAAATTAAACTGAAGCAATGTATCTGTGCTCGATACTACTGCTGGCTACCCTATACTGATCATTCTCCCTCCTCTTCCTCCTCTTTCCGTCATAATAAAATTCTGATTCTCTTTCCTTTTTTTCATAGGTACATTCAGAATTTTTATTTCAAAACAAAGAACCACAGTCATATTAATAATAGAAAATTTATATGGAAATATTCACAACTCGGTCACTGAGAAATAAGAAAAATTCCACCCTGTATCACTGTCAACCTGCCTCATGAGGAGTAGGCAGTGGAGGTGCAGTCAGGGGAAAGTTGTCTTTTCCAGTCAAGCCCTGCTCCCCAGCCAGGGAAGTTTGCATCCCAAGACTCAAGGACCAGAGGGAATAGCAGGAACTGAGAACTGAAATATTATTATCAGCAAGGGTCTAAGAGTCTGAAATGTGTAAGCACCAAGGAGGGAGAGGGAAATCAACATATGAAAAAGAAGAGGGTGAGTGTCCCCAGGAGCCAATCTCCACTTATTAAAATACTGAGATAGTAGGAGACGACACCTGGGGGCGTCTGTGACCTGTGGCAGCGGCAAATCCCTCCATCTCCTAATCTGCAATGCTCCCGAATTGGAAACAACTCTTCTGTTAATTTCTTACTCCTAAAAGAACGCCCTGCTCTCCTCCACAGCTAGGACCCCCAAGAGGCCAAATGCCCTGATAGCTCACTGTCTCTCCTATTTCCATGGCCTGCATCTGGGGTGAGGCTGAGCCCTCCATCCTCAACCTCTAGATTTAGGAAGTCCTCCTCCAACTCTCTGACTGAGAACGGTAGCTAGATGAGTCACCTGGAGGCGAAGGTTCTGGATGTAAGTCCCACCCAGCTAGGCAGTGTTATTTATATACACCAGGATGAGTTTAATACATTCCATCCAATGAAGGCAACAATCACCAATAAGCGATATCCGCCCAGAGGAAAGTGACAGGACACATACATTCAGGCTCTCCTGAGAGACTACACTGCACACTTACTCATACTGCCTCTCATGTGGTCTATCACCAAGTTCCATGGCAATATGGCAACCAAGGGCAATGAGATACAGTAACCAGCCCAGACGAGCGTACCACAACATACTTAAACCAGATAATAACCGTTCAAGAAAAATCCTCTCCCAGAGCTGAGGTTACAATTCAGTTAGCTATGGCCATTTTCTCAGTCCCTTTAAAGCTGTGGGCTAAAACAAAACAAAAACTAGTATCTAAAATCTCGAAGAACAAAATGGAGGAATACTGAACTTCGTCCAATTATTTCAGGTTTCTCATTTGGATGGCTCTCTCACTGGATGGATGGTGGGATTACTTTTAGGATATGAGTCCACTATAAGGAGAAGGAATTGTTCAGTCCAATGAGAGGGGAGAGGCTGTCTAAAAATAACCTGCCTCTTCTGGACTCCCATCTAAAATTAGAACCCATCACATGCCATTTAGTACAATCCTAGATTTCAAGTAATGCTACATATAAACTATACTCTTAACAACATCTGGGACTAGCAGGTGGCATGGTAGTTAAGGTACTGGACATTTCCCCATGGCCGACCATGGTTTGAGTCCTGGATCTGGTTGGTGACTTACTTTCTCTCTCTCTCTCTCTCTCT
>NW_006198801.1:677418-684455 GCF_000334495.1 Tupaia belangeri chinensis
GTGTGTTTCTCTCTAGTCAAATTTAAAAAAAAAATAAGTGAATGAATAAATAAAATTAAATAATTATTTAAAAGAAAGAAAGAAAGAAAAACATCCCAAAGAAAACCAGTAGCTTTTTTGTATAGGCATGTGACTATTCTGAGAAGTTAGCTACCACTTGAAGGATAGAAATTGTGAAGAGACAATACCCAAACCTCAGGACCACACATCAGTGTACTCAGCCACTAACAAAAACTTCTTCCTGAATTCATCCCTTCTTACTGCATCTTTACCTTGCCAGAATCAAATCCTTTTTCCACCCTACCTCTCTTTAAACACCTCCCTGTAACCTCAGTTTCTTTCTGTTTTCATTATTTAGTAAAATCCCCTTACATTTAAAAAAATAAATATTTATGCCACAAAACCAGAAGATAAAAATAAATAAAACTTGTGTTAATTTGTTGTGCAGAGCTATGTAGAAGTGAAGGTGCTCTCTGAAGTCAATCCCCCTCTACCCTCAAATTCTCATGAGTATGTTCTTCCTGGTGAGTCTTGGACTGGGGGAAGCATACCATCCCTCTCACGCCCCTTGGATGCACTAGTGAGGCCACATCAAAATCCTGATTTTCTTTAGGGTGATCATGGACGCAGAAATTCTGGCAATGTGGGATACTACTATGGTACCTCAAGGCCGGTCCTCCCCTGTGGCTCTTTGACCTTTGCTCTTCTACCTACATGCAGTTTGAAGCTGACGCCTGCAAGTGCAGCAACTATCTTAGAACCGTTATGAGCTAACATATTAAGGAAAACAGAAAAGAAGGAAAAAGAACATGGATCTTTGACCACATATAAGACAAAGGTGCCTCCTACTTGTCTAATCTATGCAAAACCATTTTCTGATACTTGAAGCAGAACATGTTCCAATTGTACCTAATACTATCATATTAATTTAGAAGGGGAGATATGGGAGGGCCTTTCAAAGTTGCTCATAAATTGCCCATACCATAGCCATGACGGGGACAGCTAATTAATCCACACCCAGCAGATGCACACTGTTATACACATCACCTTTATGTCCTTCACAATCTTATGTATGAGGAGTTTCAAGTCCTTCCACTCAGGAATCAGTCTAGGTGAAGATGCTAGTGTTGTGCTATTCCAGTTCTTTGGAACTCTTCTTTCTGACATCTTGGATTACAAAAACCTGTGACAGGTAAAAATGACGTTATAACAACTGATGTTAGACTGGAAATGAATGGAATTGAGAAAGAGGGAAGAGCAATTGGACAGAAACAGGAGAAACTTCTTTGTTTTAAAAAGAGGGACCAGGGAACCAGCAGTTAGCGTAATGGCTATGTCGCTGGACTCCCACGTAGTCTACTGCGGTTCGCGTCCCGAACCCGGTGGCTTAAAACTCACACTGGGCGCGTGTGCGTGCGTGCCCAAGATCCCGAGAGGAGGAGAAGGGATTGCGGCGTGACCATCCCCCCTGGGGAGTGATTTCTCGCTTTCTGTCTCTATCTCTCTCTGAGTGTCTGGCGAGCACACGCGCCCTATAGTGAAAATCTCTCCCAAAAAAAATAAAAGAGGGACCAGAAGACGGTGTAATGGTTATGTCACTGGACTCCCATGTAGTCACGCTGGGTACATGTGCATATGTGCCCCAAATCCTGAGAGGTGAATGGAGGAGAAGGGATTGCAGCATGGCCATTCCCCCAGAGGGTGATTTCTCCCTTTCTGTCTCTCTGTCTCTCTGGTGAGCGCATGCACCCTATGACAAAAATCTCTCTTTAAAAAAAAAAGTAGTGGTGATGGCCCAGTCACTGTGGTGCAGTGGTAACATAAGTGCCATAGTGAGGCTAGAAACCATGTAGCCAGCCACATGTTTGGATCTCTGGGTGAGTCTGGAACATGGGTACTTACTATCCTGGGGAGCTGGAGGGCTGGGAAAAGGGTACTATAGTATGATGAGACCTGTAGAGGGTGTTTCTCCCTTTCTCTTGTGATATGGTGAGATCGAAGTGGATCTCACATAACTGACTGCAGTTCAAGTCCTGGCCCTGATGATTTGAAAAACACACTGGGCATATATGCATGCATGCCCAAAATCCTGATAGAAAGGAAGAATGGAGGAAAAGGGATTGTGTCTTGACTACACCCCATTGAGGGCTGCTTTCTGTCTCTCTGTGTCTCTGTATCTCTCTCTCTAGCAAGCACATGTCCTCTGACAATTAAAAATTTTAAATTTTAATTTTAAAACATAGAGAATTACTATATAGTCAAGTAATTCTGCTTCTAGGTGTATACTCAAAAGAATTAAAAACATACCTTCACTTGGGCCAGCGGCAGCATGGTAGTTAAAGTGACTGGATCCCACATAGCTGGCTAGGTGGTTTGAGTCCCAGAACCAGCAGTTTAAAAATCACACTTGATGCATGTGAGTGTGTGCCCAAAATCCCAAGAGGAAAATGGAGGAAAAGTGATTGTGGCATGGCCCACTGGAAGATGCTTTCTCTCTCTCTCTCTTTCTCTCTCTCTTTCTCTCTCTCTCTCTGGTGAGCACATGTGCCCTATAGCAAATATGAAAAAAAAAAAACCTTCACTCAAAAATTTGTACATGAATATTTGTTTAACATTACTCATAACAGCTAAAAAATTGAAACAATCTACATGCCCATCAGCTGATGAATAAACAAAATGTTATATATACACACAATAGAATATTATTCAGTCCTAAAAAAGGAATGAAGTACTGGTACAAGCTACAATATGGACGAACCTTGGGAAATTATACTGAGGGGCCGGCAGGTGACCTGGTGGTTAAGGGCACTGGACTCCCACATGGCTGACCACAATTCAATTCCTGGACCTGGTGGCTTGCTTTCTCACTTTCTCTCTCTCTCTCTCTCTCTCTCTCTGTCACTCTCTGGTCAAATTAAAATAAATAAAGTTAAATAAAATAATTCTTTAAAAAAGAAAAAGAAAAGAAAAACTATACTGAGAGCTTCCAGACACAAAATGCCACACATTGTATGACTGCATTCATGTGAACAGAAGTCTAACTTGAATCACCAAAACAGAGTGACTGCCCTCAGTCAATTCTGAAATCTGAGCCACTTTGCACACCAGACTCCTTGAAGAAAGACCCATCTACACTGCCAGACATGTACATCCTGTATAAGGAATACTATTTATGGAGTTTACAGTCTCGCAGTGAACTACTTACCAAACCCATGATTACACACACAGCTAGTTATGATGAATTTTAAATGTGAAATTCTGAGTTATGGGAACTCAGGGACTGAGGTGTGGGAAAAGAGTATTTGCTCTATTGTTTTTTAAAACTCTCTTTATTTCTTTTTTGTTTTAATTGCCAGAGAACATATGCACTTGCTAGAGAGAGACAGAGAAATAACCCCCCAAAAAAGACATGGTCATATTGCAATCTCTTCTCCTTTTTGCCATCCATCCTGTTGGAATTTGGGGCATATATGCTCACATGCCTGGCATGTTTCTCAAGCCACCAGAGCCAGGATTTGAACTGCAGTTGACTATGTGGGCTCTGGCTCCCTTAACTACTAGGCCATGGTACTAGCTTTCTATTATTCTTTATACTTTTTTTGCAATTTCTCTAAATTGAAAATAAATTACTGCTACAGAAGTGTTAAGGATAATGTGTAATAAGAATATGTAACAGTTGCACCTGACTCCAAGGCCCTAGAATGTGTGCATTAGGAACCCCCTGATTGAATCCTGGAGGCTTTATAAGAAGAAACACAGAGAGACCAGTTGATGGTATTATGGTTATATCCCTGGACCCCCACATAGTTGACCATGGTTCGAGTCCTAGACTCAGCAGCTTAAAACTCATGCATATGTGCGTGTGTGTGTGTGTGTGTGTGTGCCCAAAATCCCAAGGGGAGAAGGGAAAATAAGGGATTGTGGCATGACCATCCCCCCGGAGGGTGATTTCTCACTTTCTATCTCTTTGTCTCTCTCTGCGAATGTGCATGCCCTAAAGTAAAAAATCTCTCTCTTAAGAAAAAACAAGGCAGAAGAATGAAAGAGACACAGACATGAATAGACTTCTCTTCTCTTCTCTCTCATCATGCAATGCACTATACAACCTTGGAACTCTACAGAGAGTACCACCACATACAGCCCCCCTTGATCCTGGGCCTCCAAAAATATAAGCTAAATAAACCTCCATTCTTTTTATTAATTAATTTTATTTTAGCCAGAGGACACATACACTTGCCGAAGAGAGAGGAAAAGAGAGGGAAAGTGAGAAAGCATTCCCCATGGAAAATGGTCATGCTGCAATCCCTTCTCCATTTCTCCCTACTGTCAGGGTTTTGGGTGCAGACACATGACAAGTGTGTTCCTCAAGCTGCCGGATCCAAGAATGAATCATCCATCAGCCATGTGGGATGTAGCTGCCTCAGTCACTGCCTTGGGCTGGCCCACCTCTATTCTTTAAAAATGATCTAGACTCAGGTACTCGGTTATAAGCAAAAGAGAATAGGCCAAATGAGTAAGTTCAAAAGTAGCCCTTATCCTCGAGGAAGTTCAGTGGTTAATTTGGTAATTACTGTAATAAAGTACCTCGGGCTGTATGGGGGCAGCACAGAAGACTTTAGGAAGGAAACGCTGGCACAGAGCGCAGGAGGAGCACAAGGAGCTTGCCAGAGAGAAAAGGCTTACTAAAGCACTCCAGAGGAGAGAATGGCATAGACACTTAAAAATACAGTTCACGTAGGGCCAGCTAGTGGCGTAGTGGTGAAGGCACTGGACTCTCACGTGGCCAATCCCAGTTTGAGTCCTGGACCCAGTGGCTTGAAACTTGGTGCATGTGTGCCCCAAATCCCAAGGGGAATGAAAGCAAAGGGACGGTAGTGTGGCCATCCCCCACAGGGCGTGATTTCTCACTTTCTCTCCCTCTCTTTCTGTGTCTCTGGATGTTGCACATTCCCTATAGCAAAAATCTCTCTCTCTAATATATAATAATATATATATATATATATTATATATATGAATGATTCATGCAAGAAACTAGGTAAGAGTTAAATATTTTTATGGCACAAAGTGCAAGAGAGCAATAGAGTAAAATATGGCCAGGTGGGTAGTCATCAATTTTAAGTGTTATACTAGGGAAGTTTGCTTGTTTTTGTTTTTGTTTTTTCTTTTGTTTTTTAAGAGATTTTTGCTATAGGGTGCTTGCACTCGCCAGAGACACAGAGAGAGAGAAAATGATAAATCACCCCCCAGCGAGGGCCACCCATAATTCCTTCTCTTTCATTCTCCTCTAGGGATTGTGAGCACTCATGCATAAGCACCTGGAATGAATTTCAAGCCACGGAGCCCAGAACTCAAGCTGCAGTCAACCATGTGGGAGTCTAGTGCCATAACCACTACGCCACCTGCTGTCCCTCCCTTTTAAGGTTTTTGCCATAGGGTATTTGTGCTTACCAGAAAGAGAGAGAGAGACAGTGAGAGGGAAAGTGAGAAATCATCCTCTAGGGGAGACGGCCATGCTACAATTCCTTCTCTTCCATTCTATCAGGGTTTTGGGTGTGCACACACGTGCCCAGTGTGATTTTCAAGCCTCCAGGTCCTGGACTCAAACCATGGTTGCCCATGTGGGAGTCCAGCACCTTAACCACCATACTACCAGCTGGCCCCATGGCATTCCATTTTTTGGTCTTGAATAGATGATAAAGAAACACTGAAAGGAAAATTAGCAGGAGAGTAATGTCAGATTAATATTTAGAATGTTTACTCATCCAAGCTGGGGCTGGGTGGGGATCAAAAAGGAAGACCATCAAAGAGGCTATTGCAATAGCAGATGCTAAAAATAATCATAATTATTCTGATTCACAGCAGTGGGAAAACAAAAGAAATGATGAGAGCAGTATAAAAAATTTAAGGAATGGAGTCTATGGGTCTTAGAGATTAATTTATGTGGAAAATCTGGAAAAGGTAAATCTGAAATAGTTTTTGGGTTTCTGGGCTAGGTTCCAAATGAAATTTGTTAGAGTAAGAAAGGAAGAACACTTGGTAAGAAAAAAATTAAATTAAAAAAATTTTTCAAAGAAAAAGAAGAACAGATACAAAGGAGAGAAAAAGATCTTTTTTGGATTTGTTAAAGTGACTAGGGGATATTCGAATGAAGAAAACTGGATATGTGGGTCTGGAGATGAGGAAAAAGGCCAGGGTCGGAAATACAATATGAAAATGACGAGGCCATCCCATGATGTGGTTAAGGAGCTGTCTCTCCCATGGCTGACTACATGGTACGAGTTCTGGACTTGGTAGCTTGAGACGTGTGTGCCCAAAATCCCAAAAAGGAGAGAGAAATAGAGAAGAGATTGCAGCATAACCATTCCCTGTGGGGAGTACTTTCTCACTTTCCGTCTCTTGCTCTTTCTCTGTTCTCTCCAATGAGCACAGATGCCCAACCTATCAGCCAGCCATGAAGCACAGTGGTTAAGGACTGTACACAGGGAGTCAGATCCCACATAGCAAACTACAGTTCGAATCCTGCCCCAGTAGCTCATAAAACACATCGAGTGTGTGCATGCCCACGTTCTGATGGAATGGAAGGGTGGAAGAAAAAAGATTGTAATGTAACCAAATCCTACTGGGGGTGCTTTTTCTCTCTCTCTCTGTCTATTTTTCTCAAGCACTGCCTCCTCTGACAATAAAGATTTTTTTTAATTAGACCAGCAGTTAGCGTAATGGCTATGTCGCTGGACGCCCATGTAGTAGACCGCAGTTCGAGTCCCGGACCCGGTGACTTAAACTCACGCTGGGTGCGTGTGCATGTGTGCCCAAGATCCCGAGAGGAGAATGGAGGAGAAGGGATTGCGGCATGACCATCCCCCCTGGGGGGTGATTTCTCACTTTCTGTCTCTCTGTCTGTCTGTCTCTGTCTGTCTGGCAAGCACATGCGTCCTATAGCAAAAAAACCTCTTCAAAAAAAAAAGAAATTATTGTACTGAATTTTAAAGATTATTAAATACATATGTACGAATATAGGCAGTTGTTATAACTGTTCA